>NC_067150.1:8878748-9211248 GCF_903995435.1 Acomys russatus | reverse complement strand
AAAAAAGTTTCTATAGCAACATTGGCCTGTCCCGGGGTTCTATTACATGAGTTCTTATAAATGATGCTCCTGAAACAAGCAGATCTGTGTGTCACATGAAAGGTGAAAGAGAAGCATCAGTCTATGGGTTGGAAAAGATTAGCAAAATGGTATTAATAAGTGATTTAAAAATAATGGAAAAGCACTCATGGGTGCTTCTAACAGCGGGGTCCTGTATACATACAAAATACAGTTATTTCTGTATTATGAAACTGTCCTTCTTGCATTTCTGTTGCTGAGATCACAAAACACCTTACAGTAGAAAAGGCTTTGTGACCTGTGCTCAAGTTCACCACTCGGGGAAGTCAAGACTGGAATTTGAAGACAAGCCTGCTTGCTATGCCGCAAAGAAAGCATTATCTTCCAACTGAGGAGTGGACTTCACCCCCAAGGGGGGCAAGAACCACAAAGATGCTGCTTGCTAACTGGCTTGCCAGCTGGCTTAGCCTCAGCTTTCTTATAGTTCAGGACCTGGTGTGTGTGTGTGTGTGTGTGTGTGTGTGTGTGTGTGTGTGTGTGTGTGTGTGTGTGTGTGTGTGTGTGCTCGCGCTCGCGTGTGCGTGTGCGTGCGCGCTCGAAGACAATCCCTGACAGACACACCGCAGGCAATCTGATCTAGGCAATTCCTCAATGGAAGTTTTCCTCTTAGATGATTCTAGGGTATGGCAAGTTGACATTTAAAACTAGCCAGCACAGAGCCATGGAAGTACACAGCACCAAGGCTTAACCTAAAGTGAACAACGAGGAGGATGGTGAGAGCCCAGCTATTTCCAGATGTGAGTCCGGAGATCCGGCTTCTGTTTAGAACTTAGTTGCAGCAGTGCCATGGGGGACCAGAACCTGCCATCTTCTGGAAGCGTTGTTCTTGGACTCTCTGATCTTTGGCCCTGGAGTCTGTGTCCACACCTCTGTTCTGCTGCAAGCAACTGGCCCTGCAAAGAGCCGTGTTTGTCAAGGCGGTTCTTGGTTTTCCTCAAACGTCAACAGGAGTATTGCACCGAGACCGTCACCGCCATGGGATAAAGATAGCGTCTTAGCTTTTTTCCTCCTTCAGTTGCTGTGATAAAATACTTTTTAAAAAGCAACAAGAAGGCACAGTACATGGTTTTGGGTGACGTAGAGGCAGCTGGACTTCAAGAAGCTCTTAACATTGAGTCTCCAATCTCGGAAGCAGAGAGACAGACGCATGCGTGTTTCCTTCCGCTTTGTTCTGCGCAGGATTCCCTGCCCAGGAAATGTTCCCACCTGTAACTAAGATGGATCTTCCCACACTGGCGGATGTGATAGAGACAATGCCCTACAGGCATGCTCCGAGGCCCACCTAGAGTGTGTCAAACTAACAACTAACACTAGACATCGTGGGTAGCGATACCGGGCTCCCTAGAACCTGACTGAGGTTGCTGAAACATCCTTCCTGGGCACATCCTACTTTCTAGGCAGCAGCGGGGAGCTGCTGACCTTCACCATGCTGCCCTGCCCTTTGCATCACGTGCCCCAAGTGCTTGCACTCATCAGTCCTTCCTCCTCCTCCTGAAATTCTAGCAGATGGAGAGGATGACCAGCTAGCTATCTGTCCCCCAAGCTGGTCCGACTCATCGATTTTTGGTAACATAAGGAGTGCTCTGGGTCTAAATTGAAAGTGTTCTTTGAACAAAAAGAAAAGAAAGCCAAGAGCAAAAGTGTCAAAGCCACTGGTCTGAGTAGGCCAGCCGCTGAGCAGAGCAGGCCAGCCGCTGGGCAGGCCAGTGCTGTTTTGTTCCTTGTGGGTCTTTCGGTTGAGGGAAAGCTCTGTGCTCTGCGCTGTGGGCCCACTCTGTGTTTGAGTCATGGAAAATCAGACAGCCGTGCCCAAAAATGCAGAAGATGTGCTCTTCTCTTCTGAACAGTCTGGATCTCGCTTGCCTTTTCGCACCGCAAAATGAAGCGTGGGGTTTCTAGAAAATGAACCGGGGTGGGGGAACCACAGAACACAGTAAAATGTTCCTTAAAAGAAAAAAAATAGATATATGCTTCCTCATGCCAACTTCATGACAAGCAAAGGTGCTCATGCTTAGTCATGCTGTTCAAAGCAAACACTTACAGGGCAAGAACTGCACCATTTGCATTGCTTTGTCTCGGATCACTAGTCACTTGGAGTCTGTACTTTAACATTACTTTCTTGTATACCTAAGCCCATGAGAAGACATATCAGCTTATTTACCATGAGAATCTCCTTAATGTCACGTAAAAACCCCAATTGGGATGAAGTGACTCCCATTCAGCTTAGCTTTGATTTTAGTCTCCAACCAGTTTTGCTGAGGTGGATTTGCGGCAAAGTTCTAACGTCATTTTAGACCGAGTCACTCAGGTACACGGAATAGCTCTGATGATATTCCTCAAGTGTCCACATCCACTCTAGCCCACCCCGACTGCCCCAGTAAAAAAGATTGTGCTTGTCCACGAGTTAGCATTTTAAATAGTTACAAAAAGATGAAAACCATTAGGATTAAACCCAGAGAGTCTGGCTCCTAGGGGCTGCAGTGCTCTTTGCATTTCGATGGCTCTCTGATGGCTCTATAGTATTAGATTATAAGCTGTAGGGAGGCTTTAAAGACCACCAAGGGCATCTGTGCAAGTACACAACCCTGCACTCACTCCTGGGTGGTTGAAAGCACATGCTGGGAAAATTAAAGATTAAAAAAAAAAAAAAACATATTGAGCCTCAAGAGATGGCTCAGTGGTCAAGCGCTCTGGCTGCTTTGCAGAAGACCTGGGTTCGGTTCCCAGCACTCACACAGTTCCTCACAACCACCTGTAACTCCAGTTCCAGGAGATGGGACACATTTCTCTGGTCTTCACAGGCACCAGGCAACCACACAGTGCGTGGGCATAGCAAATCTTCTTGGCTTTTGGGTTTTTGAGACAGGGTCTATTCATTCCCGGCACTTGCTGTATGGACAAGTCCGGCCTGCATTTTCCGCAGTGAAGACTCTATTTGCAATCTTACTGCAGATTCAGATTTTTAATGTCTGTCATCTGGAATCGTCTTTTATTCTCATCTTTTCCCCGCAGTCCTTCGCTCCTACCCAGAACCTGTTTCAAAGGGATCCACTCAGACCAATCCAGATCCTTTTGCTCCTGTGAGTACCACTCTCACTCAGCGCTCTGGCTCTCGGCTTACCCCCGCACCCTCACAGAACCGGACGCTCTGGCTCATTTCTATGGTCGCCTGTGTTGACGGAAAGGCCCTGCATATTTTAAAATATTTATTCCATCAAAAGTTGGCCCCACACATATAGTAGAACTTTCATCATATTCTCTCATCCTTTTGCCTCTCCCGCTGACCCCCTTTCTTCTTCCCAACAACACCCCTGCTGTCTCCAGGCCTTTTCTAGCTGTTGATTGCGGCCCACTAAAGAATGTGATCCCTGCTCCCACAGCAAGCATCAACTGCCTATATCTCCCCAGGGAGGGGTGGGGCCTTATGGGGAAAGTCCCCAAATATTCTTAGAAATAAAGAAGTAACATGCAGAGTTTCACTAATCAGAAAGGCTCCTGAGATGAAAAGGAATCGAGAATGCTGGAGCTTTGACTGTCTTTCTTCTTGTCTTTACTGCACTCCGCTGGGGCGGGAAGAGGGGGCAGATAAGTGGCAGAGATGAGAGTCCCATTGGGTGTCCTTATCAGGAGACAGGGGGTTCGGTCCCATCTCTCATCGCACATGACGAGGCTTAAGTACAGCAGGACAACCCAGGGCCAATGAGCCTGATCTTGAAATGGCAGAGAAGTAAACAGCAGTAGGGGTGGAGCAGCCAGGCGAGGGAAGGTTCCTCAAGGGCCACAGCTATTGGGATTCCAAGTGGGGCAGAGGCAGAAGAACACAGCATTGTGGGAAGTTCTGACTGGGGGTCTAGAGGCAAGAGGGGGCCCAGGGGCTCACCGGTTGGTGCAGGTCACCTCTGGGCATTTTATTCAGGGTGCTGAGGAGGCAGAACTGGGGACACTTGCTCAACTACTGTTAAAAGTGTGCGGCGGAGGTTAGAGGTGAACGGTGGAGCTGTACAGAAGGACGGAATCACACCACGCAACAGATCGACTTAAGAGGTTTAATAAGGAGATACAGGAACCATCTCTGGAAAGAGAGAGAAATGGGAGGAGTTCCCTTTATAAACTAGGGCATGCGCAGAAGGTACACAGGTGGCTTAGGGGCCTTGAGTCCTGGGGGTGGGGGTGGCGAGAGGGCAGGGGGCGGGGCGGGGAATGGGGTGGTGGGAGGGTGGGGGTAGTGGTGTCATGTAGCCTGTTTTCTGCCTTCATCAGGACCTTCAGGGGTGACTGTATTGCTGTCTGATTACTATCAAGCATGGATTAACTAGAGGAGCAACACATAGGTCACCTAGTGAAATCTGGCTTGCACAAGTGTCCTATAGACACTGGTACCTATGTGGTAGGCCCTACCCTACAGAGAATGGATTTTGTTCTCATAAACTGCGCGGCATGGTGGCGGCATCTAAGGAGCCACTGGCATCTATGTGGGACAGGATAACAACGGATGAATATAGAAATGCCTAGATGTGATCACTTCCTGGGGGTGCTATGTTTGGTTGGATGGTCAGGAAAGCCTTCTCCGAGGCTGGGATACGGGAGCAGATGCCAGCCTGCAAAGAGCTACAACCTTTTCGGGTTGCAGGAACTCAGGGCCTAGAGAGATGAACTGGACTGAGGTTTCTGATCCCAGTGTCTGTTGGCACAGCATTTACACATCTACAATGCTTTGTAAAAACTGACTTTGACAAACCTGCTGGAAAACATCAGCAAAAACATAAGGCTTCAACCCTGGGCAGGGAGGGCTTCCCAGAGGCTCTAAGAAATCAGGTACCCGATGGGGCTCCAATACGGTACTGTGGCAGCCGAGCGCGTCAGAGGCTGGAGACGGCACTTGCTCTTCTCACTGGAGGCTGACAATGATTTTTGTCTCTCTTTGTGCTCCTCTAAGAGTGAACAAGGATATCTGTGTTCTGCATGCTTATTATTCTTGGTCAGATTCTCACTAGATGAGCATATCTCTTTTGACTGGGTAGGTTCCTGAAAGGCACTCAAGATACCACATATGCCACCCTGTAGGGATGAAAAGCCAGAGACGGCAGGCGCTCCTGCTAAAGAGCCGTATTGCAAAACACAATTCTGATTCATTTAGCCTCGCCTGAACTGGAGCGGGACCCTGCCAGCCAGCCCATAGCACAGTGTACCTTTTTCTGTGTTCCATGCTGCCCTAACAACATGGCAAGTAGGAGGTCCTGGCTTGTGTGTGTAATTTGGAGACAGGTTTTGTGCCCAACTGCTAAGCTCTCTGGTGTTCAGCCATGGTGACATACGGCGATGAACCCTCAGGATCTGTAGGATTGGGAGGAAGAAGGTGGAAAAAGAAATTGCTTTCACCAAACGACTGACTCCTGTGGCTTGAATGCATTCTCTGGTACTGATCCCTAGGTACAGCAAAGAGAAACAGGGCTTGAATTTTCAGGCTATCAATAGAGCCACTCAACAATGGCCGTACTGAGTGCCTACTAAGTGCAAAGTACTGTGGTCTCCAATAGGAGAGATACAGAGATGAGAGCACAATAAAACAAGAACTAATGTATTGTTTTTAGAGAAGAAGGTGAAGATGTCAGCAAGCTATTATTGAGTAATAATAATTTATGACGAATTGAACTGATAACTGTTAGTTGAGGCATCTGAATGAGTGGGATTGGAGCCAAAGGGTAAGTAAGACCTAACCGTTATGAATAGGATCACACATGAACAACTTAGGGTAAGCTTTAAGTGAGACAAGATGTGAGAGTTTGGCATCCAAAATGGAAGAGAATTCAGACAAAGTGAGGGCAAAAAAGAAAAGAAAACAACGTTGGCGAAGGCCTGGATTCAAGGGTAGCCTTGCAGTTCTCCAATTGGGTAGTTTTCACCACCTGGCTATAGATTTCGTGACACCTCCCAGAGCATGCCATACTACTGAGACGTCTTCAGTAAGCATCTGAGCAAGAAACGAGAGTGGAGGAATGCACAAAAACAAAACACGTGAAGAACGATTGTAGTGTCTGTCCCATCAGCGCCTTGACACTACATCACCCTTCTCTTAGAGGAAGCTAAGAGGCTTAGGATTAAACATCTGGCGGCTTCCTGAATCCCACTACACATGGCTTCCCAGAATTATCTGGGCAGTGAATAAACAGTGAATAAACTCTGTGCTTGATGAACAACAAAACTTATAGGTCTGGATAAGACTGAAGGAGTAGGTTAGCCTAGAATGTCATTTTTTTTTTCAGATTAAGTCCATCCATCCCAGAGAGACTCCCACTGTCTTCAGAAATTCCTACCAATCAAAGACTTCTACACTATCCTCTTTCTGCCAAGAAATAACTTTGATGGCTAAGAACGGCCATTCTGCCTAATGCAACCAACATCTGTGAAAGCTACAATTGTGAGACAGTCTGTGTCATAGTATATGTGGAGTTGAGTTACAGAGGATCCTCGCCTCACATTCAGGAGAAGGCAAGCAAACCCCCTGAAATGATGGACAAGGCTGTGAGTGATCTAGGCTCTAGGAGAGCACATTAAACTACATGCTTTGGGAGAGCAAAGGCTTAAGATGGGCCAGCCTAGCACTCTGTCTAGTATGTAGAATATTTCCTGAAGAAAGGTTTGATGTACTGAGGAAGACATACCAAGGCTAACAAGAAACCAGTACAGAGGGGTGGCCTCACATGAGCAAGGCAGGGACAGTGCTCTGTGTCTGTTGTGGTCTGAGCTGATGATGTCAAGGGGTAACGAAATCAAATGCCCTTCTTCTCACTGCTCCTGGTTGGAGGCACTCTTGCCATTTTTCTGTATGATCAAGCAGAGTAAAAAGAGTACATGTTCCACTTGCCGCCTCCAGGTGAAACATTACCTCCTTTAGTTTTGCCTTTCTTTTCTAATAGCTCTTCCACATGAAAAGAATGGGAGAACTCTTTATTACTCTCAGAACTTGAGGAAAGGCTTAATTTTACATTATGTGTACTTGTGTTTGTTTCTGTGGAGGTAAGTGCACATGAATAAAGGTGCCTCAGAAGGCCAGAAGATGACATCAGACCCCCTGGAGATAGAGCTACAGCAAGTTTGAGTTGCCTGGCATGGGTGCTGGGGACTGAACGTGGGTCCTTTGAAAGAGTAGAAAACGCTTCTAACTGCATAGTTATCCCTCCCTTGCACCCAAACAAATCACTTCCATACCTGGTGCCATATTGATTCTTACAACTGTCTTGTGCTGTAGGACAAGAAAGAAATGGCATTTCTTAGGTCAGCTGTGGTGAACATGATGCCTTATCTATCAATGGAGGCTGCAGGTATGGCTTGGGGAAGGCCCCTGAAAGCAGGGCTTATCCTGGTTTATCTGCATGGGAACTGCTATAAAGTCCTTAGAAGAGAAAATGGGCTGCAGAGGAGACAGTGAGTTGTGCTGATTTTGAAGACAGCAGGGATCTGAGCCAAGAAAGGCAGGCAGCCCGTGAGTGCAGGAAAAGACTCAGGAACAGACGCCCTTCTAAATCCACCAGAAAGAACACAGCCTGCCAGCACACTGCCTGTAGCTCAGTTACACAGTTATGAGTTAATCACTTGCTAAAATTCTCGTATCAACCAGTTATATAAGCTCCATTCAGCATCCAGGTAAGTCAGAATTTTGGACAGTTGGTCTTTCCTTGGTTTTGTTGGTTAGTTAATTTGTGGTGACGGGGTTCTACTATGCAGAATAAGCTTGTCTCAAATCAGTACCCTCTTTCAGGACACTCACAGTGCTGGATTACAGGCAACCACCAGCATACCTGGCCCAGCTGGTTCTTTCTTGGAACCGACCCTGTTTCCAACACACTCTCGTCTCTGTTACAGGACCTTCTGTGTGTCCTTCAAATCCACTATAAGCTTTAATGGCTTTATTTACTTGCTATTTACATCGGTTCCCACCAGAATCCAAGTTCCATCAGAAGTCAGAGGCCCTGAATGCGTTCACCACAGAGGAGCCTCTCCTGCCAAAACCCTGCGCGGCAAACAGAAAGTGTGCCCATTTCCCAAAGGACTCACACCTTCTGCTATGAGGAAGGACACCGGAGACTGAGATGGTGGTCGAGTGTCCGTATAGATCTCAAGGACTGGCTATAGCACGGAGAAGAAAAGGCTGCAGCAGTCCCTGACAAGGAGGTCTTTATTCCCCGCTTTCCTGTGAAGCCGGAAGCTCAGGTCCCTGTAGAGTGCCCCATGAAGCTATCTGACTCCTCCATTCTCCTTTCCAACGAGCCCGCCTCCCAGCCTCTTAAGCACTTTGTTTCCATCCTGCATCTAATTGCTTTTGGATAATTATATCATTAACTCTTTGTAATGAATAATAAAAAATAAATCACGTTTGTGGAAAGCTTTGAAGCAAGATGCCCGAGTGAGCAATTTTCAGTTCCTTCCTCCTTCCTCCTCTTTGTCCTCACTCCCTGCCTTTCTGTAACCCTCAGAATTAGAATGCCAGCCAAGTGGGGTATTTAAAGTGTCCCTGGGTGACAATGATCATCGAGGTTTGGAAATCGGTGACCTAGAGGATCAGGATCCTCAGAGACTAATGGAGAAATCGGAGGATGAGAGAACAAGCTACAAAGCATTCCTGTTGGCTTACTTCCTGCCTCTGAATTGCTCAAAGGAGAGCTCCCCCTCTCTTCAGTAATTCTAGGGCCAGCACTGTGATTTGCAATCCACAGGATGGAAGCTGATGGGAAAGGCCGTTCCAGGGAAGTGGCTACATTCATAACTACTGAGTGATTCGCAACCTGAGTGAAGGCAACTGAGTAGGGAGAGAGGGCAGGGGAGGAGAGTGCAGATGCCAACCCAGAGCTCAGGCCACTTTCTGTACCTAGCGGGAAAGGTTCCCATGGCTTTGTGTCATGATGGACGCAGAGCACAGGCCCCTCTACTCTAGCATTGTAGAGATCCCAAATCCTATTTGGGGTCCTGGGACAGCCTGGCTCCCAGATCATGAGAGGGTCGCATCCATTGAGGATGGTCAGAAAATGAGCAGACTTCCAGGGGCCTCAGAATACTTGTAGTGTGTTTCTGATGACCTGTTGGAAATCACCTATATTCCGTCTATTATGAATTGAACTCTTTGCTACAAGGCAAGCCACTAACAGGCTTTCTTTATGAATGGGAAGAAAAGCCTTGGCTTATTCAATGTCTGTTGCTAGCTGAGGGTAAAAGCTTTTAACAGGCACATATGCAGGTATGGTGCTCTACCAAAATTCCTGTGAGAATGCTACACAGAAGCACTGCCTTTTCATTTTGTCTTATTTCAAGTCTACACTTTGAGCTTCTCATGCAATATCTTGCTGGTGGTAATATGCTCATCTAGTACACAATTATGACTTGTGGCCTCCACTGCACACCCTGGGGTATTCTTCAGAAAAGACTGCACAAGAAAGAAGGGAGACTGAGGCACCCTTCATTTTGTGTCCAGTTCATATTTGAGCCTGCAAAACACTGAACTGGCTTAAGAGTGACCTGTGTGCAGAAACTACTGCCCTGGGTGCCGCTTGGGCCAGCACGGTATTTCTATAGACACGAGACACAGCCTTGCTTTGGCCTCCTGACTTGCACAGCTCTCTGAATTCTAAGATGTGAATCTCTACTAACATGGGAGAGAATCTACAGGCCTCTGCTCTTCCTCTTCCACTCTCTGAGGCTCTGCAGGCAACTCTTAGCTACTGGATGGGCCCCACCCTCCAGAAGCTGCTAAAGAAGGAAGAGAAATAAATGAGACAAAGAAGAGAGTTGCACGAGAAAGGATTGATAAGTGTGAGTTTTGTTTCTTCCAAAGAAAACAGGCATCCAGTCCTAAGAACTCTATCTCCTAGGCTGCAGTAAACCATCACATCTGTAGGCTTCGTGTCCCACAAAGGAGCCTGCAAAATCCAAGGCAGCAAATTGGAATTCTGTGCAGCTCTGAGGGACAGCACTCCCCCGTTCCAGCCAGAAGGAAAAGATCAGTTTTCCTATTCTTTGCATGCTCGGTGTCATACTCAGAAAGCTCGCATCAGTGAAATGTGAGCCCCTGTCTCAGCCAGGGCAGGGAAACCAAAGCTGCAGGCATGCATTATGCATGGTGACATCCTCCGTGGCACAGCGGCTGGCACAGGAGGTCCTATGGCCACTCACTTGCCTGATGGGTGTGATGAGCGAGAACTTCTGAATGAGGTCACTCGGAGACCTGAGCTGACCCGCAGGCTAGCTGAATTCATCCATTCAAAACCACTCAGTGCCAAGGATCTTGCCTTCTATTCTTGGACACACTTGTGCACAAGGACAATCAAGAAAGGTTTTGATGTCCAAGATGGTGAGCTGCCCGTTTCTGACTTCCATGTTCTCTTCCTGACATCATGGCTCAAAGTAAACCCTCTCTGGGTTCTTGCCTCACCATATGAGTGGCCGTAGTTGTCCTCAGCTTCTGAGATGCCTCAGAAGGCAGAGGCAGCTGCATTTCCCAGAGACACTAAGAGAATTTACCTGAGTGGTATACATGCTCAGGAGACACTGAAAGTCTTTTCCTGGTAACCACGTGTCTGCCAGCCTCTGCACGAGATTGAGGTCCTTTGGTCCTCATGTGTCCCCTGTGTCCTCAATACCTCACACACTGCCCTGGTCTCTAGTAAGAGCTCAGTGATGCTCTGGAGGCAAGGAGCAGAGTTTACCATTTGGCTAGGACGCTTCCAATAGTCCACATCTACTTGGTGTTGTGACCACATATGGTACCTCCTTATGCGCTTGTGGTTTCCATCCTGTACAGGGAAACCTGCACTCTAATTTCTCAAATTCATTCCTAGTGCTCAGTCCACAGAAAGGCCTGTAAGGGTGGCTTGGAATTCTCTCCAGAATCACTAGGTTGTAAAGGGCAGATGGAAGTGTCACTGTGACCATTATGAACAGCCCTTATGTGGGCTGAGGAACAGAGCTAGGGAGGGAGGGAGGATACTGTAGACTTTGCAGGGAGGCACAGGTTGGGAGTAAGCTCATCAGGGGTCACAATTCAGACACCATTGTTGTAATTCTGTGGGCCACTGATTCCTGCCCTAGCCAAGATTCAAGCAATCATCCCTTCTTGTCCCCACACTCCCAGCATTCCTGTGTTGGACACTGAGCTAGCATCGGGGGACAGGACCATCTCTGTCCTTGGTTGGAAGGAGGATTACATAAACCAGTAATTATGCCAGAGTGGACTCCACACAGAAGAATCACCCTAGAAGAGTGAAAGAACATCCAATCTTAGCTTTGTCTCTTAGGGAGCCAACTCCAGGATGCTTATCTGTAAAATGCTGATAATAACGTATACTTTACTCCTCAAATATGGTTGAGCTGTTTTAAATGTTTACTGTTTCACCTTGGGGCAAAACACTCAAGATGCAAAAAATCTCCCAGACACAAGGACTCCATTTCACTAATCATTGTTCAAATTCAAAAAGGAGAGAGGGAAAGAGGACGAGGGAGAGAGAGTGCACATGTGTGTGCACACACTGGCAGAAGGACATGAGATGAAAAGGAGTGAAAGGTCACCAATCAGAGAGGGTCATGTAGCTCCAGGAATCTCATGCGAGATCCCCCCTCCATGTTTACTAGAAGTCACTAAAGTATCAAGTCCAGATGCAGATTTCTCAGAAACCCTTAATTTTGAGCTTGTTCCTCTCCTCTAGTTCTGGGAAGAGTAGGTGGTGTGGGCATTAGCGGCACCTAGCCCTTTGGCTCACCTTCACTTGAGTACCATCCCTTATTTTATTAATGCTCCTTAATAAGGCCTTCTGCTTGAGACCATCTAGCTACCACTCAGGAAGAGATGACCTCACTAACTTTTCAGAAGGGGGATAAGTGAGTTGCCCTTAAATGACCCTAAACGTTTATTGTTCATACAGACTTCTAGGCACACCGTCAGGGGAGACACAGGAGCAGACCCAGGCTGTAGCAGATGTCATGGCTATTCAAGCGAATGCCCCTCGTCTAGTGTGTGGTGACCATTAAGTGGTCTGAGCTACACTGTGGAAAGCCCATCCTAGTATCTCCAAATCTGCCTCTTGGGCACTGGTAGGGTAAGGGACATGGGGCAAATGGCAACTCCGATGGGTAGCCGTGCCTGAAGGAAAGTTTTGACCATAACTAGATCCATGCGTCCACTTTCCAGGTCATGTCTGCAGGTTGGGAGGAGATGTGATGCTATGGAGCCTGTGCAAGGCTGTCACTCACAGTAAAGGATCTTAAATGCACAAATGCATGGATGGTCTCTATCTGCTCTCTCGCCAGGAGCATTTTGAGTTATTTATGACCCCTCAACAGCTCTTGGCATGTTACTAATAGTGAAATTTGAGACAATGTGTAAAGGTCCGAGAGAGAAAGAGAAAGAGAGAGAGAGAGAGAGAGAGAGAGAGAGAGAGAGAGAGAGAGAGAGAGAGAGAGAGAGGGAGGGAGGGAGGGAGGGAGGGAGGGACACACACACAGAGAGAGAGAGAGAGAGAGAGAGAGAGAGAGAGAGAGAGAGAGAGAGAGAGAGAGAGAGAGAGAGAATGTACTGCGTTTGACAGATAAATAATATGAGTCTAGTCTTGAGGCTGAAGGAGAAAATAATGAGTCAAAGGATTCTTTAGGGGACACATACTTGCTAGGAATCCTAGGGCTCAGATCCTAGTTGTAACTTCCTTGAAGGCAGACTAAGAGTAAGGACAGTTGTCTGGTATCATCTATGCTCCCCCCGCCCCCCCCCCATTTTATCAGGGATGCAGTCTCCAAGCCTCCCACTGGAAAGCAGGAGTCCTCGTCCTTCTGCTGTGTGCTGACTCCTGAGCTGTGGCTCTGCACCCAGAATCCATGGTGTTCAAGGGTTCCCGTGGGGAGCTTGCAGACATCTAGGGTGCTGTCTCTATGCTGCTGGGGTGGAGAGCTCAGTAGCAAAAATAAGCTGAGCCAAGCATGGTGGTTCTCGACAGTAACCCCAGCTCTTGGGAAGGCGAGACAGGAGGGTTGCTTTAAATTTAATGCTAGCTGAGCTATTTGGTGAGTGAGTACCAAACTAGCTTGGACTATATATGGAGACTCTGTCTCAAGAATAAAAAAGATGGCCTGGTGTGATGATGCATGGCTTTATTATCATCTCTCAGAGAGCTGAGGCAGAAGGATCTCTGTGAGTTCAAGGCCAGCCTGGTCTAGGCGTGTAGATCTCTTGAGTCTGAGATGCCTGATCTACAGAGCTAGCGCCAGGATAGCCAAAGCTACACAGGGTAACACTGTCTCACCACTCCTCCACCAAGAAAGAAAGTAATTGGAAATCTTTATAGTCTGGAGAGATGGCTTAGTGTTTAAGAAAACTTTACTGTTCTTCCAGAGGGCCCAGATCCAAGTTCCAGCTCCCACATCCACATGGAAGCTTGCAACTATAGCTCCAGTTCCAGGGCAGCTAATGGCCTCTTCTGATCTCTGAGGAGACTGCAAACATGTGGCTCACTGACATACATGAAGGCAAAACCCATAGGCATAACAATTAGAAATGAGTAAGTCATAAATGAAGAAAAACTCTTAAGAAAAGAAATACTTGAAAAATTTTCCATCAGTATTGAACAAGAATTGATTTTATTGTCACTATTCCCTAGCCAGTACAGTGTGATTTTTATATTATTAGCTCTGTATTACATATACCCAATCTAAAGATGACTAAACCTTCAGGAGGATGTGCTGAGGTTATGTTATGCATAAGTGATATGCAAATGCCATGCCCATTTTGTCAAAGGAACCTGGGCTCCTGTGGAGTTTGGTACCCCTGCCTTGGATGCTGAGGAAAGAGACTGAACTCCACCAGGGGTGAGATGACAAATACTTAAAATTTTATGTGTCTCTTTGTGAACGTGCATGTAAGTGCAATGACCTGAGGAGGCCAAAAGAGGGCTCTGGGTCCCCTGAAGCTTGAGTCAAGTCATGGTGGGTGCAGTCTATCCAGTGTGAGTGCTGATAACAGAGTTTGTGTCTTGGCAAGAGCAGCACCCACATTTAACCACTGAGCCATCTCTCTAGTCCTGGGGTTTTGTTTTAGAATAAAAATTAAGATGGCTTTAGACAAAACACTGTGCTTGAGTCACACCTCGGAGATAAGAGGGTAAGCATTTCAGACAGTGAGGATACAATCAATTCAAGTAGATATATTAATTCACTAAATACTACAGAGAATGCCTCTCAGGCAGGGCACCCAGGATGCAATGGAGGAAGAGTACAGCACAGACACAGTCCCTGCCCTTAAGATCTGAGGGTCTCAGTGTGGTTTGATTCAATGTGTAAGCAATGGCAGCAGAGTCATCACCCCCAATGCTTGAGAAAGCAGCCGTGCCTGTTGATTAGGAAGAACCTCCCAGGGAAGACACCATTCCATTGGAACGTGAAGGACTCCAATATGAGAGTTGAGATGAAAAGTAGACCAAGGTGAAGGATGGAAACCAGCAAACTCACGAAGGAGTGCAGGCACTGGGCATATGCGAGGACCAGTGAGATGAGATCACATGGCATGCCATTCCTACACCATAGGATGAGGTTGGCAGAGAGAGGACCAGACCCAAATGCCGGGTAGACGTTTCATGGAGGCTGGGAACTGCTGAGAAGCAACTGAACTTGACAAGGCTTTGTGAGGGCGACGGCGCCCCACCCTAGCAGAAAGTGGATCGAAGAAAAAGGATGGAGCAATATGGCCAGTCAGTCATGGCGGGCTTGATAACTACAAGCCATCACACAGTGCCGTGTCCTAGTCGCCTGCCCACTCAGTGTTTCCATCTGCAAAGCAGGGAATTATGAACATGTTTATTAGGTCTTCCGTGAAGTTGGCCCTGACAGGCACAAAGTGTTGGTAGGCAAAATTGTCTAAATGGTGGCCCATGGTTTCTCTTTACATGTTTAAAGTGGAAAGATGAGGTTTGAGGGTTTTTTTGTTGTTGTTGTTCATTTCTTTTGTTTGTTTGTTTTTTAACAGTGCAGAGAAAATCATGCTAACGGGTCAGCCTGTACATTAAGGCCAGAGGTCTGTCTCCCTGCCAGGTGCCATTTCAATGACTGCCCTGTAAACAGAAAGTCTTTTCTGTAGACTGAAGCAGTCAGTATTGTTGGGCTACTTACTATAGGGGACTGATAAACTAGCATTGTTTTCACTCGGGTTTTGCATGGCACATTCATAGCTGAGAAGGAAAGTTGCCATAGTTACCTGTGTGAACTGTTAAACACAGCAATTGCTGCTAAAATCTCTCTATCAAGGTCAACTAGACATTTCCAATCACTGCCAAACAATCTGCTGCCCAGTGAAAGTTAATGAAATTACTAAAAGAAGTTGAAAATAAGGTTAATGTGGACACACTTTGGACGTATTTATGTAACCAGCCATTTGCAAGTGGATCTTACCCGCTGGAAACTCCTCAGGATATTAAGGCATCTGGAGGGAAAGTTTAGAGTAACAACACATTTGGAGTTTGGCACCAACCACTGCCTTCAAATCCAGCCCATCATTAACAGCTTCTGTGGAGTGCTGGTCCTCCTCCGGGGGCTGTAAAAGCAGACCAAGCCTTCCTCAATATAAACTTCCTTTTTCGGTCAGCTGTTCTCGCTGACTTCCCATCATAGGGGCCCTGTGTTTCCATTGGCAGTGGTGATCTTGAGAGCAGGGGCGGGGGGCACTCGCTTTAAAAGCAGCCCAAGAAGAGGAAGAAGACAGACTTCGTCACATGGCATCACCCTTAGCTCAGTGCTTGTGAAACCAGTAGGCACACACAGGTCACCTGGAGGTCTGCTTGACCCAGCAACTTTGACTCAGCAGGTGTGGGGTGAGGCTAGAGCGTCTGATTGTACAGACCTTCCCACGAGCTTTCCAACCAGCTGGTTCACAGACCATGTCTTGAGCTGCCAGGCCCCGGCTTATCTCCATGTGTGTCTGCTGGAATGTCTGTGTTCACACCACTCGTCCTTGTGCTTGGTGCATATGTGACCTCTGTCATTCAATTGTGCACTGTCGCGTCTTGGGAAGACACTCCCCCCCCCCCCAGGCCCGCCATTCCCCACCCGCAGGCCTGCCAGTATGTAGCATAAGGACTTCCTCAGTGTCTCCCTGCCCCCCCCCCCCCGCCAGCATGTAGCATAAGGACTTCCTCAGTGTCTTTTTGGAGACCCATGCTTTCACTTTACAGTGACCACACTGAACAAACGACAGATCAGCAAACAAGAGAGCAGGTGACATTTGGAGTGAGTGAAGCATTGCATCCCATGACGAAACTGCATCGCTCTTTGGCCCATAAAAAACTGCTGGACACATCTTGTTGAATGAATTAACTTAAAGCAACACAGCGTATGCTGCAGCTTCCAACCTTCTCCTGATAGAACATTCAGCGAATACTTTAAGATTCTAGAAACACTTAATTGCTTTGAAAATTCATGCTTATTGTAAATCTGAAACCAGCCAAACTCTTGTCCAAATATTATGACCTCCCAATTTTACTTATCTGTAAATTAATGTATACTTATTCCCATCAAGTTCCATTTGACATGGCTGATTACCTGATAACATATACAGTTTATCACTGTATTTCAGTGAATGGCAGGCACCTACTAAGGCAGCCAGGACTGTCTTTATTCCCTCTTACTGGGAGGGGTAAATAAGATGTGGTTACTATGGAAAGTCGTAAATATTACTGACTGCTGTTTCCTTGTTTGACGTTCAGGTAATAGGAAACTCAACAGCAGGCATTCTATTTGTTGAATTTTAGACCTCTGCAGCCATTAGCTCCAGAGCTCACTAGTCAAATGGCTGTAGGCATTTATACACTGACAAATGTTGCTCTGAAAACTTATGAGTTAATTTGTATCACCATATTTTAAAGAGGAAGGGATGGAGATTTACTGATGTTCGTTTTCTTTGCTACTGGTTTGCAAAGGTGAATTCTTTTTCTATTTACTTTATTTTTAACATTTAAAAACTGTGATAAGGACTTTATGATATTTTCATGCTAGGAATAAGAATATATTTGAAAAGCAGGAGTTACCACAATGTGTGTAATTAAAGGGCAGCTCTGCTTATAATTGCGGGAGCTTGTTTCCCTTTAAAAATTGGCTTGCTTTTTAAAATAACTCTGGAGGAGTGACTCTTCCGGTTCTCTGCTGAGCTCTTAATTTATGACTGTGTTAAGCACCCCTAGACCAGAGCATCCATGCTTTCAGCATGGTGGCTGCCTTTGGTGCCCACGGCTGAGGCTGGGGAGCCAGATATAACTTGGGGCTTTCTGACACCACTACTCGAATGGGATTAGTGTTTTTATGGCCTCTTCTGCCACAGTGCCTTTGAAAATCAACCCACCTGTGATTTCTTGGCTATTTGTGTTTTCTAGACAGACCTTCATGTACCTCAGGCTGGCCTGGGCCTATATAAGTAGTGGAAGATGAACTTGAACTTTGTATCCCCTTGTTTCTACCCGCCCCCCCAGTATAGAATTAAAGGTGTGTGTTACCACGCTCAGTTATAGGGTGCTGGAGAGCAAATCTAGGGCTTCCTGTGAACAGAGCAAGCACTCTACCAACTGGTCCTCTTGGCTAGATATATCCTGTTGAATCTACCTGAAACCTAGTGGCCCCAGTAGGGTTAGGCAATGCAAAACTTAAGAGGTTGTTTTGTTTTATTTTCCTTTGTTTTGTTTTGCTTTGCTTTCTTTTTTTTTTTTTCCAGGACAAGCTCTGGCTGAACTCACTATGTAGACCAGGCTGGCCTCAAACTCACAGAGATCGGCCTGCCTCTGCCCCCCAAAGTGCTGGGATTAAAGGTGTGCATCATCATGCCCCGGCTTGCTTAAGAGGTTTTGTGTTGCCCTTTACCCATCTTTCCTTCTTTGAACCTCAGAACAGAGCAACCATTTAACCACAACAGCAACAGCCACGCGTTGCCCTCGTTACACTAAGGAGAACCACAGACTCTGTGTCTGGTCACAGTAATTTTAATAGATTTAATAGGTTGCCTGATTTATAACTGAACTAGATTTGGGTACCTCACCTTATACAATGAGAAGCTATGTAGGACCAAGGTGTTGCTGAGCTCACTCATACGTGGCATTTAACTACATCTCAGAGTCAGTTTTCTGACCTCGCAGGAAGGAGTCAGGACTTACAGACAGATGCCCACGCCATATATACCTACACTTGAGTAAGGCAAGCCAGGCCTTTCTTTTCCTTGCCATCAGATCCTTCCTCCTTTTTCCTTGCAGAATGAGCCCTGTAATTGCTTTGATTCGGCACTTCCTTCTGACATATACAGTTAAATGTGTATGTGCAATGCACACACGCTTACATAAACATGAGTCAGCTAACAACTGACAAGAAATTAAATATTTAAAGATGTTGCTGGTCCTGTAGCTCTCACAGACGTCTAGTTAGCATCTCATATTGGAAGAAACTCCCTGATTAGCTCATTGCTCCCCGCCCCTACTGCACTCCTGTGTATTTACATAAGGGCTTTAAGCTAACAGCACTTTTTCCAGATTTCACATGCAAAGCTGGGGGAAAGCAGACCTTAGTCAATTTTCAAATGTAAGGGTCCATAGGATACTTCTGGAATGGTGTTTATTTAGCTTTCACATAAGAGAGTGTAGGGATTTGATTTTTTTTTCTGTCAGAGGACACAACTCATTTCCTCCTGATAACAGGCACATTTAAAAATGCGAGAGAGTCCACTTTCTGCTTCGTTTCCTGTAAATAACTTTAGACTTACTTCAAAGCTGACCTTTCACTCAGATCAAAATTCATGTTCCTGAGGGGCTTGCATAGGGACGGCATGATCAGTGGGGTGCACACTGTATCATGTTTTAGTTACTGTGCCCTGAACACCTTTGAGGGTCTATAATTTCTGGGGATGCCCTGGCAGGCTGAGTGAAGTGTCTGCCAAAACCCACATCAGACTGGTACCCCCTGTTGTTTTTTCCCACTGCTGTTTTGGGGAAGCTCAGCTACAGTTCCAGTCCAGTATTGTCAGTTTTCCATGAGTTCAGGCAGGCCACAACACAGATCTCAAACACACAGAAAAGTCTATATGGAAACTGGCTTCCAAGGAGAGGACATTTACATCTACTTAATAACATAGAAAATCATACAAATTAAGTATAAAGTGCAAGCTACTGAATTGTAAAATGAAATCAAGCTAGCCCTATTTACTGGAGACAGAATTAAAATTGCATCTCCTTTGCTTCGTTACTGGAGGGATAAGGAGCTTTTGAAAATAGACACTACTCTTCTTGGCTGTTGCTTAAAATTCCGATTTTCAACACTGAAATTTGCTACTATCTCTTAACATGCCTGGACCCCCCCCAAAAAAGCACATCCAAATGTTTTAGGAAAGGCTTTAGGGACAATTACTTCTCTTCTCTTCTCGGCAAAGCTTTGGATAAAGGCCTAAGTTTTTGTTAGTCTGTGTTTTGAGAACTGTAAGATATAGTTACTGGGAGCCAGAAAAAAAGTTCCTTCATACAGGCTTTGGAATTCTTTTGTTTCTTGCTTCTCAGGTGAAAGAGGGTTAACAAGTGTTGTGTTGTTAGTAGACTCATTGGGCATTCAGGCTCCATGTTAATGTACTGTGAATGCATGCAGTGTGTGCCTACACATGTATGTGTACGTGTATGTGTGTAAGCATGTGCGTGTGCACATGTGCATGTGCCTGTTAGTTTGGGATGACTGGTGGAGAGAGAGAGAAGAGACTGAAGAAGGGCGGGGGGGGGGCGGGGAACGGGACGTGTGGACATCTGTGTAGTGCTAATCACTTGGATGAAGAATATTATTATAAGCAATTTATAAAATCTCAAGGCTGGTAAGATGGCTCATCAGTTAAGAACACCTGGGCCCCATCCCAGCACCCACATGACTGCTTAGAAGTGCGGGCAACTCCAGTTCTAGGGGACGCAATGCTCTCTTCTGGCCTCGGAGTGTACCACACTCATGCGGTGCCCATATTTACATACAGCCATTCACACGCACACATAAAACAAGACAAACAAACCTTTAAAGAACCACGTTAATCAGTGCATTAGTCTTTCCTATTTGACAGACATCTATTTTGATACTCATATCAGAAGTCTCTTCCCAGGAAATTAATACCCCCTTTCCCCCTTGGCTTCCAAGAGTCCAATTCATCAAGAATAATGTCTTTATGACCCACACAGGCTGTTTGTTTTATGACATCTTATTTTAAACGGAGTGGTTAGGAAACGGCTATGGCAACTGTGGCCCAACCTGGAAATAAGCCCTCCATACATCTATGCTAATAAAACAATGGAGTCTTCCTTTTGTGTGACGTCAGAGCCCTTTCTATAGTCAAACCAGGCACATCCTAAGTGGTAAAGTGAAGCAAAGGATGAAGAAAAAGATTCAGTCTGTGTCCTGTTGAATACCAGAGATATCCGTGTTTCCCAACTCCATGGAAATGTGCTCCTTTGTCAACCTGTCCAAGTGCTGATTCTCACGCAGCCAAATTAGTGTCCGTGCATTGGATCCTGTTGTGGATCCTGATGGAAGGCTGTGGCCAAGGAAGTTATTAATGAGGCCCGTAAAAGGGGGCACACAACGGCTGCTCTTTATCTGTGTTCCACCAGGCTGCTCAGGGAATTTATGAAAAAATCCATCACAGAATGCTCAGCTCTTAATGGCTGCTAATGGGAGATGTGATTACTCTCCTCCTGGGCTTCTTACCCTAAGTGGGCAGCCAGCATCCAGGAGAAGATGAGGTCAGGGGACCACTAAAGATTGCGAGCTAGATGACCCGTCGGAATCTGTGTTCATAACATACACTCACTTGGAAACACATGAGTCAACTGGACCGCAGTCCAAGAAAGACCTCAGAAGAGTTTTCTGCCTAGAGACCAGCAAGTTGTGTGAACCCCTCAACCATGAATCTACCTAAAATGTTTTAATATGATGTATTTATTCATTTTATGTGCCCATGTACCTGAGTATCTATGTGTGTGCACTGTTTGTATGCCTGTGTCCTCAGAGGTAGGCCTGGAAGGGTAAGTGGTTGGGAGCTATGAGTGTAGATGCTGGGAACTGAACCTGAGCCTTCTGCAGCAGCAGAAGTTCTCTTAACTGCTGGGCTATCTTTCCAGCTAGAGCCTTCCTTCTATTTCAGTGCTCCATCTGTCTGACCACGTCCCTTACCTTTATAGAGGCCTGTTATCAAAAACCATCAACTAGGAACAATACAATTCTCTACCACAACAATGTGCCTAAGCAATAGCAGTCACAACACATTCTAAAAGGGTAAATTGAAGTTTCTTCCGTCTTTGAAAAATGGGATAATCAGTTACACCATTTTATTTGGTGTCTTCCCCTAGTCTTGAAAACAGTTCTTTAAAAAGATGTGCAACTTTCAGAATCGAGGATGGTCCTTGATGTTCAGTTTCTTGCAAGGGACATATTCCAAACCCATGTGCTAATAATCAGACTATCCTTCATATACCATCTACCTTTCTTTATGCTGCTTTGATAAAATACTTTCATTCAGAGCAACTTAGGGCAAAGATGTCCACTTAAGCATACAGTTTACAGCATGCTGCTGCTGCGGGAAGTCAAGGCAGGAACTTGAAGGCAGGCATGCTTGCTATTCCACACAGTACTACCTCCGAACAAGGAACTTATTCACAACCAAAGAAACACAGAAGGAACCATGAAGGAAGTTTGCAAGCTTGCTGGAAGACAAGTTTACCTCAGGTAGCTTTCCTGTACAGCTCAGGACAACCTGCCTGGTTATGGCATTGCACACTGTGAGCTAGGCCCTCCTACATAAGCGAATAGTGAAGACAACCCCACACAGACATATCTACAGCCTAAATGTTTCTCTCACATACTTTATACACATGGTTCTCAACCTGTGAGCCATGACCCCTTTGGGGCCTAATGACCCTTCCACCTTTTCACAGAGCTTGAATATTATACATTTTGCATATCTGATATTTATATTATAATTCATAACAGTTGAAAATTGCAGTTATGAAGGAGCAACAAAAGAAATTTATAGTTAGAGGTCACCACAACTGTATTAAACGGCTGTAGCATTAGGAAGGCTGAGAGCAACTTCTCTACGCTGTGACAGTTAAAGCTAAAAAGATAAAAAAAAAAAAAAAAAAAAAAAAGATGCCACCATATTTATGATGGGTTTGCCTTCATCTTAGGGGATTCAAGTCAAACCCCTAAGACGTGCCCGTGGGCTGACATGATGCAGACAGTGCTACCCAGGGGTTCTTTCCCTGATGATTCTCATTGTATCAAGTGGAGAATTAAAGCTAACCTTCACAATAAAATGAAATAAAATAAAACTAAAAAGACACCAGTCAAGAACAATATGTGCAGTAAACTTCGAACCCCTACCCAGATCTAGCCAGTAGACAGGACATTCTCCACAGTTGAGTGGAGAGTGGGGACTGACTTTCACACGAACTCTGGTGCCTCATATTTGACCGTGTCCCATGGATGGGGAGACCTGGTGGCACTCAGAGGAAGGACAGCAGGCTAGCAAGAAGAGACTTGATACCCTATGAGCATATACAGGGGGAGGTAATCCCCCTCAGTCACAGTCATAGGAGAAGGGAGTAGGGGGAAAGCAGAAAGGAGAGAGGAATGGAAGGATACAAGGGATGGGATAACAATTGAGATGTAATATGAATAAATTAATAAAATATATATATAAAACTAAAAAGACAATATGTGCATTTGTTGTTAAGCGACATTGTTTTATACAGACGTCATATTTACTAGACCACATATGTTCATAATTCATCTAACAATTATCACTCCTGTAAATACTGGATTCAAGCATTTCCTTTCTCTTGGTGTATAAGGGAGATTAAAAACAAAAACAAAAACAAAGCAAAAACCTTTCCAACCACATTACACTTTGTCAAGAATAGCAAGACTTTTTGATTCATACCTAATTTTCCCCTGATAGCTCTTCCTTTTATCACCACATAATCACTTATTGTTTTATTTCTATTAGAAGGTGACACAAAAGATTGACTTTTCCCACAGCCACTCCAGATGACGGTAGAGGCTGACATGATAGCAGTTGCTCACGCAGAAGCAAACACGAGGGGCCTTTGACATTCTCTTCTCCAGTGCTTATTCCCACTCTTACCACCCACATCTACTCCACGGTGCAATAAAGGCCTGGCTGTGTGGGCAGGTAATGCCTGCAGAATTCTATAATTTCAACATGAAACCCCATTGAGCTAAGGAAGCTGGAGAGAGCTAGGAAAACTTACTGACAAACCTTGGGAACAGTAAGTTCCTGGGCCTCGGTCAGCTGCTCTGAGGCCTTCCATGGGTGATGCTTTACTGCCTTTATGGGCTTAATTGCTTCCTGATCCCATGGATGACGTCACCCCCATTCATTTCCTTTGGTTTTGTTACAAGTGCCCACACTGGCACGGCTTATCTGGGGCCCCACTAGATGTCTGGTAAATAAAGAGCCAGGATGGAGAGAAGACAAGTGACAGTCTCCCTGTTCATGACACTTAATTTCCATACTCTTGAGTTGAGCTAATTAAAAAACATTCAGTGTTCATCAGTGTTTCGCCTGTACCGTGTCTATGTGAGAGTGTCCAATCCCTTGGAATTAGGCTTCTAGACAGTTATGGGCTGCCATGCGCACACTGGGAACTGAACTTGGGTCCTCTGGAAGAGCAGTCAGTGCTCTTAGCCACGGGGCCATCTCTCCAGCTCAACTTTGCCCTAATTTTCCCACTATTGAGGAATTATATTTTTTTCTTAGTTAGTCAATCCTCAGAAAGATTAAAATCAGTCCAGGTAAACGAGGAACAAATTTAGCTGGAAAACCACGATTCTCACTTCTGATGAGGAACAGGCTGAGGTGAATCTAAGCCATTAGCAGAGAGGCAGCAGCAGATAAAAATTTGGGTTTTCCTTGGTTTTTTCTTACTTTCTGTCTTTTGATTTATAAAAATTCTAATTAGTTAATTATTCATTAATTTGAGGCATACTTTCATTTACTATGTATCCCATCTGGCCCCAAATCTGCAATCCTCCTGTGGCCCGCTACAGGAGCTACAGCCATTGTGTTTCCTCTCTGGTGGCCAAGCACTTTCACTACTCGGGTTCCATGTATGGTCACATGCACAGTCCATAACCTGTGCACACAGTGACAGTCAGGACTGGTCCAACCTGTGGGCTGAAGAGGCCAAAGCAACTTGTCTGGCTCCATCTAGTCAGTGAAAGGCCACTCGAGGGATAATGATTGTGTGACCCGCTGTTTAGGATGTCTGACTCAGAAGTAGTACTTACAGATGCGACAGATGAAAATACAAGGTACCCAGCAAAATTTGAATTCTAGAGAAATGAATCATGGACTATTGGCCCAATTTTGCCATGCTATTGATGATTTGAATTTTTATGGCTAGTTACTCAAGAACTGAAGCTAATGCTAGTATGTGTGAATCTGGGGTAATAGCAACAATATTATCATTTGGTAGATACTTAGTTCTAGGCTAAAATATAATGTTTCTAAAACACAAATAGATACCATGAAGTATTTGGGACATTTATGCCCTAACACTACTACCACCAAATCTTCATTATTTCTAAGGTATTCAAGTATAATGATGTGCCCCAGTTTTGTTTGTAATCCTGTTGGGAGTCTAAGTATCAAAGCACAAGGCTGGGGTAGGTTTCTTTGGAAGTGACCTCTGAGCCGCAAAGGACCCATAAGATAATTCAGAGGAAACGGCTTGTTCTAATGTCATTTCTGTTGTTGTGATAAAATGCTTGGACAACAAGCCGTTCATCATTTCTAAGAAGTCACAGAGTCAGGAGCTTAAGATAGCTGGTCACATCACATTCAGTCAAGGAGAGGAGCGATGAGTGCACGTATGCTTGCTCACTCGCTTGCTTGCTTGCTAACTTACTTGCTTGTGCACCACTCAAATGGCTCCATTCTAATCTAGTTCAAGGCCCTCTGCATAGGGAGTGGTGCTGCCCACACAGAGATGGGTCTTCTCACATCAGTTTATTCAGTCAAGCCCATCCCCCTCAGACATGCCCATGACCAAGTCAATGCATGCAATTCTTCCTTGAGACTCCTCTCAAATGATTCCAGGTTGTGTCGATTTGAAAATGCTAGCCATTATATATGAAATTCTCCTAGATAATGTCTTTCTTAATTAATACATTTATTTTATGTGTATCTATGTTGTTTTGTCTGTCTGTCTCTGTCTATGGATCACAAATGTGTCCGGTGCCTGCAGAGGCCAAAAGAAGACACGGATTTCTTGGGACTGGAGTTACAGATGGCTGTGACCAGCCACATGGTTGCTTGGCAAGAGCAACATGTGCTTTTAACTGCTGAGCCATCTCTCCAGCCTCCTCCCCTAGAGAAGTGCTAGTTCCCCTGGGTGAAATCTGAGGTGTCTGGAGTGTCCACAAGTATGGTGAGACCATTGGGGAAGTCTTGGTTTGTGACAGTCATCTCCGTGCTCTGCTGCCTGCTTGCCCATTTGTTGGTCATGACTGTCCACCTCTTGCTCCAGTGTTGGTGGAAAACCACCCTGAGAAGACACTGGGTTAAGCCTGAGTGGCAGGAAGCTGTCGGACCTTAGAGGCCCCAGGTTCAAGCACTGTTCTACTCCAGCCTCGGGTATGCCTCATCACTTTGCTGGTATTACAAAGCAGAAGTATGCCTTCCTTTTTAGAGCCCTTTCAGAACAAAGCAGGAACCGCAACTGTCAAAGACTTGCAGGGCCACTCTTCACCATGTCCTAGGCCAGAGAAGCCCAGTCAGGGCAGAGGCCACTCCCCTTGGAGCATCTCTAAGTCAGGTTTTGTGCACATTTCTCTTCCTCTGGTCAGAGTAGCCTCAAAATAATAGGTTTTGAATAAGAAAACAACTATTTTTTTCTGTTTAATTTTAATAATAGGGTATTTCAAGTTTGTCTAATGAAAGCCAGACACTGATGACCTAATGTAATCAAACACTAGTTTTTATGCAGAAAGAAATAGTAAAATAACGCAGGGCTTTGTCTAGGCAGAACTCATAAATGATGGCAGCTAAGGGGTTGGGGGCGGCAGGAATAGCAATAACCTTTTAAAACATTAATTTAAACTTTTATTGGAATGCAAAGGGTCCCTTGTGTTTGAAAGCAGGCATTGTCGCTCTCTTTCATTTCAATAGAACCATGGCTTGAATACAACTCAGCAGGGTGTGTGTTTTCTAAAGTCGGGCCATTAGCAGAGTGTTCACCGCCATTTGCCAAGAAGCCTTTATTTGGCAAAGTTTAAAACTGCTGACAAATGGGATTCTTCCTGTAGCCAGATAATATGGTTCAGCTAAATATGGCTAATTGCAAAAACCTTACAGGGCAATCAGGAAGAGAAGACTTGGATGGTCAATCCTCCAACAAGGAACAGAAACACATGTCAGGCCTTGGTCAGCTCGCTCTTACCAAGCGTCATTGAGGGTTTTAGGTTCTAGAGACTGCGAGAATATGTATCACAATGACATATGGCCTTCTCCAGAGCCTGAAGGGAGTTTTCATTTTTATCTGGAGGAGTCTGAGAGCCAGGTGTTGCCTCTGTACTTGGTCTGCAGGTTTCTGTGGGCGTCAGTAACTTGTCTTCACTGTTCTAATGTGACCTTGTTCAAAGACAAAGAAAACCAGGAAGGTTGCTACTCAAAACTCTAGTAGTTGGGGGATGAGGCAGTCATTTGGTGCATTGCTGTCCCTGAAAGCGTAAGGATCTGAGTTTGGATCCCCAGTGCCCATGTAAAAAGCCTTGTGTGGCAGTGTGTGCCTCTAAAGTTAGAGTTAGAGAGTCGGGCCCAGGAGGAGTTGAGGTACAGGGAGAGATCTTGCCTCAAGACACTTGACTTCACATGCACAGGTCTCTCTCTCTCTCTCTCTCCCTCTCTCTGTCTCTCTCTCTGTCTCTCTCTCTCTCTCTCTCTCTCACACACACACACACACACTCACACACTCATCGATCACTATTTCCTTGTATACATTTTGTGTTTTTCAGACTCAAAGAATGAGTACAGAGATCACTTTCAAATTGGGGAGGAGACTAACATTTAGTCACAGTCTCCAGATCCCTGCTGCTCCTCTAAGACCCTCTCCTCTATTGAACTACATTTCTGGGGATGGGATGGGCCGGTGGTGGGGGTGGTTTGTTCTGTGAGTATTGCTATCTAATTACAGCTGTGGAAACAGGAGGCTTGTTTGGAATGTGACAGTTTTCTGCTACTGTGTTAACCAATTTTACTTCATACACATAAATGCAATGTCCGAAGATGTTAGGACACCTGTAGTGAGTAGCATCCTCGACTTCTTGTGAGGGAGGGCTGGCCGAGAGTGGAGAAAAGAGACAATGGCAGAAATGAGGGGATCTTGAGGCCCCAGTCACTTCAAGACTGTGTGAAAACGTGTTGGGCTGCCAGTCTCAATGCTACAGTCTCTTAATGGGCTGGTAAAGGAACCAGACTCAGGGAGTGTGCTGCCATGTGGGTGCTGAGGAACATCAGGGAGGGACCCAAATTACGCCCAACAATTGTTCAAACCCAGAGACAAAGCCTCATAATAGCAAGTAGGACACTTACTGAGAAAGAGACAGTGTCCACAGCTTGGGAATGGGAGCACAGTGAGTGTTGCATGAGTCCTCCAGAGGGCCAGGGACAATGAATGAAGGGCGGGAGGTCTGGACAGTAAATAGTAAGACTTGGGTTTTCCATTCAGCCATTTGTATAGTAATGAGTAAAGGAAGTTCCATAGATTTAAGGTCCTAAACCTCTGTATAGTCCTGCAGATATTGGTTTGATAAAGTCTCAAGTGTCTCTGGGCCTGGGAGTGTAACTTAGTAATAGGTCACTTACCCAGCATGCATAAAGTCTTGGGCTCTCACATGGCTGCACACACCTCATCTTGAGTGCCCCCAAGGACTCATGTGTTAGAAGTTTGGGCTCCAATTATTGGGAGGTGATAGAACCCAGGGGATATTTTTTTTTTTCGCTTCTGAGGGGAGATGTCCTCAGAGGGAACTGTGCCATTCCAGTCTCCTTCTCTGTCTCCTTTGTTTCTGTGAAACCAGGAGGTGCACAGCCTTGCATCTAGTATACCTAGGTGCCACCCAGCATACCCACCACAAGACTGAACATCTCCATCTAGACAAAACAATCTCAAACCTTTTTTTCTTAATAAAAAGTAGGCTAGTTCAGTTATTTGTTATAGTAATGGAAAACTGACTAACACAGTCCTACTCCCTTCCATAAACTTGGCTTTAGGAGAGGGGACATAGTGCTTATTAGCTGATGCATAGGCGCATCCATTGGGAATGGTCAGCAGAGAGTAACAGACGATTCTCAGTTAAGTTCAGATGATCCCAATTGCTGCTTCCCCACAAGTTTGCGAAAGAAATTATGTATATGTCAACCAGTGCTTTGAATATGAAATTTCCCTCAAGGCTCGGGTATTTGAACACTTGCTCTCCAGCTGGTGTTGTTGTTTGGGAAGGCTGTAGACTCAGATAAGGAGGGGCTTCTTTGGAAGAAATGGGTCATAGGGGGAAGGCCCTTGTAACTCAGCCCCGTTTCCTATTCACTTCTGCTTTCTGAATGCATATGCATCATTGCCAGGCAACCTCTTGCTTCTGCCACTGCAGCTCTGCTGCCAGCGGCCCTGTCTTTCCTGCCATTTTGGACTGTCTTCTGGAGCCGTAAGCCAACTCCATCTCCCTTGAGTTGCTTTTGTCCGGGATATTTATTGCAGTGACAAGGAAGTAGCTGTGGTCTACTGGGTGCCTTGGTTCATCCCACCCTCCCTCAGACCCGTGGAATGTGTGTCTTTCCCCTAACGTGTATGATGGCACATGCCTCTAACCCCAGTACCATGGAGGCAAAGCCAGCCTGTTTTACAGAATGAGACCCTATCTCAAAAACCAAGAAAAACAAAGACCAAAAAGGAACCCATCGCCCCCCCGCCCATTATTTTCTTCTAGAGAAAGATGTGGAAAGCAGAGCGTAATGCAGAGTGAAGGCTGCCCTGGTCGACATTTAGTACAAGGCATTCTTTTAATTCCGTCACTTCTCAGTGCTCCACCAGCTATATTAATAACAGCCCTTGACATTCTTGTGGCATTTGATACAAATGAGTTTCAAGAAATCTCAACAATTACTCCCTCACTGGATTCTTAAAGCAGGGTTGAGAATTGGGGAAATGGTTGTTATTACCCTTAATTTCAGCATGCTATACCGAAAGTTGGAGATGACTTGGCCTGTCCAGGGCCAGGACAGGAATCCAGCTTTGGCCAGAACAAGGCCCTGTTTCCTGTTTTGTGAGTGAGACCAGGAGCAGTCAAGCAACTACCATCTCACTGCTAAGCCCTGCCCCAACTTGAGGACAATGGCCTCATTAATTGCTCACGCTCTTTGGATGGGAACCAAGTACTAGCCTATCTCTGCAAAAATCTCTCCAGAAACTTTTTTCTCTTTTCACTCCTCTCCACTCACATATGGAGATATTGACAGTGACAGGCCAGATGCCATCGTGCTGTCTCGTGTGTGTGTGTGTTTTTAAGGGGGGAAAAGATGAGAAACATATGATAAGGCTGGGAATTTTCAACCGCCTGGCACAGTGGAAGGAACAACACTTGTCTAAAAGTCAGGGCGTGTGGGCTCTGGTTGTGTCCCTTCCATTTTATTACCTGCATAACCTGTCTTTTGCTATTTTCAACCCTCCAACATCTAGTCTTTTAGCAAATAAACGGGAGCAGCATGATATAGTCATGATGTGTAAGGGCTTTTCAAACTGTACTTGTTCACGGAAATGGGAAAGATCATCAACAGAGCAAGCAGCTTGTCACACAGTGGCATGCTGAGATGCTCTCTAATGACATAAAATATATTTTCAGCCCAGTCTCTTAACGTCGTTCTGAGCAGAAAGTTCTGGATGTGCTAGAGACTGCCTTATACAAGGCCAGGCAGGATAGGAATTCTACCACCCTGAAGTCTGAGGCTGGATGATTGGCACAAATATGGGGATATATGTTCTGGTTTAGCCTGGGCTGCAGAGTGAGACCTGCCTCAAACAAATGCATTCACTGACTGTTCACTTAAGACTTTAGTATCAAACTCATGATAGGGTCGCATAAGTTAAGCTCACAGCGTCTGACTCACTATAAGTATAAAACTTAAAAACAATAGCAATATTTACGTTTACAACCAAAGGAACGAGAGGATCTATACTACAAAAGCAACCTTTTTAAGAGTACTTTTTTGTCCTAGAAACCGTTCTATAAAATTATTATTCCCTGCAGTCTCAGATCTCAGGATGTCTAGTCACACATTTGTTTTACACAGCAAAGGATAGAATCAGGCTTCATGGGACTGCAATATGAAGAAATAGTTGATGGGATGACTTTATGTATTTATTTTACAATTTTTACATTTAACAGGTCTTTTATTCTCTATGCCCAGATTCATAGCGGCCTTAGGAAATGATTCAGAAATGCGTTGACACTGCTCCTTCATTCAGGTTTGTAAAAATTGTATTCCTAGTCTCTTTTAAAAGTGATTTATTATCCAAAATGATTTATTTTACTTTTAATTATGTGCATACATGTATGTCTGTGTGTGCATATGTTATAAGTGCAGTGACCTTTGAGGCCAAAAGAGGGCATCAGATGCCCTGGGGGTGGAGTTACAGAAAGTTGTGAGCCACCTGGCGTGTGTGCTGGGAGCCTACTTCAGGGCCTTTGAGAGAGCAGCAAGTGATCACCACCACTGAGCCGTCTCTCCAGCCCCAAATGGTTTCATTTCAAAAGGAAAATTACAGATATGACTTATGCTCTCCGTAGCTCAAGTAAGAATCTTTTGGGTTCAACTTCTCCATTATCAGAGACAAAACCAATTTTGGTTATCTTTTCCACATCAGAGAAATAGGAAAGCCAGTCTAGGTTTGGTCTCCTGTTCTTTGGCTTTTGCTTAAATTATTCTTGAGTAAATACTGTACCTAAGTAAACTGGTTGTAAGGGGGGAGAAAATGAGCTTAAAGATGAAGTAGGGTTTTGGCACTTTAGTCTCATTGCCAAATCTATCACGCATATGCTCTGGAGGTGTTGTTGGTTAGGAGGGAAATGTGTCTTTAAGATGCCTTCCTCTTTGTCTTGAAGAGAGGATTGCTGTTGCTGCAGGACGCAGGGAAGGGCCTGGTAAACTTCTTCACATCATCTGCCACTCACAGAAAGTTGTGAAGGGCTCGAAGCACACCGAGAACGAGGAGTAAGATGCTGGGTGTTTATCTCCAGCATTCCAGAATCATCTTCTCTCCCAAGGCCGCTGCACGTCCGCCTCCCTGGCACAGCCGCGAGGAGTGCACCTCATCTGTCATGCCCAGGCATGTTAAAAAGAACTGTCTTCTCCTGCTCCGTTCTTCCCTAAATATGTAATTATGAAGAACAAATCATGTCCCTGCTACTTTCTTTCTCCGGTCTTTCTGAGCTTGGCCTGCCTGTCTCCTGTGGACATAAAAAATTGTTCTATTCATTCATATCAGTGATTTTCTTTGGGGCCGGTTCTTACCGATGAAACAGAGGCGCTGGTTTTGCTAGGAATGCAGCTCTGACATTTTCTAAGAGTAGTTTGGGGCAAAACATCATCTTCTGAAGTAAATGTAGAAAACTCCACAGGGGCCTGTTAGCAGGTCACACAGGGCAACAAGGCATCAATGCGTAATGAGATCCCTTTTTCTGAAGGTCCTGCAGGTGCCAACTCCTACTAGGATTTGGGGGTGTGCACAAGACTATACATGAATATTTCTTTCTGTTTAAAAATACTGTTCTCAAGAATTCAGAGATCAGATTTGGAATAGAAAATTTCCATCTTGTCTGAGAAGTCTTAACAATTCTTAAAACATACACAGGCTACCAGGTAGGAAATGGTGGAAAACTGTGTCTGTGTATGTGTGTCTGCATGTCTGCCTGCCTGCCTGCCTGTCTGTCTGTCTGTCATCTGTCTGCCTGCCTGTCTGTCTGTCATCTGTCTGTCTGTCTGCCTGTCCGTCGGTCTATCTGTATGCGCACATGCAACTGTGAGACATGAGACAGGATAGATTATCTGATGACGTGATTTGGAAAACAGAGGCTGAAAGAGTTGGGACCAAACTTCAAGTCCACCTATGTTTAAAGAAGATTCTCTTCTGAAACGAGAAGAGGAGCACCCAGGCCTTGGGAACACGGAGAGGAAGCTGAGTTTTGTATTTGGATCTCACACTAGGCCTAACTCTCAGAGGAGGGGACCTCAAAGGTCTTCCCTTTAGGGCCTTCCTCTTGAATGCTCCTATGGCAGTCCTTGCGTAAGTTCATCTTGACACTGTGACGTCATCTTGACAATGCTATCACAGGAGATCATCAAAACTGAAGGACAGAGTTTTCCTCCACATGGCTTTTGTTTGCGTCACTTCTCTGAGACCTTTTTTGTGCTTTTCAGTCTCTACTATTCTCTTCCTTTGCTTTGCCTGTCTGTCTTTATGTCTGTCCCTTGACCATGGCTTTAACTGTTACCTTTATGCAAATAACTCTCAATGCATCCTATGACTGCCTTCTAAGTTGGTCTGAGTTCTTCATGTGGATCCTTTGCTCCTTCCCACTACCACACGCCAAAAGCAACTGAGCCCCTGTCCAAACTACTCTCTGTGTTGCCATATCATCAGCAACGAAGAAATAAAAGTCATTTGTACCATAGCAGGTAGTCTTCTCTCTCTGTGGGGACAGTGGAGCCTGAACAGTATAAAATAAAATCCTTTCAGGAAGCTCAGAGATAACTCCAGACACCCAGTGACTGGCCCACCATAACTGCTTTAACAGAAGGCCTTATAGGATGATACGGGAACATATTGAAAGATGCCTAACCCAGATTAGCGCCAGGGGTGGGTGAAGACGCCAGGAGAGATTTCCGGTTAGAGACAGCACTCAGCTTAGGCTCTAAGAGTTGCGTGGGTGCTATTTAGTCAGGGGAGGGACAACGGCTTTAATATTTCATGCAGAATCAGCAGCAAGGCGCAAACCAGGAGAGGCAGCGTGGAAACCAAGGATCGGCACCAGATGACTCCAACACAGAGAGTCAGGGTGTGTACACACTCCCAGCAGCCACACCCAGAGCCTAAAGGTCTCAGAATCATCCATAATGGGCCGTGCCCCTCATCCTATACAAGCCATATCAAGCCAGAAAACGTAACTGCCAGATGTTCCTCAGCTCCCCTCTCAGCTGCTGTGCAAGTTCAGGCCTGTTATGCACTTGAAAGACCTCTAGGTAACCCTACCTCCCAGTGTCCAGGCTCTCTCCCATTCTCATACTTAGTCTCTGGTTACAGCGCATTCTGAAAACCTCCCTCTTTCCTGACATGGGCTGGGAGCTGCTGGGAGATGGGAGTTCTTAGGTCCCTCCCTAGGCCATCTGCAACCCCCAAAAGCACACTGCGTTCCAGGCTTGATCCCCAGTATGCAGAGATTTGAGAGGGACTTGGAATATTTAGGGGGCAGGGTTACTAGAAGCTTCTCAGGTCACTGAGTGGTAATGCCCCTGAAAGGGGATGATGAGCTCATAACCCTACTTACCCCAAACCTGGTGTGGCACCAATAGTCCAAAGCAATAGACCCAACTGGTCAAAGACAAAAACTTCCCAACTGTGAGCCAAAACGAATCTTTTCTGCTCACAAGTTGACTACTTCCGGCTTTTGCTACAGCATCAGACATCTGACTAACAACAACAACAACAACAAAACAACAATAACAACAAATGGTGCCAGGGAAATGAATGGGCACTTTGCTATTGGTTTTTGTTGTTTTTGTTTTTTTGGTTTGGGGTTTTTGTTTGTTTGTTTGTTTGTTTTATCTGCCGATGGAAGAAAAGGCCTTTGGGATTGGTTTAAGAGAATAATTTGGAAAAAGTATGGGAAAGCTGATTAGAGTATCCCTACAAAGCTGTCTGTAGAGCCTAACTGGTGGCAGTGCTTGGCATCATATAATGCAGGTTTTTGCAGTCATACAGAACGCAAGCTTTGCGGTTAGAGAAGTGCTTAGCAAGATTTCAAAGGAAGGCCTAGGAGACTAGAGAGTGTTTATGGGGTCGAAGTCCCAATAAGAAACCAGTGTCAGGGTGACACATGGAGCAATGTGAGTGGGGCTGGAGGGCCTTGGGAAGTTATTGATGCCAACAAGAAGATCTGCAGGCATCTTATGGAGTCAACACACAAGCAGGCCTCGTGGGTGGCAACCAGCAAAGGTGAAAGGCTGGTCTGTTCCTGGAGGCCACACTCCTGGAGGCCTCAGTGCACCCCAGATGCAGGGGTTAGGGTGTGCTATCTGCCCTGCTTCCTCACTGTTTTGTGATGCTTGCATTTGGGACACCCTGTACCTGTCCAACCTGGCACTGCTGGACTTAGAGCTCTGAGCAATGTTGGCACAATTAACATTCTGGGGACTCTTGGGAACGGACTTAATACAGTTTGCATAGTGAGACAGACATGAAATCTTGAGGACCAGCGCCTGACCTCTATACTTTGGATTGAGTGTGCCCAGGGGTCTGGTGTCAAAGGCCTGGCTGGCAGCCCTCAGCACTACGAGAAGATATACTTACTGACAAGTCTGCAGGTCACGGGGAAGTGGCTTTTAAGGACACTATGGGACCCCCACCTTCACTTCCGGGACACTGTTTCCTGTCCTTCATGGGCTGCTGTAACAGTGTGCTTGCCCGAAGTAACAGGAAGCAAGACTCGGAAGACTATGAACACAAAGCCTTTTCTCTGTAAGGTGAGCCCAGGTATTTGTTACTGCACCGGAAAGCTGATTGACAGCCACTAACACTGTGCCTGGACTTTACAAGGCGCCTGTAATTTAAATTTAGATGAAAGACTGAACACCGTGGTGTTAAAGCCGAGCTTCACTTTTGCCCCATTTGTGCTAAACACAAAGCCGCCACTGGCTCTTTGGTGCCCACTGAATAGATACCAAAACTCTCTCATCAACTTGCCATTTTCCCCCCAGCCTAACAGGACACTTACCTCTTTCACAACATGCTTGGCGCTCTGCTTTGCCCTGCCTGGGGCCATTTGTTCCATTTGCCTTTATCTTAGCAATCTGCCAGGCTGACCTGAAATGCTGAAATGTTTCCACCCTCTCTTGGAGAATCTTAAATATTCCCACAACTTCATCTTAGGTGGAGAAAAAAAAAATGTGTATTGTTATAAGTAATGGGAGAAACTGGGCATAGTGGTACACAACTCCTAACTTAGACGTAGGTGGATCTCTGGGATTTCAAGGCCAGCATGCTCTACCCAGCAAGGTCCAGGCCAGAGCTACGTAGGAAGACTTGTCTATTGGCACCAGATGTATAAAGTGAGGACAGGACCATCCCAAAGTATGACTGAGGGCAGGTTTGTATTGTATATATAAGAGAGACTACAGCCAGCGCATGCACATGCTCGTGCACGCGCGCGCGCACACACCACACACACACACACACACACACACACACACACACACACACACACACTCATACATATAGATATAGACTCTATGTGTATATATGTGCACTTAATATACATTTCCCTGGTAATATCTGACAAATTACTCTCATTGACTTTATACGATAAATCTAAAAAAAAAACCGTTTCATCAGAAAAATTCTTCAGCTTCCCAAACGTATATAATAGAAAACCAAACAGTCAGTTCAGCTTTTGTCCAGATGTGTGTGACGGGAGCCTGACAGCCCTACATAGCTCATTGTCACTAAACATCGCAGATGAACACGTTCTCTCCCCTCTCCCAGCTAAACAGAAGGGAACATGGAGTCAGCTGTGAACCTGTCCGCCCGCTTCCTCCCAGTGGCATAGAAGCCGGAGCTTCTGATACATGCGCGCACGAACCAGGGCTGTTCTTTATAGAATCACTTGGTGTAAAATGTGGAGAAACCTGATGGGTGCACCGGGGACTTGCAGTGTTTTCAGGCAAGGGAAGCTCATGTTCACAGCGTGCAGACTGGGCCCGGGCAGGGGAGGAGCTCTTCTGGGAGAACTCTGAGGCGGCTTAACAAGGTAGCCACAACATATCAGGGCATTCGAGGCAGCCAGCTCTTAGCGACAAGCCCTCAAGATAAGCGGCTTGCCTGCCTGCCTCTCTCTCCCTGCTTATCAGAATCTCAGCTTGGACTTAATCAGGGGAAATACATTCTCCTCAGAGACCTAGGATCTGAAGAGGATACCGAGTTCACAGTCATTGACTGTCTTCCATGCAGCCAGGATGCATGGGAGTTTCAGCCACTGATTCTCCCAGCAGGAGACAGCCTTGGAAAACTTCCCTTCAAGTTTAGGCTCTTCTGGATTTTCTGCTTCCGTTTTTTTTCCCACGAGTTCACAACGAGTTTAGAACAACAAGACATCTCTTAGCCTCAAATGGGGCTTCCATCCTTGTCTCTGCTTTCCTTTCCAGTCAGCACATGCTGATTGAGAGTATGCTATGGAGCATAAGGTCTGTGGATTCAAGCCGCCTAGATTTGAGTCTTCAACTCTACCTCTGGCTAAGTGCATTGCCAGGCACCCCGGTAAAGACACAGACACCATCATGGTCTTGTCTCTCTCACTCCATGGTCCTGTCTCTCTCACTATATGGTCTCATCTCTCTCACTATATGGTCTCTCTCTCAATATATAGTCTCGTCTCTCTCACTATATGGTCTCATCTCTCTCAGTATATGGTCTCGTCTCTCACTATATGGTCTCATCTCTCACTATATGGTCTCACCTCTCTCACGATATGGTCATGTCTCTCTCACTATATGGTCTCATCTCTCATTGGATGGTCTTGTCTTTCTCACTATATGGTCTTCTCTCTCTTATCTGGCACTTGGAGCACTGTGAGTTTCTTAGCACTGCTTCTAATTTTTACAAGTGTTACCCTGAATACTAATAAACTTTTTGGAACCTGATAAAGTTTCTCACCAGAGGCAAGTGAAGTACAAGCTTTGTGCTTTGGTTTCTTCCTTTATAAAAGAAAGCTAAAATTAGTAACCATATTGCTAGATTGCCTCGAGGAATAAGGGGGCAACTCGCTCTCGTAATGTCTAGAACAACGCCTTGCAACAGACTTGAGCTCAGCTTGTCACTTTCTTGACTTTGCACATCTGGCCTTCCCACACTAGCAGAGGCAAAATACAACACAGTGAGCCAATAAGGACTTCCATAAAGCATTACCCAGGGGAAACAGTGAGCCCTAGGCCTACAGACCTATGCTCCTCCACCCACACACAACCAGAAGTCCAAAGTCAGTAAGCCTGTGTGTGGGGGAGGCCACATAATTTGCATTTCTAACAAGCTTCCATGTACTCCACAGAGAACATAACTGGATGGCTCCTGATCAGGCCTTGGAGTTACAGCCAGGAACATGTGTGATTCCTCATCAGCACATAGGCTTGCTGTCAACATAGTTCTTCATACAAACGTCCTCAGCCTCCACTGCAAGGTTCATTCTGAGAAACACGGTCAGCTGCCAGCCTTTCTGCAGCTCTTCATCTGCACATGACAGTGGGACCTGCGGCATGTCTTATGTGCCAATGCTGACTCTGCAAATGATCACATAGGGTAGCAGGGCAGAAATCTCGGAGAGAGCCAACAACAAAGTCTTTCCAGCATTGTTCCGTGAGGAGGTATAGTAACACAGCTCAGTTCAGTACAATCAGCTCTCAGTGCCTGCCTGATCCCACCATGTGCATACACTGATCCAGTCACGCACAATGGAATCCTTCAGTGAAGAACAGTAAGCCATATTTACATGCCACAACATATTACATATTACATACAGTGACACAAGACCATGGAGAGAATGCTGAGCTACTTAGAGGGCAGTTAAGTCTATTTGCAGGCTCCAGGATTCCTTGGAGAAAATATGCTTTTGAGAAAACACTGAGGTAAGATGACACTTCTTTGCTCCTGAGATTCACAGCTATTCTCTGTGATGTTCTAGCAATGGTGACCTTATGATCTTTTGACCCCTAGGTTTATGCTGCCAACAGTGTGCTGGATCCTGACCCTCCCTTTCTCACTAGTATCTCTATATGCTAGTGCCTGGGGGACCCTGCTTACCTTACATGGGGGACTCCTGTCGCTAGGACATATCTGCCAGCATAGATTTTTGTTTTTGAATAATGTGATTGGCGAGGTGATCTTCACTGGGTTCCCTTAAAAGCTAGAACATAGGGTGGTCCTGATGTTGAGTCAGGAAGGGTGGAGAGCACACTCGGACAAAGGATGGGAAGGCAGTCAGATGGAGGCAGAGGAAATGCTTCTGGGACTACCTACCAGATCAGCCTTCTGGTCGGTCCCTTAAACCACTTTCTACTCTCAAACCTCACTCATTTCTCAGAGGCCATTGTGTGTGTGTGTGTGTGTGTGTGTGTGTGTGTGTGTGTGTGTGTATAAACATGAACATACACACATGCATATAATGTGGAGGCTAGAGGTTGATGTCAGTCACCTTTCTCAATTACTCTCCCCTTTACTTTTTTTTGAGACAGGGTCTCTCACCAAACACAGAGCTCCCTAATTATGCCAGGGCTGGCTGGGCAGCAAACCTCAGGGATCCTCAGTGCTGGTAAGGACTGGACTCAGATCCTCATGCTGTGTGACATAAGCTGTTTTCCCTACCCTTCATTTTCTTCTTAATGGTACCACTTGCTTGACAGCTTCACAACAGTCTAATAAGAAAACACTTGAAGAGGAACCCCAGCTAACTAGAGCCCCCTGACCTGGTAAGTGGAGTTGTTACCCTCTGTGCCACCATGCGTGCTCTCTGTAGATTCAGTTGCTCAGTGACAAATGCTTGCTGGCAGGGGGAGCAAAAGAAACATGTGATCTCTACCTCACCCTGCTCTCTCTACGCTGCTGTTGGTTAGCACGGAGAAGCCAAGGTCTGGTGAGTTCAATCCTGCCTCAACATTTCTAGCCAGAGCACTAGGCAAAAAGATTGCAGGGGTAGCGGTGGCTGTTGTGGTGCCTGTCAGGGCCATCCCTGCAGTGTGGCTTCTGTGTATTGAGAAAACACTGTGCATAAGCAAGGTTGGATGATCGGACGTAAGAGTGCCCTTACTCTGCTGTCTAAATCCTGCAGAGCAATGGCGTTGTGCTGCCCACCCGCCACTGGTTCCTATTTCCAGCTCATGGAAGAATTGGCTCCATGCCTGTCTGCGACAGGAAATGCTCGTGCTTGGCTGACACGCTTTGCTTCTGTCACACAGAGCTTCCATATGCGCGCAGGTTCTTCCCTGACCACATAGAGGCACTCATTTCCCTCTGACCTCTTGGGTGCTTTTTCTCACCCTCAACACCCGTGGCTCACGCTACCCCACTGCCCAAGCCTCCTCCTCCTTGTCCTCCCTCACACACACAAGGTTCATTAAATTAGTCACTCGGACTTTCCATTGCTTAGCTGAAGGTCACTTGCTATAACTGTCAGCCAGGGGAAAGTTACCTCTGAGGACAGCCTCAGAGTCTCGTCGGCCTCTGGTTCCCACTCACTGTCACTGCCCCAAAGAAGTAGGAGGCAAGAATGCCCTACGAGCCGCCGCCGTCCCTGAGGAGCTTAGCTCCCCATGACAATCCACGCTCCCATCCCAACAGACCGGGCACTTGCCTAAGTTTTTTTGTGTTTCACCTTTTCCAACTTGAAAAACAAAGATTCTCAGTTTCCTCACCGGGGTGATTTGAGGACGAATTAACCACTTTGAGAAAAACCACCTTAAGTGTTTAACCAGAGGCAGTGAAGGACCGGCCACTGCCCATCCAGAAATACTAAGATCAAGTCACAGCAGTAGCTGGTTTGTTGGAACCAAAAAGCAAGTTATCAGTGGACTCCAGCCCATTCCCCTTATATCATGCTGCGTCTCTTGCCTGTAACTTCAGTGTTATGAGGCAATACAATCAAAACACAAGAAACCCGTAAGCTTGCTGGTCTTTTGCCCCGCCCCCACCCCACCCCCCACCCCCTCTGTCTTAGAGTGACGGGTGGATTCTAATTACAGGGGTTGGTTGTAAAAGTCCCCAGCCATGTCTCAGTCGGCTGTCAAGGCAGAGAGCAGCACAGGATGAGTGAACAGCAAGCAGCCACTGGAGACAAGATTTGATTTGTTTCTTGTCAGTGTTGCCAGGGTCAGCTGTGGAAGAAAGTGCTAGAAGGGCAGGCCCTACAAGAAGAGACTGGAAAGACAAGACCACTCTGTCTTGTAGGTCTTTTGAAGTTGGTGGTTGGAGAATCTAGCAATGCTTCAAAATTCTAGGAGCTAATGCCTCAGAGCCACAGATACAAGGAGAGAAGTAAGGGTCCATCTGTCTTACCCCAAAGCAAGAATTGTCCCAATTCCTTCACACACACACACACACACACACACACACACACACACACACACACACAGAGAGAGAGTTTGTACATCACCCCCACATTGCCACTAGTGGGGTACAGTATGTGATGTGAATTTTCATGACAAACCTTCAAGCTTTGCTAAAACACAGTCAGCCAGCTATCTCGTCTCAACCCCCTTGTCACCTGGAGAAAAACAACATACTATCCAGAATGTACTGAAAAAACTAAAAGCAGCTACTTTTCAAATAAAAAATTTGATTCTCAAAAGTAATAGTATGTCTTTATCTCTCTCTACCTCCTCCTATCTCTAGACCAGCATCAGGCACATTGATTTTCTACATAGATTAGGTATAGACAGGTGTACCTTGTACATATGTATGGTTCACAAAACACTACAGTGACTAGAAAAAGTCTCAGTGAGAAACTCTCAGAAGCTGTACATCTGCTGTTTGCATCATTTGTGTTTATCAGTTTCTATAAACTCAGTACCTGATAATTTATGGTTATCCCACCCCACCTCACCCCCGCCTTAAAGTTACCTATTTTGAACTTCAGGGAGGGAGGTCCCTAATTCTTGTCTGCCATCCCTCTACAATTCAGTTCAAGGAGAATTATCTATTGTGTTTCCAAGGCCGTGGTTTGGGTTTTCAAAAGAGGCATAAATTGCATTTCCTGTTTTTAAGGTATCCAAGGCCTGTGGGGGAAGACGAACCTAAACAGAAAGTGCTTGCCTGAAAGAACATGACAGTCACCTAAAATGGATACGGCAGGCAAAGAGAGGACACTGAGAGAAACACTGTGCATTGGTGAAAAAAAAAAATCAGCTCTTTACAGAGGTGACTCTTATGGTCTTGTTGGTATGGGTTGGTTTCCCTAACACTGTGGATAGTCCAGTTGCCTTTCTCCAGTTGCCTTGATTTTGCTCATCAGCTGACTAGACCACCTTACAGAGATAGACTCAGCCAGCAGGAAGCTGCCCAGCTTGGGCCATCTGTGTGTGTATGTTTCCCAGTGTGAAGCTGAGGAAATCCAGAGTAATCATGAATGCCATGTAAGCTCACTTTGTGGTGAGGCTTAAGAAGAGTTCAGCACCCCCATGAGTAAGAGAGACTGCTTCTGATATCACAGCAACTGTCCTTCAGCTACCCGCAGGAGAGCCCTAATTATGAAAAAAAATATATATATGTGTGTGTGTTTGTGTGTGTGTGTGTGTGTGTGTCTGTGTGTCTGTGTGTGTGTAGAGACTAGAGAACAGCCCTTTGATGTTAGTCCTCTCTGGCCTGGGACCTGCTGCCAAACCCAAGGGTCCCCCTGTTTACAAGCACATGTCTAGATTGCAGGGCTTTTTCTTCCATGGGTTCCGGGACTTCTGACGACTCTTGCAAACACATTTCTGCCTGAGCTGTCACCTTCCCTGCCCTGAAGTTTAGTTTATAAATTCACAGTGGAGCTGTCACCAGACTCTAGGTAGACTGGTGAGGAGGACGACTACCCTGGAGAGGCAGTTGCAGGCACGCTGCCCTTCAGCTCCACTGTCCTCACCTACTCTGATTTACTTAGAAGAGCTATCCGAAGCCCGGAAGCCCCAGGTACAAAGAGCTCAGGACCAACAGTGAGGGAGGCTTCGTTCTCCCAAACTTCCCTCTCAGAAATGGAAACAAGATTTGGCTTGTTAGGAGAATAAAGCCTGCTTTATGGGAATTGGTAACTGGTAGGGAAAGAAAGTGTGAGAGACCCGGAGGCGGGGTGTGCCTCTGACCCTTTCTAGTCACCTTGGGAGCCCGGTGCCTCTTTCTTTTCCTGTTTATAAGAGGGTGAAGGCCTGATCCTTGCTTCTTGAGATCCACAGATTTGGAAAATATTGATTTTCATGGAATCCCTGAGGTCCTAGTGAATTAATGTGATTTTCATAAATACAAGTTGTATCAGACCTGTTGTCATAGAAACCGGAGTGGAAAGAACAGCAGAAGCGTGAGCAGGGAGGAGAAACCTGTGGCCAGAGCTTGCGTCTGGATTGCTCTGCCTTAGAATCTTCCAGCTACTGCCAAGTGGGTTCTTCTCAGCTGTGAGCCTTGTCATCCACTGTTGGAGGAGGCCTTCACAGCAAGATGCTATTGTCAAATTGTCAGCTGCAAACGATCTTCCCAAGCTAATTCCCCTACCTAGCCTCTCATGGAGCCACTCTCACTTAGTGGCCATGCTGTCATTCGTGCATCTCAAGCTTCAGGTAGCATCTTAAACTCCAGGAAGGGCTGGGCAAAAAGCCCTGGGCCAGCCCCATCTCTACTACAGTAAACCTCAAAACCTGAATTGCTTCTAAGTTCCCAGAAGTGGTGGTGCTGAGGCCCTGAGCCTGGAGTTCACGTCCTCCTGTCTCTTCTTCCCACCAGACCCTCTTTATTTGAAATAATATCATCTTCTGGGTGTATTATAATGAATTGCACGGCATGTGGTGTTTGTTGCTTTGAATTCAATAAAGATGTATGTTTTAATAAGCTCTGTGTCGCTCTTGCCTGCCACAGCACTTTTTCCCTATTGGAAGAAATCGATAAGCACTTGCATGTCAAGTCAGCAGGAAGCCAGGCAGGAGCAGCGGGGTCTTCAGAGCCTACTAAGCCCTGGGCATGCTTGTTTTCAGAGGACTCCACAGCGCTGCCTTCACCAAGGCAGGGAGCAGTCCCTCCTTCATGCTTTTAAAATCGCTCACCAGGCAGCTGTCTCATCCTTTCCTTCTTCCTCCACAGTACCACTCTTATATGCATATATTTTCACACAGGTTCTCACATATGTCAGGGGCCTCGAACTCACTATGTAGCAGAGGATGGCTTTGCATTTCTGTTCCTCCTACCTCCACCCTCCTAAGTTCTGGGAAGGGATTGCCTGTGTGTGCCATCATGTTTGGCTTATGAAATACTGGGAATGAAATTCAGGTCTTCAGCCGGGCGTGGTGGCACATGTTTTTAATCCCAGCACTTGGGAGACAGAGGCAGGCGGATTGCTGAGAGTCCAGGACAGCCAAGGCTACACAGAGAAAACCCGACTCAAAAACAAAAACAAAAAACAAAATAGATAAATAAAATAGAATAGAGGTTTTCATGTATGTTAGGCAAACATGTTATCAACTTAACTGCATCCCAAGCCCTAAAGACATTTTTCAACCTGTTTGTCAATAAGACTCCATGTGTGAGTCCTGAATTCAAACCCAATTGTGTTGACCTATGCTGGTTCTCCTAGTTGTAAGGTGGGAGCTAAACATTTCCTGCATTAGAGATTTGCTTAGAAAACTCAGCAAAACAATAACTAACTGTGCAGCTCTGCGTTTGCCACACAGTAGGGCCACACACAAGACCAAACATGGATAACAGCACACAGTGGGGTTTGATTCAGGGTTCACAATCCCTAGAATCTACCAGAAGGTGAACACTCATCCATTCACCACTTTCAAGTTTTAAGAAATAACTGTGGGGTAAGGAGATGCACGGTACCATTTCCTATACACCAGTCACTCCAATTTCTGCTGAGGGTGGGGGGGGATGAATCTTCTGTCTTATGGTGTTTTGAGTCCACAAGAAGCAATAATGTCACTGAGAGAAGTCTCTGGAAAACTGCACTGCTAAGCAGAGCGGGCAGCTTCCCTGGGGACCAGTCTCAGAGAAGACGCCTGTGTGCTGCAGATCGGAACATTCAGAGCCTGAAAAAGTAGGATGTGGTGGGGAAGACAAGGGACTTGAACTTCCTCAGCCTCCCCCACAGAAATCAATCACACAGGAAATAGGCATCTGAGGGAAAAGTCCCTTGGAATGCCTTTTGTATTTGTACTCAATTACCTCATCTTATAAACCACACTCCCTCCTGGTGTGGCTGCTTGAACAGGACCGCCTCGGAGATGCTGAGAGTCTCTTTATAGGTTCTCACTCTTGAGTCTGTGAGATGCACAGTGGAACCTTGGTCTGGGGAAGGCAGCACGAAAAGGGGATTGCCAGTGGAATCACTTGTGGTCGAGAAGCTGCCCTTCTAAGCGACTTCGAGTTACTGGAATTATTTCATTTCTTGATGAAAGAGGAATTCGAGGCAATAAAATACATGACTACGGAGTCAACTCTACATTTGGCTTAAGATCGTGTGTTCCTCATTCAATTGTCCTGTGTCCTGAGCTGCATTCAACAAACAGGGTGCTCATGCTTGACTGCACTGTTGATGTGGCATGCCTGAGAGTGCCTCACGTCCCAGCTTCCAAAGCCTCTCCCAGCTTGTCATGTCTCCTAAGTCACATTTGCTGCGATGCATGGCTTTCATTTTGCAAATAAGGAGAGTTAGAGCTTGTAACAGGTGCAAAGTCAGGAGCCTGAAGTGTACCCTGTGAACCCTCAAAACACCACTTCCTGCTCTATCTCACAGGCCATCCCATTCAGTCTTGTCTCAGTGCATTCTGCATTCCATTTCTCCATTTGGCAAGGAGAAAAAAATAAATGTAAAGAGCATGGCCTTGACTGCGGCGTAGAGGAGGCCTTTGTTATCAACCTAATTTTTCTTGCTTTGCAACCAACATATCCAATTCATGCAGAATCAGTTTGCATTTTAAAATTATATATATATATATTTTGCTTTCATAAGAGGCTCATAAAGGCAAGTCTTGGCAAATCTACTTGGTACGAGCCAGCATTTTATAGGGCTAATAAAACATCCAGCAGTGCTTGGAGCCTAGCTCTGGATCCCGCTGGGCTCCAGTGACTGTTCTGGTCCTGGCTTTTAGAAGATAAAGACCCTGTTTTCAGGGATCTTCCAGGTGAACCCAGGCACCCAGAGCCAGAGGTTCTGGAAAGGCTATTGCTCAGGCTGCCCAAGATGCAGAAAGCCTCAAGGTCTGGCCCTGTTTAAGAGCATGACCGCTTTTCCCAGTCAGCCACCAGGAGCCCTGCTTGTACAGTTCCACTGTAGTTGCGCCCTGCCTGGGTTAGCGTAGTCCACAGCACGCAGGCCTCCCGTGCTCTATCATTGCCTCTAGGGATGTGCAACGTTTACAGAGCTCCAGCTTTAGAAATGCTGGGTGCAGCCAAGACTTCCTCACTCATGTTGCCAAGCAAGCTTCATGTGCTTCCCTCGTTGTGGAGTGCACGCGGTGAACTTTCCATAGTTTAAAGGGATGCACAGAAATCTCTTCCCCAAACCTGGGCCATCTCAGCAGTTGAAGTATATGCTTCATTCCAAGCAAAAAAAAAAAAAAAAAAAATTGGCAATTGCCAGCCCCAGACGACATATGCACTCCTTCTCCTCTTGCTGTCAGGGAAAGCTAGAGACGGAGAGCAGATGTAAGCCCGCTGCAGGATCAGTGAGTCCCTTCCCATGCTACAAAGTCATATGACTTTTTCCCAGGATGGTTCATATGCCAATGGCCTTTATGCCTGTACTGCCGTCCTTTCAGTTATAACCTCAACAAACCCACGTTTTCAGAAATAACGTAACCGCTTCTTTCCAATGAGGGAAGCCGTGTGCATGGACCCAGTGGCAGCTGAGGTTAGAGCGGAGGTCTTTTAACTGACATGGAAACTGCTCTCTTCTCTAAACAACAGGAAGTCCAGTTAAGAGCGCACATGATCTACACCCTACATCCACCATCGCTACGTTTTCATTTAACATTTAGTTATTTCATGTGTGCGTGCTCTCACACAGACATGTAGACCATGACATTGGTGTGGAGTCTATTCCCTCCTTCTGCCACGTGGGCTCCAAGGGACCAAACGCAGGTCATCAGTATGGTGGCCAGCACCTTTGCCTTCTGCGCCATCATGTTGGCCCATCTCTATATTTTCCAAGGTGACCGTTTTATTTCTGTACTGCGCTGTTATGGGTGCTCCCTGAAAATGCTTTGCAAGCATCACTAACACACCAAATCCAAGCTGCACACATGGACCAAAGAGCACCACATCGCCTCTGGCTGTAGTCACAACTTCCATGAATCCAGTCATAAAAGCAGAACAGACAAGAGCTGGAGGGAACTTCAGATGTGGTCTTATTAGCTCTTACAGCCAGATGTAAAGAAGCCCACATGACGAGAGACTTGCTAACAGCCACAGAACTAGCTCTAGAACCATCTTCCTTCCCTGCTACTCACTCTGGAGTTTTGCTAACAACACTCTTGCTAGGTAACATTTCCTATGGAATTACCAAAGAAACAGAAGATTCTCTAAATTATTTCCACAAGTGATCAAGTCTTAGACACAGCCTGTCTTACTTAGGGGTTCTATTGCTGTGACAAAACACCATGACCAAAAAGCAAGTTGGGGGTTGAGAGGATTTATTTGCCTTACACGTCCACAACACTGTTCATTACTGTAGGAAGTCAGGACAGGAACTCAAACAGAACAGGTTACTGGAGGCAGGAGCTGATGCAGAGAACGTGGAGGGTGCTGCTTACTGGCTTGCTTCCCCTGGATCGCTCAGCCTGCCTTTTGATAGAATCCAGACTCACCACCCCAGAGATGGCATCATTCAAAATGGGCAGTCCCTCCCCCACTGATCAGTAATTAAGAAAATGCCTTCCAGCAGAGAGTTCTCTCTCTCTCTCTTGTTCTCTCTCTCTCTCTCTTGTTCTCTCTCTCTCTCTCTCTCTCTCTCTCTCTCTCTCTCTCTCTCTCTCTCTCTCTCTCTCTCTATCTCTCTATCTCTCTGGTGACTCTAGATTGTATCGAGTTGACACACAAAACCAGCCAGTACAGAGCCCCAAGCTGACCCTTCCCTTCCTGTTGTATCTCAGCACATAACGCAGAACCAAAGACAAGCACCCGGAGATGCTGATTCTGACAGCTGGATCTCATAGGAGTTCGTCATGCATACTCCAATTCATGATACTTAAACGGTGTGTAAGGCCAGGCGGTGGTGGTGCACACCTTTAGTCCCAGCACTTGGGAGGTTCTGTGGTATACAGTACAGGGAAACGTCATATAAATTTTCACAGAGGAAAGTGAGTTTGTGTACAAGGCATCTAACACACAGACACTGTCTGTTCTACATCTATTGTCTATCTGTCATCTCTCTCTCCATATATATATATATATATAATTTCTATCATCTATATCTATCTATCTATCTATCTATCTATCTATCTATCTATCTATCTATCTATCGTAACTAATCTGTATCTTCCCAGCTAGAGACTATATATAACATTATCTTATAACCAGGAGCAAGAAAGAGGAAACCCAGGCAGCACAGGCCAATGTCTCTTAAGTTAAGTGTGGTTTCAGATCTCCTAGAGAACCTAAAACAAATTCATATTCCTTCTCCCTTAGTGATTTAGCAATTTTGGAATATGTCTTAGGACCCGTGTTTCCACAATGGTGTGTGTACATGGCGAGAGAAAGTCTAGTTCTTGAGGACCTACCTGACATACCATTCCTGTTGTTCCCCAGCAATGACACTGAGGTGGTTCTTTTGAACGAGGCAGCCCAGCGTCCCTGAGACAGGGAGGGAAATGGAGTCTTTTGAATCCATGGTGTGGTGATCAGCTGCAGAAAGCTGTGCGGGTAGGCACAGGTAATAGTAAAAGAATGTGTGAGCAGTTCCCACTTGGTCTATTTCCCAAGAACTGGAAATGCAGCCACAGTGTCTGGGGTCCCCTGGTGCTGTTAGTCAGGTTTAGGCTGTCCCATAAATGTCATGTTGTTTTAATATATTATTATGAATAAGTTATAAATTATATGTGTGACACCCAGTAAGCCACTGCCCTTCCAGGGAACTACATACCACTCACTGGAAATTTGAAGGGTTTATACCTTTTCTCAAAGAGAAGAGACTTTGCTCTGTACTAACCACAGGATCCGCTTCCAAATGTCAATCAATAGCAGCACACCTGGACTTTTAAAGGTGTGGAGAGAGTGCCAACTCCACCTTGCACTAGGAGCTAGCACTCAGCTGTCACAGGACTAAAAGCCGCACAAAGGAAATAAAGGGCTATTCTCTCCCCCTTCTCATGCAAACCTGCAGCCAGCGGCACAGCAAGCCGCAGTCCCTTCTAAGGCTGCGATGGCCCCCTCCCCAGGACAGAGTGGACAACCGATGACTCCTTCCTAAAACGCTCTCTCTCAGGTCACCTGAACAGAAGCCCTGCTTTTTCCTTGAAGCAACTCCGAAGGTGCCAGAAAAGCACTTGCCTTGCAACCATGAGGGCCTGAGTGAGCTCCCCTGTATCTACATAAGACTAAAACTGCTCCTGTAGCCCTAGCACTGGGGAGGAAGAGACAGCAGGTCCCTGGGGCTTACTAGCCAGCCAGTCTTGCTTAGTTGGTGATAGCCTGTCCACTAGAAGCTCTCTCTCTAAAAACAAGGCCGACAATATAGATAGCACTGGAAGAAAGGCAATAGAGCTATCATGAGACTTACACACACACACACACACACACACACACATCGATTTTGCTTCTGCGCTTCCAACAGTGGAGCAAGGTGGATGAACGAGAGATGATGTCAGACCCTCTTTCCATACTGCTCAGTGGGTGACGACCACACCTTTACTGCCCAAGTTATTTTCTTGTGCATAATATCAAGAAGTACATCTCAGTGAAAGTACCTTCCAAGCTTGTGTTCTGACAGCCTTTTAGAGAACGCACCAGCACCAGTACCACAGAGTCCCTCTCTTCTGAGACAGAGCACACTGTGTAGCTATGATAGCTGGCTGCCATATGATAGTTAGGGCTGGTGGGATGACTCTGAGTAAAGCCTGATGACCTGAGTTCGACTCCCTAGTCCCACATGGTGAACGTGGCAGCTTATTCCTGCCACTGCCTTCTAACTTCCACATGCATGCAGGCTATGGCATGAGTGCACCTTTCACAATGCAATAGCTAAGTAAAGGCAATTTAAAGATTTCAAGAGATATGTCATCTGATTATTGGTTCCTTTCCCCAACCCTTCCACTCCACTCTCAGAGGTCATGAGGGCATCTCTAGTCTTCATGCCTTCATAAAAAACTTGCTTAGTATTAAATATTTTTCAAAGAAATTTAATGAAAATATGTATAAATGAATAAGAGTAGTGCCCCTTCTAGTGGTCTTTGTAAGAATGGGAGCAATACGGCAGAAAATAGGTACTCCATAGTTTAAAAGAGAGAGTAAATAAAGCCTTAAAATCCTGCAAAGAGGGTCAAATCAGAACTCGTGACCCCGTGACTATAGAAACCCAACAGGGAATGACAGGTGTCAAGGTATGGGGATGATAAAGGACACTGTGTATTGTTCAGCAGGGGTGGGGGGTGGGAGTGATGGAGTCTCTCTGTGATGGCCTTTGTTTGCTGTCTCCATCTGCAGTGTCCCCAGAAGAAGCATCACTTCGAAAGCAAGAAGGACACCAACATCTAAATCTGACAATTCCAGTGTTATTGGCTCTTTGAAGGGAGGAACATGCTTTTGCTAAACCATCATTCACCCATCTTGTACAAAGAGATAGTTGGACACCAGTGCAGATTTGACCAAAAGGCAATGTACAAAAACCATCTTATGACCTTACTCTTGTACAGAGATGAATTGAAGGAGTGCAGACTGCACCTGATGTTTGTCACATAATTGGCACCCAATAAATATTTGTCAAATCATTAAAGGAAAGTTAAAAACCTCAAAAATAAGCTATCTCTCCATGGCCAGAGGTAAGTGTGTTTTTGAAAAATGTTTGATTAATCCTTTATGGGGTAGCTCTTTGCTGGTTGACAGAGCAAATGTAAGCTGGTCACGTTGCGATGGTCACCTGGCAAGGTGGCCTCCCGACATGTCTGCTGAGAGGTGTTCTCAAAGACATCTTGCTGGAAAACTTGTCTTTCATCATTTTTGAAACAAAAAAAGCAAGTTCCTTTTCTGAGGCACGTGAATCAGAGGAGCAGTCAGTCTCGCCAGCTGACCTCTGCTCCTGTCCTGTCCCATGGGAAGAGGGTCTGTGTCTCTGAGTACTTTCCAAAACATAGAGTAAATCTTTGCTTTAAGTGTTGCGCTTGAGAACAATGAGATGGAAACTGCCACGGTGGTAATGGGATAAAGTTCGCATGAAGTAGGACATGCTAAAGACATTTACAATCCCAGAGAATGCGTGAGTTTTCATTTCACGGTCTTCTACAACATGCTATGGATTTGCTTGGCTGGTTTTAATAATAATAATTTAAAAGGAAGTGGTGGGAATATTTTCTGTGTGTACATGATGGAATGAGTGACTCTTAGAAGAATTTAACACCAGTGAACAGATGGGAAAACACGACCCAGTCCCTTTCATGTGTGTCCCGGCCTCTCAGTATGTAGAGCGCTACAGGCTAAACCCGTTCCAATGCACATCCTTTTAGCCAGTTTCCATGGATGATAAGGTTCTACTTCCTCTCTAACTTCCTTCCCCTCCGATCACCCCAGCACAATCGTTTCTTGGCATTTACAAGCCATCTCTTGCCAGGTTCTCACCCATGTAATCGTGCCCCGTCCTTCCTTCTAGCAGAGGTGCTCTGGGGCCCAGGAAGCTGGTGGGGAGCTGGGTCCCCTAAGCAGGACACACTGCAGCTATCAGCCTCAACATCTTGGAAGGAATGTCTCACCACAAGCGGACAGGCCGGAGCAGAGAGCGATTCTTATATTTGTACTGTGTTCTCAGGAAGCACAAGGAAAGAGAAACACCTTGGTGAAAATGGTCCTGTTAATAAAAAGGTGGAGGGAGGAGCTGCTTTTCATTGGGATGTAGTTACTCTTTTTTTTTCTTTTTTTTTTCTTTTGAGTTGTTTGAACAGACTGGGAAAACCGGGAGAACAGGCTGGGGTCAGAGCAGAAGACAGGTCTGATACGCAGAGTGCAGGATTAAGAGCCATCTGTATAGAGGTTGTATGTCTGAAAGACAGAGGTTGGAAATTGATGGCTGAGACCAGGGTTTGTAGTATATCCATATGCAAGGCCCTGAGCCAATGAGGGAAGAGGGCTGCTCAAGGAAGAAGAGGAGGATGAGGAGAGTATCAGAAATGCGGGAGGGACTGGACAGGCTATCTTGTCATCTTTTTTCTTTCTTCTCCCCCAATTTCATAACTCAACCACCATCCTTCTCTAGCCTATGTGACACTCAGATTTGAACTGATTCCCCTGGGAAAGACAGAGGACATATCCCTGGTTTGGGGTGTCCCTTCTACTTTTCAGGAGTACTTTCCTGCCAACTGGGTGTCTTTAGGATGAGAGATAGAGGACTAATAATGCCTGTGGTGTGACACTACGTGCTGACTGCTAAGATGAAGTACAGTCATTGTCAAGGAAGAGGTGCTGGCCTTAGGAAGAAGTGGCCTGGCCCCTCATCCCAGTGAAGGCCACGTGATGCTGTGGACAGGACATACAGGCCGAGGAGGGGAGAATACCACCCAGGGCATGTTTGCCTTTTCTGCCCTGCCAAGCTCATCTCAGTTGACATTCTGTATGAGAACTTTCCTACGACACTGCAGTCCACAGTGACTTCTCTTGTCTGGGATCTGTTGTTAACAGCTTAGATATCAGTTTCTTATTTAGGTAATTTGATCCCCTCCGTGAAGCAATTCCTTGGAGAAGAGGGGCTATGTCAAACACTCATGGGAGACTCACACAGGTAGGAACATGCTTGATTTGAGAACTTAGATTGAATGTGTCTCACGGCATCAAGGCTATTCAGCCCTCTTGCTACTGTTTCTTTCTGACAGTGGATTTGTTTTAAGAAACATCTTGATTAGGTCTTTGGATAGAGTCATGCTGATTAGTGGGGTTCCCAAACCCTACAGTGCTGTTTTATAGCTGCTAATCAGCACTTCCAGGCAACTTTGGAAAACATGGGGCAAAGCAGATCTTTCTAGAATGTTGTACAAGCAAGCCTGAACAAAGAAACAAGGAAAATTGAGAGGGAAAGATGGCCCAAGCTCCTGGGGCTGACGTCTTCTTAATGTAAGCCCTCTAATAATTACCACAGGGGAATGCTTATTTTATGAGTCTTGCACACACCTTCATTTCTTCCTCCCCTGCTTGTTTTGTGACCCAGAAAAAATTTTTTACCATCCTTGCAAGAATAACCGAGTGTCAGGTTTTCCTACAGTGGGGATGCTCTTCCTCATCAGGGGAAATGGAATCTAAATTAAACTTTGTTCTGCAAGTTAAAAACATACCTCAAATGCAAGCCAACAAAAATTTCTCTGGCTCTAGTTGAATTGTTTTTTTATGGTTTGAAAACAAAAATCAAAACCCAAAAAAAAAACCCAATCCCGCCCCGCCACAACCCATTGTACCAGCTTCTGCCTACAAAAAGCAGAATGCAGGACTTGCCCACGACGTAGAGAATCAGGGGAAGACCTGTCTGTCACCCTCATTTCCCTCCATTTTGGTAGCAGTGGCCCTTAGTGCACCAGTGGAACAGGAAGCCAGTCTCTCATGCTTGGATTTGTGCTCTAAGCTGTGCAAGTTCTATGGTCTAACACCTCCTGTAAACAAACAAAACTCAGGCTGTCCCAGAGCTTATCACCTTTCATAGGAGAAAAGAGGCATGCCACTTGGCATACTATTTTGTGTGCATGTGCATGCTTGCATGTGTGAATGTGGATATGTATATCACAGGACAAGTGTGAAGGTCAGGGACAACACTAAGTGTTAGTCTTCACTTTCCACCTTTCTTGAGACAGGCCTATTGTCATTTGTTTTGAGGCTAGCTGGTCCATGGGCTCCCAGGCATTCTCCTGTTTCTGCCGCCCATCTTGCTATAGAGTTCTGGAGTTACAAACATGGCCAACTAGTGTAGCTGACTTAGTGAGGTCCAGGCTCAGTGAAAAACATTGTCTCAAAAATAAACTGGAGAGTGATTGATTAAGACACTTCATATGGATCTCTGGCCTTTGCATGCACTGTATGCATGTGCACATGCCCATACATGCACACACACACACACACACACACACACACACACACACACACATACACGCACTCCTAGTGATGTAGTGATGTAGACAGCATGTCTTGAAGTTGAACAGGCTGAAGTGTCAGCTGTGGTTCTCTGAGGATGCCTGTGAGATGTCAAAAGTGAGGCCATGTCTAGGTGTGTCTGAGATGAGGAGGATGGATGCTGACACCCATGGGAGTGTCTCCTGGAGCCCTGACTGAAGGCAGCAGGGAGTAGCAAGGAAGTAGCTGTATACATTGAGACGGCATGAGTGAATCGGTCCTGGTAACCCACCCAGGCTTGCAGAGGTCTTAGAGAACGTGGCTGCCATGATTCTGTTAGGTGGGGCTTCCGGTGAAAGACTCTTTTCCCAGCAGACATAGGATAAGGCAGAGAAAATAAGGACTGAGCACAGTGTACGCCAAGGTTACATCCCATAATCCAGACACTGAAATTACAGAGGTGAGAACAAAAACATGTCCCTGTCTATGATGGACTTACAATGTAATGGATTAAACATACCACTCATAACCCGATTCCAGGCCACATGGACCTGAGGACACCAGAGTTACACATGTAAAACCAATGTGGAGACATACCAGGAGGCTGTCATTTTACTGAAAGTCTCTCCAGATATACTGTTGCTCTAACGCTTGATCCAACCATAAAAGCGCAGTCCCCGCCAAATTGCATGGTGTTCTCAATTACCCGAGTTCAGCTGTCAGTGGCAGGAGGGTCCTTTGAGGATTATGAATCATTACCTAGGCTGTGTTATTAAATGGGGGAAATATGTTATAATAGAATGTGACTGTCAATTTTCAGGGGCATTCCAGTCCCCTGGGAACTGAAGTGCATCCCAAGAGGACAGGGATGACATGGGGAGAGAGGCAGAGAAGCCAGTGATATGTGAGTTCATTTCTTCTCCCAAGTCAAGAGGTAATGAGGCATTTTTTTATCCGAAATAGCATTAGGAGCATTCGAAACAACCATCCAAGTGACAGGTCACTGCCAAAACTACAAGATGTGTCGACGCTTAACCCCCAAATCCTGACATCGTGGGGAGATGGGTTTAGGTTTGAGCCTGAGGCTTCCTAGGCCATAACATAGACCTGGAAATACATCTTCCTCTAGGAAGGAGCTGCCAGGATGTCAGCTCTGCTTCTCTGACCTTTTGATATCTTTGTACTTGGTGGGAACATTTATGCTGAATTATCAGCAATCCAAATCCCATGTCTTCAAAAGTATACACACGGAACATAAGAGGGGGAAGAGATCAGGGAGAAAAGAGCATTTGAGACTGGATTCATTGTCTGGGAAAAAGTTATTGCCCTTGTGTTGAGGGACTTTCTTTCTTTGTTTGTTTTTCTTTTCTTTTTCTTTTTCTGAAGGAGATGGGAAAACCCAAATATCCTGAAACCTTGGTTTCACATGTATGTGTTTGTCTGTATGTTTATATGTGTGCATATGTGTATGTGTTTTCATTGTGTGTGGTGTGTCTGTGTCTATTTCTTTGTGTTTAAGTAAGAACCTCATCTGGTATGCAATTTAAAATGTTGATGAGATCCATAATTGTGATTGCCTCAAGTTAAAAAAAAATGGCACTATTAAATTTGCCTTCTTTTATGGGGGTTTTTATTTTTCTCCTTTTTGCTGACATGGCTAGGCCAGGCCATCAAAACCTACAGAAATTATGGGCAAGCATTCAAAGTGCTTTGAAGACCAATAGGAGACACTGGTGGGCCTGTGCAACTCTGCCAGGGAGGGTTAGAGGAGGATCAAAGGCACTCAGCTGGATTTGGTCACTCCGAAGTCACTGCCACGCTAAGGGCAGTTTTCCTATCAGTGAAGTGTTTTTCGTGCCTGTAGAGCAGAATCAAGCAAAAGTGACCTGACAAAGGGAAGGGACACTTCTGTGAAGACAGCCTCACTTTTAGAAGGCAGAGTCAGCGGTGAGATAAATATATTTGATCTGAAAAGTAAAACTGATCTCAGTGAATTTTCAGAGGTGACCTTACTATGCAGAAAGTCGTCAGTGTCTGAGAAGCATCAGGATCACTGGTGAATGTCCGCAAAAGGCTGTAGGAATGATTTCCCTGGGAGAGGAAATGCGGAGGCCAGCAGCCAATGGCCAGAGATGCCCCACGCCACCAGAAACCTGAGGAGCCACAAAGCAGCTGATTGTGGGAAACATAGAGACACGCCCAGCTGCACAACAGTATCTTATTAATTGCCACTAGTGTTCTGAGAGGTAAGTATTAATTGTCCCCTGTCCCTATCTGGCTGTGTGTGCTACCCGGTTTTGCTGTGAACTTGAACACAGATTAGAGTTTTGAGAAGGGCAGGAGGGTCAGGGGGTTTCTAGGCAACACAATCTCTTATAGAATGACATCCCATAGTGCTGCATGGAATTCTGACTTTGACCCTCTTTAGAACAAAAAATGCCCAATTTTAATAATTGTCATCCAGTGGAATGACCACCTTGCAGGACTGCGAGCTGCACACATGCCTGCATCTGATTAGACAGCACCCTGAGAAAGGCCCTGTCTGCTTTTGTCCCTGAGCACTGAAGTCTGTGTGTCTGTCACATCCATACTGTTTTGCCTAACGTTTTATCTCCGCCCAGCAACAGAGCGCTGCATGTTGTGACAATGACCTTACCTTTAAAATAAAATGTCTGGCTCACCAGGGCTCATTATAACTAGACATAGCAACTGCTATCATTCCATCCCAAAAGAAAATTAGTGCAGATGTCCAAAAAGAAGACTATGAATAGATGTTACAGAAGCCAGGGGATAGAGAGGAAAGGCAGGACAAGAAACACTAGGAGAAAAGCAAGACATCAACGCCCTTGGCCTTCTTGTTTTGTTTGCTTGCTTGTCATTGGCTTTGCCTCCGGGTGCTTGTCCTTACTTCTCTAACCATCCTCTCTTACCCTCTCACTAACCTCAGGATTGCTGCATCTTCCTGCACAGGTCCACATTGAAGCAAGGATCTGCCCTGATGACCAGGACGCAAACCCTGGCTTGATCTACAGCTAGACTGTGACTTCGGACAAGTCACATTCTTGCTTTGTGCCCCCTGGAAACTGGGCGACATTTCAGGTGTTTGTGGGCTGCAAAATAATAATTTAAAAAAATTCTAGGGCTAGGGAGATAGGTTGATAAAGTGCTTGGTGCGTAAGCGGGGAGCTGAAGTCTGGGCTTCTACCACTCGCAAACAAGCTGGACACAGCAGTGTGTGTCCAAGTGCAGCACTGGGAGGCAGGGACAGTCAGGTCCCCGGAGTCCACTGGCCAGCCAGTCTAGACATGACCTCCAGATTCAGAAGAGATCCTATATAAAAATTAAGGAGGAAGATGTGCAAGGGGGACCCACCCTTAATGTTGATCTCTGGCTTTCACACGCAAACACATACACACATGCACACACCCACACAAACACACTGCATATATCCATATGTAAATACATGACACATACCCACACAATCATATACTATAAAGACACACACACACACACATACACACACACCTTCTTGTCTCCTCCATTATGCTGTTCTTTCTTCTATTTTTCTTTCTTTCATGCTTTATAGTCTTTTACAGATCATCTTTGCTTCTTTTGATGTCCTTGTCCCAGTATAGTCTCAAAGATATCTCACAGTTGTCTCACACAATATCCAAACTTGGGTCTAAAACTAAGACCTTATGTCTTTGAGGAACAAGGGTTGGAGTCCTGTTTTGGAAAGATGCCCCACAGGAGATGAGATGAACAATGCAGAGGTGCCTCAGAAAGAACTAGAATATCTAGTGTGGGCCAAAGAACTATTAAAGAAGACCAATTAAAGTTGCTGCAAGGAAGTGACATAGTCCATTTTTCTAAAAAACCAGGAGGACATCAATACCCACTTCATACTCTCTTCTCACAGTGTGACTTGGTCACTTCATTGCCCAAAGTCTTTGTCCTCTCTCTTCAGAGTCACAGCATTTGCTTTCTCTAACCAACTGAGGAAAGTGCACAAGATGCTGTGTGACATTGAAGGCTTCTACAGAACTGAGATACACAGCTTGCAGCTGTCAGTCCTAGTGAGGGTTTCAGGCAACATCAACAGGTGGAAGTGTGTATCTTCAAAAGACTATAGCTCGCAGACTTCTGTGCTCCACCAGAAGCTAAGTGGAGCCAACACACAGTCTGTGGGCTCAAAACAAAAGCCAATGTTGTCATTGTTTTAACCACGTGTTGAGGTAAATTGTTATGCAATTATAGTATTAAAATTTGTCCTAGGAGGAAAATGTTTGGCTAGAATATCTACAAGGCATACTGCTGAACATTGTGATCCTCTAAGGCAGACTACCACATAAGACCTCCGTGTCTCATCCTTATCACTGCTCTGTAGTCTGAGGGATGACTGGGAGGTGGCCAATCTCCAGACCAGGATTGTATTTACAACAACATAAATTTCCTACTTTTTGGTTGGATCTACCCAAACATTGGCTGGTACATTCCATGTGTCTAGTGTTTTTTCTCAACCATGTAAAATGTCCATTCCTGGGACTTCCCTTTTCTCTCTTCTTTCATTACCCTATCAGTGTTCATAACGTGTGGAGAACAAGGCAACTAAAGTGTGAAGAACTTGGCCATGTATCAAGATAGAGTTGACATTATCTAGAGTGATAGTCACTGAAGCGAAACTCATCTGTAATGGCCTCTCTTAGTAGGGGACAAGCTGATGATCGTCTGGGACCAGCACATTCCAGTCTGAATGAAGCAGAGTTATCTGTCAGGGGTAGAGCACGGATATATGGCTCTCCACATTTGTTTTTTATGTCCTATCTTTTATTTATGCTCTTTTAAGAGTTCAGAATGCTATCTTCCTCAAGAGGCAGAGTGAGACCAGGAAGGCATGGACACTGACCATAGTGCAGAAGGCCTGACTTCTGCTTTGAGATTTTAAAGATTTATTTATTTTTACTTTATGTGAGTGTTTTGACTGCATGTATGTCCATGTACCACGTACATGCCTGGTGCCCTCAAAGGCCAAAATGGTGGTTGGATCCCTCTGAGTTGAAGCTATAGCTGGTTGTGGGCTGCCATATTGGTGCTGAGAACAAAGCCTGGAGCCACTGCAGGAGCAGGAAGCTCTCTTAACTGCTGAGCTGTCTTTACAGACCCTGACTTGCATTTTAATTACACTGACTTTCTTAAGTTTCGCTTGTGTTTCTTTATACACCTCATTTTTTTTTTCATGATGGTCTTTAAACATCTGAATAAGAGGGCTCAGGATGAAAACAGCTAACTATATGAATTTCTACAAATTCCCAGTCCGGGTCTTCTTCATTTACAGGTGTCTGTGGAAATGGCATCTGCTGTGAGGCATGGCATTTGCCTGTGCAACTGGACACTTCCTGAGTCTGCCAATTTCCTTTCCCACACACACCAAGCTCCTTTTGCACTGACACATTTCCTTCCTAGCACAATTAAACTGCAAAGCAGAGGACTTCTGCGGCGAGCTAGCTAACTTTGGCTAATCTTTTGTAAGCGCACACCACAGCTGGTATTCTCCTGTACATTGTTTCGTTCTATCCTTGTCATAAGTTCATTAAGCAAACGCCAGTATTATCCCTTGATAGGTAAGAAGGCTCAAGGTCAGAGTCACTAAATCCAGAAGGGGGGAGGTAGCCAAAATGGGATCCAGACCTGGGCCAGATGTTTGCTATCCAAACCCCCATCCCCAGGTATTTTCTCTTGATGGAGAAGCAAAGGCTTCCATTAGAGGAACAGATTTTAAAAACTTGCACCCAGTTAATTATGTTGCAGAAGTCAAAAGTGGAAACGTGCTTTCCTGGGTCTTTTGGAATAATACTTTGTACTCACAACATCTGCTTCTGTTTTCTAGGGTGGTGACCTTTGCTCTTATTAACAGATTTTTATGTTTTACAGTAATTTTATGGTTAGAGAAAAAAACAGAAACGAGCTCAGCTTAACCCTTCTTTGCATCTTGAATATTGCTTTTTCTTTTCCCTTCTGCTCATGCCAAATCACTGTCATGTTGCCCACCACACCAGTATTCCTGTTGCATACCCAGTATACATCTCAGACTTTAGGCTTGGACCCAACTCCATCAGTCTGCTTTAGAGCTGACCACAGAAAAGCAGCTTCAAGCATATAAGTGGCTAGGGGTTTGCATGCAGGCCCTGCTGAGTGGGCATGGGCTATGCGCTTGGTCATACAGACAGCAATGCAGCTCATTACCAGGCAGGTCCAACAAGACCCCCAAGGAGCAGCGTGGGGAAACATTCACAACACTGAGAAAGCGTATAGTTCAGATCCTTGATAAAGCACAAATTCCAAGTGGGACAAGGGGTATTAGATGGAGTCCTGGCTCCCATATTTATTCAGCAATTTTAGGATTATGAAAAAAAAAAAAAAGACCAAAACCTAAACAAGAAGTTTCCCGAGGATTTTATTTTGGCACCAAAGCATTTGAGAAGGGTTGGTAGTTATTACCCTCACCTCTCCGCATGCAAAAAACCAAACCAAACCAAACCAAACCAAAAAACCCATTAACTACCCTAAGAAAAAATTGCAAGTCCAGAAAGATGCTTCAGTGTGTAGAGGCATTTTCTGTGATAGGCTGATGGTCTGAGCTTTGTCCTAGGACCCATGGAAAGGCAGAACCAGAGAACAAATGCCACAGAGATGTTTTGTCATATGCATGCCATGGGATGTACTCCTCCCAGATCTCTCTCTCTCTCTCTCTCTCTCTCTCTCTCTCTCTCTCTCTCTCTCTCTCTCTCTCTCTCACACACACACACACACACACACACACACAGAGACACACACAGCCACCCAAACACACAGAGGCACAAACACATAGGGTCTCTCACACACAAGCACAGACATACATAAACAGAGGCACGCATACACACACACACATACACAGACACACACTCACACATTAAATAAAAATTCTTTTAAAGAAAAAAAAAGTTGAGACTTTCAATCTTGGTCCAGTGTCGTTATGTTTATTTTGGGACCAACTGACATTCTTAATTTTACCATGTGTAGATTTTTCACATCTGATTTAATGAAGACTTTGAGGTGAGGACATGAGAAGCGGTTTACAGAAACAGGCTGTTCTATGGGAAACTACCCTTTCTGTTAGGTACAAAGCCCAGGGAAGGCCCTTCTGCCTTGGGGACTTCTGGTTGCATGCAATTGTCAGACACAATGGGACTTGAAGATACTGAGGCAAAGGGGCAGCGAAGAGTTAAAGCCAGGGCATTTTCACATAAGCAAGCAACTGTGCCCTAGCCAGGTGTCACTCTGTTGGTTTCCCTACATGCAGCTCGTTTCCAGTCTGTTTATACAGGTGCTTGCAGATGAGGCTGCTGGTCTTTGAGGAGGCTCCTTCTATTCATGCCTGAGCCTAGGGCTTTTCCATGGAAAAGCAGCTGTCAAGGAATTGCTGCTCTCTGGCAGACAGCATGTCCAAGCCAGCTACCCAGCTTTTCCCTCCAGTCTCTGAAACTGGCTTGAGGTTGAAATCAGCATAAGAGCTGCAGATTTGGGGCCCTGGTGCCACCTGGGAGTTTATGAGAAACGCAGGAAGGCAAGTTCTACCCAAAACCACCGAATGAGAGGGAAGTGGGATTTTACAAGGCTTTCAGAGGATTTGCATGCCAATGCTCCGTGGTCCTCCAACTTGAACGAGCATATGGAGGCTGTATTTGGCCTTTAGAACCCTGGAGATGCTTCATTGCTTTCTGTGCCCATCAGCCCACTTGTCTTTTCTTCATTTTGATGTCTTTCTCTGTCTTAATAGCTCACACTTGCTTGGTCGTGTGCTCTCACCCAGGCACAGTTTTCGCGCAGTAAGCACAGCCTCATTGCACTGTGCCGAGATACTCCAACACAGACATCCCCTGAAACCATTTTAAAGGTGCAGGACCTCCGCCCCTCCCCAGACCTATGTGCCAGCATCCTCACTCTAACAAGGCTTCTCAGTCATGTGTACATTGTAGTCTGGGAAACCCAGATGTGAGGAACACACAAATGCCTCCATTCTGAAAAGTGACAAGGTTTGCTTTTCTTTAGTGAATGGCAGAGGAGGTTAGAGAACAGTACAGCATAAGTAGGCCTTGCTCCTAAATTAATTATATATTAGCTCTTACAAATTGCTTGTCACATTGCAGAATAACCAGGGCACTTATAGGGCCCTGAATTAGGAAAGTGGCCGGGGACGGGGAAGGGAGCTAGTGGGATGAGGGCTATTCTATAGATGCTAGCTGCCATGTTAAGTAGGTCACATTCGTCCTCCCGTCACCGTGAATCCACTGTGTAAGAATAGCTATCACCCTCTTATGGCAGTTGAGAAATGGACACATAGAGCCCAGGGTCACTCAGCCAAGGTCATACAGTTTGTCGAGTGTCAGAGTGGCAATTTGAACTCTTAGTACCTGGCTTTGGAGCTTGACTACTGTAGGTTATAGAAGACGCTCTAAGCAGAAACACTGCAAGCTCAGCACCATAGGATGAATGCTGGCCGACTCAACAAAACTAGAAATCCTGAATTCAAAACTGTAGCTCAGATGGACAAAGGTAACCTACAGCCGGAGGCCTTGTTTTGCGCAGCTGTGGTTTATGGCTTCCGAGGCATTGTCCACGGTCTCTGTGAACCTGATGCTCCTGTACACTCGCTGGATAGCTTCTCTTCCGTTCTATGTACACGTGAGAGTCCAGTGAGTTGGTTTATAAAAGCTACCAGTGTTCTAGTTACTATCAATCAGATAGTTTCAGGTTGCCGTGTTTCACTGACTCTCGAATGAACCATTGTCTATGCCAACTTAGTGTTGACTTGATGTGTCATAGATGTTTCAAAAATAATTGTATTGTTTTAGTGGAGGAGGGAGTAAACAAAAGAACAAGGAGATAAATATAGCTTTGTTAAGGAATCACTGACAACCCAATTCCAGGGTGTTGGGAAGAACATGCTTTAACTTGCGGAGTTCCTAAGATTGGTACATTTCTCTGTGTCTCTCTGTCTCTGTCTCTGTCTGTCTGTCTGTCTGTCTCTCTCTCTCTCTCTGTGTGTGTATGTGTGTACAGGCACACACAACATGGTGCACTGGTGAGGTCAGAGGACTGCTCGAGGGGAGAGAGTGCTGGGACTGAACTCATGTCATCAGACTTGGCAGCAAGTGTCCCTTCTCCCCGAGACATCTCACAGGCCTAAAAATGTTCAAGTAGTAGTGTCGTGTGCAGCAATGGCCCCTGCCACTGTCCGTCTTTGTTCTGAGATAGTTCCCACAGGCTGGAGTGAGGTTCGTCCTGATAGCACGACAGGCTCACTTTGGCAGAGTTCTCCCTGGCTTCCGGGTAAGCGAAGTTGTTTCTCTGACGCTTCTAGTTGGGAAGTATGATCTCAGTAACTGGAGTCCTCACTACACCACCTGCACTTTAATCTTTGCTGGAAACTCAGGGAAAAGGTCTGTCACTCTTTTCTGGCCTGGGAACTCTTAGGTTTATGAAAGGGAGTGTGAGAAGATGCCCATGTGTGTGCTCAGAGGCAAGAGCATGTTGAAAACCACAGTTTTCTCTAATATCACCAATAAGAGTGTTTCTATAAGTCATCCTATGCATATTTTAAAATCTGATTTTTGCCTGACTAATAATAGGGAGAGAACAAAGCTTGCCGGGCTCCATCGTTCTCCCATGACCTAGATGCTTAGGCACTCCTCCCTCCCCAGGGGTGCGACTTTAGAGTGCTATTTTATTGACTCATAATTAAGAACTTCTGATGGGAAAATCAGTCAACAGGCACAAATGGCCTGGTGGCCTGGGGGGGGGGGGGGGGGGCAGGTGTCCCTTCAGCAGAGGTTGGGGCTGTTTTTATTATGGTGAGTGTAGTATGCAGGGTTGAAAAGCCTTCACAGAAGGAGGCGGTCTCAAAATATTAAATCCTTTACATGAATCTTAGGTCCTTTTGGGGGAAGTCAACTTTTTTCTTTTTCCTTTTTCTTATCTAAGACTAGGGAGTGTAGGCGCAAGTGACGTCATGAGTGGGCGGGGCCGATCATGGAAATTTGGTGGCGCGAACAGAGCGTGGGTAGAAAGGAAAAGCACACGTTAACTGTCTTGAGAGGAAGCGTAACAGGAAAAGGTTACAAGGCTGCTCAGAGGAGCGTGGAGACGGTGTGCCTGTGTTCAACATTTTAAAAAAAATCCACTAAAGCAACAAGGAGAGCCGAAGAGCCCCGATGAGAAACAATTACTACCCTTTTAACTGAGCAAACATCCTTGGAATTCAGTCACATCTTACTAGCCCCAAGAAGATTCAGGTTCAGTACTAGGCGCTGGATGTTTTCCACATCTGGTTCCACTCATGGAAATGAGTACTCAGACACCAATATTCTCCTGACATATCTAGTTTAATACACAAGGCGATGTCCCCCTTGCTGCCCTGCGGTATGGTTTGACGAGAGATTGGTAATGCATATAAAATGGATTTCCATGATCCGATTAAAGGGTCTAATCCAGGCTTCTTATTGAGTTAGATTTTCTTTTTTCTTTTTTTATTTTTATTTTTTATTTTTAAAGCAAAACGAGTAGCCATTTTGCCCAGCACAAGTTTCTGGCTTATAATCTGCTACCTACAAGATCTTTATGTATTGTTTTCAGTGTTTTTAATTACCACGAGTTACTCCTGAGAGAAAACAGACTTTTAAAAGCTCATTTGAAATGGATGTTTTAAATTCTCCGTTGAAATTATAACTGAGTTTGGACGTTATTGCGGGACAGACAAGAGAGAAAAGCGGCCCCTTCTAACTGTGACTAATTTCAGATAATTGAAAACCTACAGGTCTGAGATTGGGACTCAGCTGTGAGCCTGTGACAGTAAGTCCCTTTTCCTTCCATAGATCCACTAATTCCTGCCATCTCGGCCCAGGCATCCTGCGGGCACAGCACATTGGCTGCAGCACCTCCTGTGTCCTGGCTGTCCCTGTTGGCTGTTTCTCTTGTCTGGAGCCCTTACATCTGTGGGAAACCATTCTTCACTCAGGAAAGAACCCACCACAGGGGGAGGTAGGTTTAAAGACTGGAATCTACACCTTTATGTTTTCATTCAACCAGCTCCATTTGTTTTCATCGTTATTATTTAAAACTATTAAAGGTGACGGAAAGAGATTTTTCTACTGAAGGTGAGCAAGCTGGGATGACATTAGACAAAGGCTAAAGTTTCCAGTTACAAGAGGATGTGAGATATAAAACCCATTTTAACTCATATTTTTCTTCATCTTTTTTTCTCAAAGATATGCTCTCCCATTGGAAATTTGTTAAAAAAAAAAAAAAAAAAAAAAAAAAAGAATGTTCCGTGTATGTGTGTGTGTCCATTCATGGATGCACACAAAGGGCAAAGAATGGATCTCATGCCTTCCTCTATCATCTTCATACCATTATCTGATACAATATTTGAGTTAGAGTCTCGCGTGGATCTGGATCTCTCATAGCTAGTCTGGTTGGGCAACAAGCTTCAGGGATCTTTCTGCCTCAGGCTCCCCGTGCTGGGATCTCGGCCCAGGCATCCTGCGGGCACAGCACACAGGCGTGTGTCTCCATGCCCAGGATTTTTCTTCTTTTTTTAAAATTAATATTTTTTACATATATATTTGCATCATTATACATACATAAAATAAATTACACAGATCAAGAAGAACCATGAAAAAATCAGGACTTATATTAATGCTACATTCTTAGTGTTTTGGCTATTTGTATTTGGCAACCTTGAAGAAAACATTGCCTAACTTGGAGTCTAAAATTATGAATGTAAATCACCATCTATAATATCTCATCTTTATTAACTTAAAACATCTATCTAGTCCTAAAAGCATCTTAATTCCTAAACAACTAAGTTTAATTGTGAAACTAACCTATTTAGTCTTCAACCCCATCAGAGACTTGAGAAGGAATAAAATTAATTACCCAAGTAAACAGAAAGTGCAGGCCAGCAGCTTCCAAATTGAAAAAAAAAATGACAGAGACAGTTTGCTGCCTGAATAGTCACCCATACCTCTCTGTAACACTGGAGCATCGTCTTCAGCCTTCTGGCCCAACATATCTGACAGACATATTTGTGAGGCAGGAACTATTGAGGACTTGCTTATCCTGTCTTGGCAGAGTGTGGCCACTGACTCTGCCTGCATCCAGGCTTGCCCAGGATTTTTATGGCTGCTGGGATCTGAACTCAGCTCTCATGCTTTTGTGGCAAGCATGGCTTTACTACATGGCTCATCTCCTCCATCTTCAGATAAAGCCACTTTAATGGAACATTCACTGTTGACCTTCAGTGATGAATCAAAGTCTGTAGAGTCCTGACATAAAGACATAGCCATTGTGTGTGATGGAGGGAGGTGGTTAGGGAGGGAAGAAAGACAGATTTTTACCAGGTGTAAATCAGGATCCACACATGATGAACATTACCTTACAAATCCTACTCAACAGCTCCAAACAGGAGTCTGTCCCTGAGAAAGTTTAATGAACGTGTCCAAGGCTAACCTACCGCTGTAGAAGAGTGAACTTCAAAATGCAGACCTTCTTCATTAACATATCCAGAATCTGACCGACCACTGGCTTAGGTGGGTATTCCATGAGTTCCACATCCATATCCAGAGCCATTCATGGAAAAATGGCCGGCCTCCAGGCCCCACGTCACAGAGCTCATCTCTTCCACAAATGGCAGGCCTCCAGGCCCCACGTCACAGAGCTCATCTCTTCCACAAATGGCAGGCCTCCAGGCCCCACGTCACAGAGCTCATCTCTACCACACCTTGCTAAATATTCTATGCCGATGACTTTGTAAAACAAATGTAAAAGCAAGCTTAATAAATTCATCATTGATATGCAGCTAGGATCAATGAAAAATACTTGGAAAAAACGTAGTCAGAATAAAAATGATCTCGTCAAGCTAGAACTTTGAACCAGCCATAAAATGATGGCCTATACATATTAAGTCCCTTAGCTTGGATGCCAAACATCAAGTGTACAAAGAGTGAACCAGGGTTAGAGAAGACAGACTAAAGGGGCATTCTATGTGAGTAGATATAAGAGGACTCAGGTCATCGATACTGTGGTGAAGGCCTCTTTGGAAAGAGACAGTGGTCTACTCAACATGAAAATCAAGGCCAGCCAATCAGATGACAGCCGCCAAAACAAAAACAAAAACAAAACAGCTGATGTTATCTGAGGCTTCATTTATGCTGATAGCTCCTGTCTGCTATGTTCTTGTCAGACTCTATAGGAAGCCTGCTGTGTAGATTTGTCCATCTTCTACAGAGGGGTTTGGAGGGCATGCATCCCTACATGGGAAGGGAACCAGAGTTTTCATAATAGAAGAAAAATATCCTTAGATGAGGAGTTGATGTCACAGGGACACAGATTCACAAAAAAGATTTCTGCTGATGCTCCCAATCATAAGAATATATAATGTACTAGGAGTTGGGGACCTGGAATGAAGCAAGCTGTGATTTTATAATCATATCCCTGGCCTTCCACCTAGAGTCTTGCTGGCTTAGCTGAGCTATTCAGAGAACACTGCTTTCAAAAGACCAGGAAGGCTTTTCTGTTGGAAGACCACTCCAGCTACACTTAGCCTTCAAGTTACCTGGAAGCAGGGAAAGGCACTGTGTGAAGGGCAGGTGGGTCATCTGCCCTGGGATGGCCTTTGCTTGAGATATGTGCCAGCACAGCTCATCAATGGCAACTGGACATCACCTGATGACTATGAGTCATGAAGACCTGGCTGGCTGGCTTCACACAGGCCATCTGACCCTGCCTTTGTGAGCATCTAAATTGAGTTATTTTAAAATAGAAATTCTAGTGGAGCATGTGCCTTAGACCAATTTACAAGGGCGAGAACTCCAGGGATCATGCAGAATGTATGCCATTAATACTCAGGTGAGTGTTTCCAGACTGTTTAATTCATCCTCTGCCTCTTACTATCTCCCATGGATTAAATGATCTTGGGAAGGAATTTGTGAGGCATGTGCTTCCCCAGCTAGAAAGACACTGTCGAATTTGATCATGCTGCAGTGTTCACTTGGCAGAAGCCCATGTTAACGGCTTGCTGATAGGTTGCTTTGTGAGCTTTCCTATTTGTACACCATCTCTGGCTACAGAAAACCAAGAAGAAACAATAAAATAGCCAATTATTCATTTGCAGAACCATGTTGAAAGCAGCAGTGTATTAACTAATTCCAATTTAGGCAACCTCACTTGTAACAAAATGTAAATTTTTCTTTGAAGAGCATGATTTCTTATTTTTTTTTTCTAATTTTTAAAGTCTGCTTAGGAAATGGAGTGCATAGATTTGATCTCACACTTACTTAAACTACCTGTTCTTCCCATTTTTAATGTCTGTGTGTATTTCACCCTGAGGAAACAGAACAAAACAGCTGATAGATTTCCTTTGTGTGTTCATGCACACACACGTGGACAGGTGCACACGCACTTGAGTGTGAGTGCATGTGGGGAACAGAAGCAGAGATCAAGCATTGGCCCCAGTTCCTTCTACCTCATTTCTTGAGACAGCATCTCTCTCTCTTTCCTTGGAGCGCACCAATTCCTCTGGACTGGACTGGCTGGTCAGTGAGTTCCAGGGGTCCTCCTGCCTCTACTCCCCTAACCCCAAGCCTGCTTTTCATACATGCTGTGTCTGGCATTTAGGGGGCACTGGCCATCTAAAGTCAGGTCCTCTGGCTTGTATGGCGAGCACTTTACTGACTGGGCCATCTCCCCGCCTCCTTTGCTACTTCCCAACTCTGTCTAGGACACACAGGGGTGAGGAACCCCAGCAGGGGTGTATTTAGGCTTCCTATAGTCTAGACCTTTGTTTGTTTGTTTGTTTGACCTCGTTCTTGTTTGTTTACATGGATCCCAGTGACAATGGCAAATATAGGCTCTTCTATCAAGATGATAAACAATATAGAACTAGCTTAAACATAAACAACAAAAAGGTAGCAGAAGAAATGACAGGAAGGTGGGGAACCTGCTACAGTAAATCCATACAGACTGGAGACTGGGGCAGCATTATGTGGGCATTTAACCAGGCCAGTGTTATTTTACTAATGGTTTGGTTCAATCCAAGCGTGACAGCCTGAGCCACAGCTCTGTGCCGTAAGTATCTGGAAAACAGACTAGAAGGCCAACCTGGAGGGGTGCCTTGTTTCTTCGCACATGCTGCTGTGAGGACAAATAAAGCTAGAAAAGCTACAGGTTTTCAGAGCAGACATCCAAACCAAACTACGGACACCCCGCCCTGCTGCCGTATTTACTCTCTGGATGATTCTTGTTCTGCTGGCCTGACTTCTAGAAGAACCACATCCAAATGAGAAAGGGAGAGCAATGCTTTCTGTCGGGGGCTTGGAGTTTTGAGACAGAGCACTAACTCAGCACTCATAAGACCCTAGACCGAAGCCTCCAGAACTAAAGAAACTAAGGAGGAGGAGGTGTCTCTGTAAAATATGCCCAAAGCTTGCTCGCTGGGTTTCTAAGTCTTTTGGGGGAATGCAGGAAGCCATCTCAAGTGTGACAGTCGCTCCAAGGCAGGGATGAGCTCTTCTCCAGAACACAGAAGAGAGTGAATAATCAAATAAACAAGAGGAAGCCCTGAGCACAGCTCCTCAGTGCTCAGATTCCCAGCATGGACTTTCTATGTCTCTCAGGGTAGGCTTATTCAAGAAAACATTGGCTAATTGGCTCCTTCCCACACCCCGGCAGAACTCAGAAAAAAGAGCAAGGTGTGGTTTGCTAAGAGGCAAAGAAAAGGAGGCAGAAATCACGCTGAGTAGACATCCAGGTCTATGAACAGCGCAGAGCCGTCTTGGCTGTACAGTTCAAGGTCAGACATGAAGACTTAAAAATGAGCTGGCAGAGTTTATTTCAAAATTACACTCTGACTACTGGTCTACTGTGACTGTAACAAAAACTAGATGCTCTGCCATCCTCCCTTTCTGCCTGGTTTACAATAGGTCACAAAGAGTTAATGTTCTTTCTCTTTCTTAATCCCTAAAGTAAATAGGTTAATGATTAATTGTACCAGAGGGTTTTGCTGGAGAACTGAGCTGCTCTCATTGTGTGGGCCTGGAGAATCCAACCCTTCTGATCACCTAGACCTTGAAAATGTACAGTTCCTATTACACACACACACACACACACACACACACACACACACACACACACACACTTATAACAAAGTGACAGACTGAGCATTTTAAAAAATCAATTAATTAAATACTTAAATAAGAACAGTAAATATAAGTAAAAACTGACTGTAGTTAAAATACTCTGTACACGCAACATTACTGCATGCTTTTTGAGGCAAAAATGGAGGCAATTATTGTTCCTGTGCCTTCCTGTGTGTGCACTTAGGAGAATAAATACTCCATGTGGTTTGCTGGGGTGATTGTCATTCTAGCAAAGTTTTATCATTTCAAGTCAACTGTAGCTCATGATGCCACTTTAAAAACTGTTTTCAAAATGGCCACCCTTTGGGGAGGCTGTGTAACTATAGGCCCCCACACGGTTTGAGCAATGCTATGATGCTCTTGGATGCCAACTTTCTGATACTTTGTGGATACCAAGAAAAGGAGGCTTAAACAACAAAATATCTTGCAGGGCCTGACCCCTGAGGTCCACTGTGGGCAGCACAAATATAGAGAGTGTGGCCCACTTAAGGGAGGCTCCAGATTAGAGACTCCCATGATGACTCCAAGGGATCCCATAGAAACTATGGCATTGCTTCCCATGCACGGTGCCAGAGTCCCAGCTCCTAGGCTCATCAGCCAACAAAGAGGAATTCCCAGCTGTAGTGTCTTTGGTACATGTAGGCAAACACAAGAAAGCTAAATGCAGTTAACCTCTGTCTTCTCAATCTCTGAAAAATCCCTCTTCTTCCTCTTTCTTTCAAACCTTCACCTATTTCTTTTTCTGTCCCTGCAAGTTCTTCTGTAGCCCAGTGTTTGCCTGGATTTCCATAGGGCCCAATATAAGTGAATTCACATCAATGTGCTCTTCTTGTACTTGTGGGATTTGGCCTCTCTTCTATAACTGTAGGATGCTACATTGAGGAAATAAATGGTATTATTCACTTGTGAGCAGGAGTCTTTTCAGTGTCTGTAAAAACCCCTCTAAGAAGATGTTGAGGAGGATGGTTGAGAGGGGAGACCGAGAGGGGTGAGGAGCCCCCACCATGTACATCCTCAAGGCCCACACTCCACTCAGGCAAACTCTGCCGCCGCAGAGGGCTCCCACCGCCTGGCGTTCACCTTCAATTCTCAAGAACAGATAATAAAAACCAAGCTAGATTTATGTTCTGGGACACATTATCAGTAATGTATGTACCAAGAAGCCTCTTGCTTTGACATAACTAATTTTGAATAATAGAAAGTAAATCTGGGTCAATTTATGTGGCTGTAAATTCAGTCCGAGCAAACCTAGCCCCCATTAACATAGCTAGTATTTCAACTCTACCCCCAACATTTGCTTTGACTCTTTAGGGGCTCTGGTGCAATCCAAGCCAAGGAAGGAAGCGACTCCTTCACAGGCCTCAGTCCCAGTCCTGTATGAAGAATACGAAGGGAGGGGCACAGACTCCTTCAGTTGATTCTTCCTCATCTCCATTAGCTGATGTTTGAGCATCATTTAAAATACGAACATTTTCCATCCTCAGTTAAGATCCTTGTGCCTGGGGAGTCACGCAAGGATATGCATCCTGAGGGGCTAGGACACAAGGACAGGTGCTGCGTGAAAGTGGGTAAGGAAGAGAATGTGCTGGAAACTTCCAGAGAACACTTGAAGCCTTTGAGGCAGTGAGGCTTTTATCTGGAGCTGGGGTGAGCAGACACCAGGTCAGGAGAAAATGGAAGGATTCGCTCAGGAAATTCAAAGAGCTATTCTGCGTTTTAAAAGTTTACCAAAGGCCACACCACATGGAGGAAAGACTGGAGAAACGGCGAGACCAGAATCAAGAGGACTTGTTACATGGCTGCCAACTGACCATACAGCCCTGGTTCGAGGGCTGACCCCTCCCCTCAGAGAGACTCTCAGGACTTAGGAATTCCACTGGGATGTCGTGGCACAGGGGCAGTGAGGTCCTTTTTCCACGAGCTGGGGACATCCAGAAGAGCTCTTTCCACACTTTACATGTTTTCTAAGAAAGGTGGACATTTCCAGTTAAATGCTCTTGGTATTCTTACCTGTTCCTCAGTTATTTTAGCCAGTGCTGGAACAGAGGGAGGCCCACAGTCCTCAGGCCATCCCATAATTCCCTTCCCCCAAATTTACTGGCTCTCATCCATTCTTTTGTCGTTGTTGTTTTTGTTTTTCAAGACAGGATTTCTCTGTGTAGCCCTGGCTGTCCTGGAACTTGCTCTGTAGACCAGGCTGGCCTCGAACTCACAGAGATCCACCTGCCTCTGCCTCCTGAGTGCTGGGAGCAAAGGCATGCCCCACCACAGCCTGTTTACTGTTCCTGAACTGAAGTGGGGGTCCTAAGTGTGCTGTGATCAGAGGAGATGTATGTCACTTCCGGAGGCAAGAAGGACAGACAGACAGCTTATCTTGGTAGTGGGAAGGACACTGGAAAAAATTCCCAAAAGACAGAATTCCCATGAGTCATATCAACCCTGGCTTTTGGTAAATCACAAATTAATCCCAAATAAAGCTACATTTCCTATCATCTCCTGCAACAAGGGTGACCACATGAGTAAGATTTACAGGGAAGTGCTCTGCATAACTTCTGGAAAGGTCCTAAGGGAAGGGAAGCATAGACCCTGCTTTGCATGTTGATTCTCACGTTTCCTTCACTGAGTCTCCAACTGGATCTTGTCTCACATCACAGAAGCCACATAACCGTGAGGAGGAAAGAACATGGCTTCCTGACAATGTAGTGTCTCCTTCTTGACTTTGATATTTTTTGCATAAGAAAAAAAATCAGCATTTATGTCATTTAGCCTATTTTTGCTCCTCAGTTCCTTTTGTTGTCAGATGCAGTTTTGACTGCAAAAAGACTTAGTTCCAGAAACAAGTGAGCCGAGGCCTTGTGATGGGGCCCCATTCCTTCAAGAAATTGCCCCTCTGTGAGGCCTGGTCAGACTGTGTACCTATGGGTAGGGGTGACAAAGCTGAGTGTGTCCCTGTCACCGGGAAGTTCTGTGGGAATATTAAGGGAAACAGGTTTGTGGTGACTGTCACTGTCAGTCCTGATGGTAGTGAGCCCACTGCCTCCTCTCACTTTAGTCTCACCCACTGCTTCTCCTGTCTGGCTGCCCCGATGCACAGTCTGGCTAATCCACTCTCCTTAGTTCAATAGGTTTCTGTTGACTCACATCAGGGGAAAATGGTGGCATGTTAACAGGCAGGATGCCCAAACCATACTTTCTATATAAGATGAATAAAAGAATGAATACAAAAGCCCCTCTGTGTTTCACCAATTTGGACCAATGCCAAAATGAAGACCAACTGTTTCATTAAGTAAGGTTCACTTGGTTCTATAGGAAAGGGACTCATGAAGCAAACATCACCAAGAGCTAAAGAGAAAGGGTAAATGGTTAAGAACCAGCTGGAGCAAAAGGAAAGTCTGAACAGTGAGTATGAGGCCAAGAGAGCCAGTTATTATGGCCTGCGAGGCAGAAAGAATATTAGTTGGAGCAGATGAAGGATTAGTTACGATGGAAATGTAAACATGACCCTTTCAGATGACTGACCGTAACAAGTCTTTTTGATATACTCATTAGCACACCCAATGGTTTAGATAAGTATAACATTGCTGTAGCCAGGGGCATCCACAGCTCAGATATACACAGCCCCCTGGAAAATATGGATAGATCTTTTATTGGGATTCCAAAGTCATTTCTGGAGTAAGATCTCACTGTGAGCATACCTATACTAACGACCCCTGCAAATTCATTCTTTGTCATCCAGCTCTCCCTGAGGGATGGATGGTATCTCTCTCGGGACCTACCCTGTGGCTAAGTGTAGATCAAGGACAAAAGCTCCCACGTTTGGCAAATGGAGGAACTGAAAATCTCATCACAGGAAGGCGTCCGACGTTAGTGAGCCTCAGGGAAGCCAGTGTGCCTCACGCTGCCATACCTGCCGTGACATGTGGGCACTTCCAGACTTAGTTCCCACACCTTATCACCTGCACACATCCTTAATACACGAAGGGAGTGGGAGGAAGGAGAAACACCAACAGCGTCACGGATATGACTGAAAAACAGCCTTTTCCAGAAGACAGAATGCTAGTGAACCAGCCATCAGAGGGCAATGGTCCCCTCCTCACGTGGCAAGACCAAGGAATTCACCACAAAGGGGACTATTGTCTTCAACTGTTTGTGATAGAAACACCCAAGATAATTAATTTTACTTCTGAGCTTGTTTGGTTTTGAAATTTGAACACAAAATTGCATACAGTTACCATAGCATTTATCTTTTATTTTAAACAAGATTAGAGGCTGGACAAATGGCTCAGTCAGTAAAGTCCTGGCTGAAAAAGCAGGAGGACTGAGTTCAGGTTCCTAACACTCATGCGGCCCCACACAGCTGTAGCCCAGTGCTTGAGCCCCACGGCCAGTCGTCGTGGGTGAACTGCTGAGCTCTAGGTTCAGTAAGAGACCGTGTTCCAGAAAAAATAAGTGAAACAAAACACACAGAATAAAGATTGGTTGATGAAACCACACAACATCAACCTCAGGCTTCCATGTGCATACACATACATGTGCACACATACATGTGCATACACATACATGTACACACACGCGCGCACACACATACATGTACACACATACATGTACACACATACATGTGCATACACATACATGTACACACATACATGTGCACACACATACATGTACACATACATGTACACACATACATGTGCATACACATACATGTACACATACATGTGCATACACATACATGTACACACATACATGTACACACATACATGTGCATACACATACATGTACACACATACATGTGCATACACATACATGTACACACATACATGTACACACATACATGTACACACATACATGTGCATACACATACATGTGCATATGCAGCCCTCCCAAGAGACTGATTTTTTCCATTTTTGAAGCAGAAAATAAAGCGAAAGCCCTACTTACTACATGAATTATGAAGTACAATAGATTGGATTTCCAGGGATTAATTCTTCAAAGAAACAGTTTGTTTCCTAAACATTTGATGCTACTTGTGGGTCTATGAAACCTTTTTGCCATGTAAATGTGGTCCTTATAAGGAGAAGTGGGTATATGTATATCTAAGACTAAAATAAGGGAGAGAGAAGAAGAGGATGAGGAGATTTAATTGCCTACAGAGATGTGTCTGCTGATTGTGAAAACATCTTTCCATCTATGTTTCCCTTATAAACTCCAGGTCTACAAGTCCATTTAGGTTAGGATACATTTACTCAAAACCTGGAATTTCACTCGACATATTTCAAATTCTGATAGTGTAAGGGTTACCCTGTAAGAATGGTTCTCAGCACATGTATTTGTGGTCAAACAGTTAAAAGTATTTGTGAATAAATCAAATACCTTTGAATATAAAAATTCATATTGATCAAGTGAAGAAACATGGGAAGCCAACAAAAGAACCTGGAAAATTGTCCAATGTGGTCATAACACTCGCCAAAAAGGGAAGTGGGAAGGCTGTATCTTCTGCCAGTGTGAATGAGCTATGAGAAGTTATGGACAAAGTCTCTTTTTTTTTAACATCATCAAGTAAATGCAGAAGGGCACAACACAACTTATATTTTCATAGGAAAGGTCTGATTTCATCACTTCAAAGAGTATAAAAACCAGGGGTCAGGAATGGAGGTAGGCTGCCTTTGAACACAGTGTCAGGGAGTAACAACTTACCTGCAGGACCCACGTCCCACAAACATATCCACCAGAGAACTCTGAGCCAATGGAGATCCAACCCAGGTTCCTTGAAAGAGCAAGCTTGCATCTATCATCACTTATAAGATGGTGTCGGAATCACAAGGTCTAAACACCACGGACACCAATGAAATGCGCTCCTGAGTGTTAGTTAATCATCAAGTCTTAGCTGGAGGCTCAGTAGAAGCTGGGTTGTGTCTTAGGAGCTTGAGGCTCAGCACTGTGGCAGCTCATGGTGCTTACGCATGTATGACGACGACCTGCTTAATGTTTAACGGCCCTTAAAGGGCGGGCTTTCTAATGATTCCGTTCTTTAAACAGTTTCACCATGAATGTACTGGTCAAACGGTTATCTCACTTCCTGGTGGCTCCAGAGAAGAATGTGACAACCCCTATCAGATCAGACCTAATGCATATGCAAAATGCTCACCATCATCAGACAGCTCCATGCTCATTAAGCTGCGCTCATAACTCGTCAACACCTAGATTTTATTTTCCTAGATTCCAATCAGCCAGCAAACTGCTACAAGCAACACATTAAGAGAAAGAAGGAAGAGGCCGAACGCATACCGCAGTGCAGGAGGGTAGTCAGCACACAGTCATACCAAATACAAGCTGGCAAAAAGAAACAGAGCAGGGGCTGGAGAGATGGCTCAGCGGTTAAGAGCACAGGCTGCTCTTCTAAAGGTCCTGAGTTCAATTCCCAGCAACCACCTGGGAACTCACAAACATCTGTAATATGATCTAGTGCCCTCTTCTGGTGTGCATGAAGACAGTGTACTCATCTACATAAGATAAATAAATCTTTAAAAAAAAAAAAAAAGCTGAGTAGCCATCTGTTCAAAGGCAAAATGCACTCGCGGTATGACCCCGTGAATATGGTACTGAAAAGGGTTAGCCAACAGAGGGCCTGGGATGTTAAATAGTTTACTTAAAGGTCCCGCACGATTATTGTTCATAATCTGAGTGTGAAAATACATTTTCCCATCCTTCTGCTGTACTCATAAGGATTCTGACAGGAAATAGATGTTATACTCCAATTGGTGTCATTTGTAGAGGCGCTAAGGACTTACTATCCAGGTATAGGGGACTCTTAGAATTTGGGGCTAACAGCAGAGATGCTATCGGTCTCACAGTCTGGGATGGAAGCGGGAGGTGAGATCCTAAGTGAGAAGGAGATACGGTATCATCTCTTTGCGAGGCACAGGAGGCCTCTGGAAGAGAACGTGAGAAAGTTCCCAGGGTGGAAGTACAATTGGAACTACAAATGGAAGGGAAGTGACTGACGTATGTGTTATCGCCCCACCAAGCCAGTGAAACATACCAGCCAGTCATTCAGTGAGGCTGCTGGGCCAGCCTGGGCCTAGCCAGGGACTGAAAAGGAGAACCAGGTCAGGGTGTTTCCCCCAAATTGACTGGAGACTCATGTGCTAACAAAGTCAGCAAGACACGGTGCTTTCGGCAACCCCTGCAGCAGGCACATGGCAAAGTCTACCCAAAACAAAATGGACTGAGGAGAGTCCTTCTGAGATGCACGTTAGTAAGGAACCCTTGCTTTAGTCATCATATAATAAAGAGGCCCCTGGATTTGGGGCTGGAATTCTATCAATGTGTTTATACAGATAAAAGCATATGCATTAAGGTTTGGAAGGCTTCACATGTTTTGCACGTTTCTTTTAAAATCATAGTTCATATCAGAAATGGATCAATGATTGCTTGAGATCACAGATCTCCTTCGTAAGAGAGAGGAATGATTTCCCTTCATACAGGGCGGGGGGGGGGGGGCGGGACGGAAAGGAGGGGAGGAAGAAAGGGAGGAGGGAAGAAGGGAGCGAGTGAGAGAATGGGGGTCCGGGTCTGCTGGCTCTGGCCAGAATGCTCCTTAGGAGCCTTGCATGTTCTAGAATATACTAAATTCTCCCCTCATCTTTCCCCTCACCATTGTTCTACAACATTTAATCTTTTAAAATGTTTATGTGTATCTGTGAGTTCCTGCTTGCTTCTCACGTGTGCATCATATGCATACAGTGCTCATGGAGGCCAGAAGAGGGCGCTGTATCCCCTGGAGCTGGAGTAACTGCCTGATGTGGGTGCCGGGAATTAAACTGGGTTTCTCGGAAAGACCAGCAATTTCTCTTAGTCCCTGGCCCCCTCTCCAGCACCAACATCTCATCTTTTGATCTCTCGTTCTTCTCCCATCAATTAGAGGACATCCTCAAAAGCCCATCAGTGCAACTCTGGCACTACAGAGCTTACGTAGATCCTTGTATGCGCTCCTTAGCATAGGTATGTCGGTACCTCGAGTTTCCCTTTTTACTATCTGCATGTTCCCCATGTGGTTCCTTTTTTTTATAATGTGAGGATTTTACAGGGTCCTGTCAATGTGGTGGGACACAAAGCCATCTGGCCGCCACATAACTGATCACTCTGATCTGCTGTTTCTATGAGAATTACTAGGATGACCTGCCTCGTGCCATCTACTGTTCTGTTATAGTCACTTTCAGGAAGGGGGCGGTGGGAGGGCATTATCTGACTTCACTGGATCATTTCTCCCAGGCTGTGAATGAATGCCTAGGGCCCATTCCTGAGCCTCAGAATGACACCTGGTTCACTTCAGATTCCCCCAAAGTTTTGGACAGTCGGGTTCAGTCAGTGTCTGTGCTGTAGTAGACTTTACACGGCACACGTGGCAAAGACGGCTAAGGAAGATACAGACATTCGCTTTTACGCACTCAGGCTGAGTTCAATCAAATAGAGCCAATTTCAACGAATAAATACTGGGTTCCCACGCACCAAGCAGGGAAAGGGACCCCTCCAAACACAGCAACAGTGTGATTTTTGTTGTATCGATCCTAGCTGACCACATTGATAGGGACTACCCCGAAGTGACTCTGGCAACTGCCCGCACATCTCTGCCTCTCCTGTTCTTCTCACTTGGAGACCGAATTTTTCTCTTCTCAAACAAAGGTCAAGGATACGTTTCCCTCCGGTTCCCACCTCCAGCCTTACTCCTATTCAGGACCCTGCCAGGGTGTTTTAGGGCATAGATGGCTGACGTTAGGGTGTTCATCCTCGGAAGAGAACAGAAGCACCATGTGTTTTCAGGCTTCTGAGCCCAGGAAAACCTCATGACCAGACTTCTGTGCCCTTTCAAGCAAACAGTGTCGACCCACACACTCAAAGAGAAAATGAAATGTGTGCTAACACCAACACTGATGTGAATTTTTTGCTTGTAAATGTCTATCTTGATTTCTGCTTTCTGTGGAGTTAATTCACTTTGTTGAGCAGATGTAACAAAAAAAATGTCTTTCTATACAAACAGTTCCTTAATCTTTTTAGATGGACTTGTGAACATACAAAACATGTTTGGCTTACGCACACATAAAAAGTGAGCTTCTTTAGAGGGGAAAAAAAATGGGTAACTGTGATGACAGATCAGAAGTGAAACAAGAGAAAGCAGAGTTTTTGCTGGGAAGTTATTCCTGCGGGGACTGAAGCTGCCAGGACACCAGGGGCCTTGGGATGTCACGGGCACTGGGTGACCCGTTCCACACTGCACTCTCTGGTTGTATAGTCAGAACGCATAGGTGAGCTCTTCTATTCTCATCTGCAAAGGCCATACACAAAGGCAAAAGGGTAAGAAATAAGAGTCAGCTTGGCTGTAGACTTGAGGGCAACACTGAAAATCTATAAATTATGTATCAAATGCTTAGAGAAAATTCTGGGGAAACCACTAGAAACCAAATGGTTTTAAATGAATATTTTGAAAAATTTTTAAATGAAAGAAAGAAAAAAATGACATATAAGCCATGATGTGTTAGAAAGGCCATAAAAAGAGAGCAGAAGGTGTCACCAGTCCCCTGGAACACACAATAAATTTGAACTTAAAGGCGATTAAGAGAAGATGTTGAGATCGTGACCCCTTCATTTTCCTGAGGGGCTTTTCCTTGCCCTCTATGGAAGGCAGCGTTTCTTCAGGCTGTGCCAGCTGGGTCTGGAAATCTGTGGCTTTGGAGTGCGTCCTCTGAGCACAGCGTTCTGTGTGCTTTCTTCCTGATGTGTGACACTGAGCTGTGAAGACGTCATTTCTGTTAAGCCTATCTTTTAAACTCTTTAAAGGGTTACGGGCTATCACTCCATGTATGTTCCTCCAGTCAGGTGTCTGCCCAGGGAGCTTGAGCGCCTGCATTTGGATCCTCCGCACCCTGTAAAAGCTCAAGTGTGGCAGAGGACGCCTGTCACACCAGCTCCCTGGGCAGAGACAAGAGAGAACACTTGAAGCTCACAAACAGCCAGCCTGGTCAAATCTGTGAGCTAGAGGCTTAGCAACAGACTGGAGAAATAGATGTGGAGATACAGGAAAGACACCAAAATGGCCTCTACATAGACATCTCTGCACATTATCACATGCACGTGTGAATACGACCACACTAATGAGCATGTCCCACACACATGATGTGTGTTATACACACATCACATAAACACACACGTATACACACCACACAGCACACACTCACACACCACATCACACACACCATGAATACTATACACACCGATCATACCACATACACACACTACCATACTACATGCTACGTGTCACGTCGTACACATATACACACCAAACCACACACACACACCACACCATATAAACTACACACATAAACACACGTCACCCACATATACACCACCACTACCCCTACACCACACATACACACACACACACATCACTACCATATACCATACACAGACCACACACACAGACACACACACACACCACATAGACCACACACACACACACAGAGACCACACACACACCACATAGACCACACACACACACACACAGAGACCACACACACACCACATAGACCACACACACACACAGAGAGACCACACACACACACACACCCCACACCACACAACATATACACACAACATACACACACACACACACACACACACACACATCACTACCATATACCATACACAGACCACACACACAGACACACACACACACCACATAGACCACACACACACACACAGAGACCACACACACACCACATAGACCACACACACACACACAGAGACCACACACACACCACATAGACCACACACACACACAGAGAGACCACACACACACACACACCCCACACCACACAACATATACACACAACATACACACACACACACACACACACACACACACATCACTACCATATACCATACACAGACCACACACACAGACACACACATACACACATAAAGACCACACACACAGAGACCACACACACACACCACATAGACCACACACACACAGAGACCACACACACACACACACACATCACTACCATATACCATACACAGACCACACACACAGACACACACATACACCACATAGACCACACACACACACACAGAGACCACACACACACACCACATAGACCACACACACACACACAGAGACCACACACACACACACACCCCACACCACACAACATATACACACAACATACACACACACACACACACACACACATCACTACCATATACCATACACAGACCACACACACAGACACACACACACACCACATAGACCACACACACACACACAGAGACCACACACACACACACCCCCCACACCACACAACATATACACACAACATACACACACACACACACACACACACACACACATCACTACCATATACCATACACAGACCACACACACAGACACACACATACACACATAAAGACCACACACACAGAGACCACACACACACACCACATAGACCACACACACACAGAGACCACACACACACACACACACACACCCCACACCACACAACATACACACACACACACACACACACACACACACACACACACACAGATTTAGGTATTCATTCTTAGGTTTTGGATCTAGTGGTTTGTGGTTTATGCTCATAATCATGTCAATTGGTTGATAAATTGTAGGCGCTCTAATGTTACGGCTGTATCATTAAGTAAGGTTAGCTACTGAACATTTACAGCAGTAGGCAGACGCTCCTCAGTTGTCTGCATGGCCTGCTCAAGTGCCAGCTGTGGGGGAAGTTGTGTTGCATGCGGCATGTGGGGCAGAGGTGGGAGCTTCCCAGGCCTCGCTGCTCTGCCTGCGGCTCATGCTTGGGGGACAGCAGTGTCCTTAAAAGAAGAGGAAGGCTCAGGACCACTTTACAGGGCGCTTAGACTCTGTCCCTTAACCCAGTGTCCAGGCAGGCAAGCGTGTGGCTGTGAGCCCATCACCGATCTTGTCAAGACACAACGAACACCATGCTGAGCAGTGGCACAAAGAGGGCATTTTCCAGGACTCACGTAAGCATAGATAGTTGTCTGCTACAGATCCAACAAAGGACGTTTCTAAGCCCTCATTTCCTCTCCAGGAAATGGTGTATGTTCAGAAAGGAAGCTGCCTTCCTGTTTTCCCCATACTGACACTCTCTCGCTGGGTTTTTCTAGCTTCCAAACCGAGTCCTCTGTCATACAAAGGAGTGAGCCTCCGGACTGGGCCCACAGTTCGCACTGCAGTAATTACAAAATCAAAATGCACTTTCTCCAACTGATAAAAGCATTTTTGTTTACCATTTCATCTTTTATGTGGTAAGGCACTTTATCCCCTGCCAATCTGTGGCTCACGTAGTACCTAGACAGGACACTGCACCCATCGGCTGGGGTCGCTGGCCTATTCAGTACCTAGGTGAGGCACTGGCCAATCTGCTGGGGTCAGTCCGCCTTTCTTTGCAAAATACATCAACTCCTAGTTTTTCAATTACAAAAGCCACTCGACAGGCCACCTGTTTCTTATTATTTCAGTGTTTTGTGATACAAATCCAATATGTCTGGCACCCAGGAATGAAACATGATTCAGGGACGTTGTGTACATCCAGCTCTAAGGATTTAACACTTACCTCTCGGACTATTAAGAAAGGACCATTTGGAGGCTAGGCTTTGTTTTCAGAGTCTGTGGTGGAGCTCTTCTTTCTGTTTCACCTGGAGACCCTTGGGGCCAGAGACATCAAAGTGGAGAAGCTGTATCTAGATGGCAAGTCAGATGCACTGAATTTTGAACCTGGTGACTTACCCGTTGCTCTTCGTACCTTTTGGATATGTCACACACTACTTTGTGTGCCACAAATGTCAATTCATCCATAAGTCACAGTTTTTCAAAGTGTGGTCTAGGGGGTCACGTAGAGCAGAGTCATGAGGGGCTTGTTAAGTGTAACAGGGCTTCCTCCCTTGGCCCGTGCGACTGAAATCAAGGAGAGGGGCCTGGAAGTGTGTGTCCTCAGTATGTTCCAGCTTGATTACTTAAGAGATCCAAGTGGTTAGAGACTTTTACTTGTTAGTGAAAAACAACCAGACGCAAAATCTCTAAGGCCCACAACACTAAGACCCAAGGTATTTTAAGATAAGAGACTTTTTTTCAGTGTCCCTAGAATCTCACCTTGCGCTCTGCACAAAGACCCCACACAGAATAACAACCACTTTTACCCTAAAATGTACTTTGTCAGGCTGTATCCTGAAGGAAGTGAACCCAAAGCAGGTAGTTTCAAGTTGACAGCAGCTTTTTATTGCTATAGTTCCAAATATGCGTATTTGAACAGTGAAAGAAAAGTCAATGCTGATTACTTTTTAAAATCAATACCATTCAGCAAGGAAGTGTTTCTCATATGAAACAATGGGCCTCAATGTACTCTGTAGACATCAACTAGCTCATATTCATTTAAGCACACACACACACACACACACACACACACACACACATGTACATGCACACGCAATATACTCATGTACTAGTAAGTTCAACATTTTGATAGAACAGCAGCCTTATAAAAAACTTAAGTGTGACTGCAGACAACCATCAGTGAAGAGTACCTGCCACTGGTGTCTCTCAATAAGTTTGTTTTCTCTTCTTTTTCTTTTCAATAGTAAGTATTGTGTATGCTTATCATGTTGACATGCCAAATGCGGTTTATATAATATATAAAATGACTTATTAATTATTTATTAATTAATAGGATGTCAAAATGATTTAAAGAGCATGCATTCATCTAACAAAGAAAGCACAGCTTCCTCTACAATGCAGAGTGTGTTTCCACAGCCCCTTTAGCTCATGTGTTAGGGCAGCAGTAATAATTTTGCCAGTGAGGGATTGGGAGAACTAACAGTACAGAGAAAGTGCAACACATATTTTCCTGGCATACAATGTTGAATAATTGTTACTATAACTATTTTCATTTTCAATCTCTCTCTCTCTCTCTCTCTCTCTCTCTCTCTCTCTCTCTCTCTCTCCTCTCTCTCTCTCTCTCTCTCTCTCTCTCTCTCTCTCTCTCTCTCTCTCTCTCTCTCTCTCTCTCTCTCTCTCTCTCTCTCTCTCTCTGTGTGTGTGTGTGTGTGTAAAACATATATGTGTTCTGTGGCCAGAAAAGAGCATTGAGTGTCTTTCATTTTTGCTCTCTGGCCTTATTCCCTTGAGACAGGGCCTCTTACAGAAGTGAAGCACCCCATTGTTTGGCTAGGCTGGTAGCCAGTACAAGCCTCAGAAGTCCCCGTTTTCAACCTGCATGGGGACCACAGCCATGTGTTCACATGTGCTTTTCACATAGGTACTGGGACCTGAACTCGAGCAACATTTTATATTATACAAATCCAAGCTAATGATTTGCTTAATAATTTGGCTCAAAAGCCAATTTCTTTGAAATTCTTCTTCCTTCTTTTCCTTCAGCCACGCCCGCTTTCCTAAAAAGATATTCAGGGTAACACGTTCACCAAGCCTTGGCTCTTATACAACAGTCAGAAACTTGAGAACAGTTTATGAGATATTAGGTCTGTTACTTAAGAAATGAGTATCTAAAATAAAATATTTTAACTATGAAAGTACAATATTGCTTGAGTCTTAAGTCATAGCACACGCATTCAACAAATATTTATTTACTCTTTCTGTGTACCAAGACATTGGCTAATTAACATGACACTGTCTTAAAGACGGACCCTGTCTGCCTGCTATCAAAAGTGATAAGCTGTACATTGATTAGGGGGAGATGGCTGTGAAAAGTGTAGATTGAGGTAATAAATGAAGGACTATGACCATGTGAAACAAAGAATAGGTATGTAACATGGAGCTAGAAAAAATGCGTGCCTTACACAAGTGCTCAGGCAAGTTTTAAGAGTCAGAAGAGGGGAAGGTTGGCAAGACCCTCCCCCCAAGGAAGGACAGGGCCAAGTGATGCTTCTGATGCCTATGGCTGCTCAGTGGAAAAGGATCAGGGTGCAGGTGGCAGCGCTGGAGATGATGCCATCTCCTTGGCTGATGGAGAGTCCTAAGATTAGGGTTTGAAAATGATCTCTTGGAGCAGCGGAGGGCAGATTAGAATGGAGGGCCAGGCCATGTGGGGGTAGGAGGGGGCGGGGGAGTTAGGGAGCTGCTATGACAATACAGAAGGAAGATGCAGAACTGGGGCAGTTATACCAGCAAGCAGAAAGAAATGGTAGATCTTTCCAGATCAAAGGAAGGTTAGAGGTGTATATGGAGCTGGGGAGTGGGGAGGAGGTCAGAGCTGGAGAATGGTCAATGGATAAACTTGCAAGATTTTCTCTCTCTCTCTCTGTCTTTCTCTCTGTGTCTCTGCCTCTCTGCCTCTCTGTCTCTCTGTCTCTGTCTCTGTCTCTCTCTCTCACACTCTCTCTCTCTCTCTGCACATATTTGTGTATGTATGTGTGTAGAAAGGAGATTAACAAATCCATTTGTACATACAATATGCCTGATGTGCCTACGGGACACGGAGACACCCAAGAGTTATTTGAATCTGGAGGTTAAGGGAAAGAGTCTAGGCATAGAGCACAGACTTAAGAGTCAACATCAGGGCTGGGAGATGACTCTGCTGGCAAACTTCTTGTCGCATGAGCACAAGGACAAGCTGGGGTGCATTCTGGAAGCTCAGTGCTGGGAGGTGGGGCAGAGAAAAAAGAAACGCTGGGGCTTGCTGGCCAGTAAGCCTAGCATAATCAGTGAATTCCAGGTTCAGTGAGAGACCCTGTCTCAAAAACCAAGGTAGATGGCTCCCTGAGGAACGACACCTAAGATTACCATCTGGTCTCCACAGGCACTCCCGCACTCACTCGGGACAGCCACTCAGTGGAAAGAGAGATAAAGATGGGTTCTAACCCTGGAACCTTGCTGGCATATTAGTTACACGTTACACGTACCTGGTCACAAAGGAGTCTGTGTGACCACTTCTGGAGAATGAGAAGAATCCAATCAAGACCAAGGTCTGGTGGGTGAAGCAAAGAAGAAACAAGCAGAGGGGTCATTGGTCAACAGCCACAGGGTATCTTCTGTCTGCAGGCAAGGTTGCCAGCAAGGAGTTAAGCCCAGTGCTACAGTCTCCATTATGAGCTGTGACAGAAAGACAATAGCTCTGTGACAGAGATGACAGAGGACAGGAAGTGGAAAGGAACAAGGCAGTAGATAATTCATGAATGAGTCATCATCCTGACACCACGAGTCAGCAATATGACCCTGCCTTCCAGGATGCCTTACAAACCAGAGCCTCAGCCTCCTCACTTTCCACAGCGGAAGGGTGACAATGATTCTGTGAACCTTTCCAGCCCAACTGTGCCAAGATCTCATTTGGTCCTCAGAGGCACCCAGTGATGCAGGATTATTTTCATCCCACACCACAGAGGATGCAGACAAGACATAGGCACTTCAGGAGCTCGTGCACACAGGTGACGAGTCACACATCCAAGCTTCGAAATGGTGTCTTTATCAGCTATGAAGCCCCCATTGGGAACCCTGGAGCTACCAGAGTACTTAAATGTTCTTGAAAAATATACTTTATTTTAAAAATGTATGCATGTGCTGTGCACCTGCAAGAGTTTACATGCACAGGCATGCAAGTACTCATGGAGGTCAGCGGTATGGGATCCCTGGAACTGGAGTCGTGAGCTGCCTGTGGGTGTCTACTGAAAGAGCGATATGATGTGCTCTTAGGCACTGAGACATCTCTCAAGCCTCCAGGACACTTAAATGTTTTCCATTTCATTCTTTTCTTAATGTGAGCCTCTGAGGGACGCCTGAGAATGGTTCCTGCCACCTTTACAACAGGCAAGGAAACAGTCTTTGCTTATAAAGCACATGGCTTTATAAGCAGAAGCTCGGAGGTGAAGTTTCCTAATTTGAATTTACTTTATGGCCTTTGAAAGGTCTACATTAGCAAACATTAACTCTGTGGCCAAAATTAATGTCTCGGACAGACACTACTGCTACTCTTAAAACTGAATAAAATATCTATTATTTCCAGAAATCACGCCACTGAAGTAAATCATCTGAGATGCTGCCCTCGGAAGTGTGGGCGGGGGTTAGAGTTCAGCCCTCTAGAAAGTAGCTGCTTTTCCCCCCTCATCTGACTAGTTAATCTTCCTGGGAACAGGCTGATATTTACTCATCCCAAGAGGGTGTTGAATTGTCTGGACTCCAGGAGATTCCAAGGATAGAGTAAATTCTCTGCTGTTCATCGTCACAGGGAGAAAATTGCCAGCACTCTCTGTAGAAGGGCCACTTCTTCTCTTGTGCTTAAAACAGCAACCAGAACAGTATTATATGCATTTACATTAAGGAAAGGCCACCAAGCATTCCCTCCTCTCCATATGAGGATTGGCTGGGCCCCAGGGTAAGATGTGAAATCCTTCACAGTCTCCAGACAGACAGAAGCACATGGCTCGACAGTACATTCAAAGGGCTTTGCAAAGATACCTCAAAACGACAGAGGTGCCCAACTGAAGGTTCTTACTCTTTTCTTTCCCTGTCTTGTAACAAGAGACAATTGTCACATATGTATTTGATACCTATATAAATATTATATATTATTTATGTAGATATGAGGCACTTAGATACATATACAGGCAGGGAGGAGGGAGACAGAGTCAGAGTGAGGACATATATGCATAATGAAGGTTCTTGCATCTCAATTTCTTGGCAATGCTCAGATTTTCATGTAATGTGTAACACATGTGTAGTATTGCGTAGTATGAATAGTTCAACAATAAAGAGTAAATGCTTCCTTAAAACTAGAAAACAGTATTCCTAGGACAGGAACTGCTGGAACTGTGCCCAGTTTACTCAGTAAACTGATAGGACAGATGAAACACGTGCTTCTAAGAACTATTTATTTATTTACTACGTGTGTGCCTGTGCCTATGCACTATGGTACACATGTGATCAGAGGCCAGCATTAAAGAGTCAGGTGTCTCCTGCCATGTGGGGTCCAAGCTTGGTACCAAGTACCTTTAACCTGATAAGCAACCTCCTGGGTCTGAAACATACTTTTTAATGTTAAGAACAAGAATTCTTGGATGCAAATCCCAGCACTTTCATCTGTATCACACTAGACTTTAGACAAGGCATTTCTCCGAGTGTCAAGATATTACATACACACACACCAAGCAAATGCACACATATTAACATATCCAACACAGACACATTCACATATACACACCACATGTACACAACACACACACATGCACACATATCCAACAAACACATACGTACATACACACATACCACACACATACATGCATACAAACACACATCCAACATACACACACCACACTTACACATCACACACACACATGCACATGTACACACACATTTAAGAAATGTATGGAAGTCAAGTGGCAGCGGTACATGTCTTTAATCCTGGCACTGGAGAGGTTAAGGTAGGCAGATCTCGGAGTTCAAGGCCAGCCTGGTCTATAGAGCAGGTCTCAGAACAGTCAGGTCTACTTGGAGAAACCCTTTCTCAAAACAAGAACAAAAACAACAAAGCAAGCAAAACCAGCAAAAAATGGAAAGACAGAAAGAAATGGAGAAAGGATGAAAAGAAGGAAGAAAGGAAGGAAGGAAGAAATGGAGGGAACCCACTAACTTTTCTGGGTTAAATGTGACAAAGGGTGTGAACTCTCTAGAATATTAGCTTCTCTTTATCTCTATGGCTTGATACCCTTTTGTGGCAGCAGACAACAACACAACAGCGTGGGGAGTTTCTGCTGATGTTGGTCAACTGTGAACTCAGTTCCATGGCAGAAGGTTTAAATAACCACGCCACTCCAGCAACTGCTGCTGCTGCTGCCTTCCAGATGAGAGTCACTCACAGTCATGTGGAACATGCTGTACACTGTGCGCTTGCCTTCAGGCCCTTGGCCAACTTTTTGGCTACCCACACTACCCTCTGCAGGCAGCTGTGTCTCAGTAGGACCTGTCGAATAGCTGAAGTCTGCTAAAAGCTAGAAACCCAGCTTTTCTTAAGTTCTTAATTGCATCCATTTGTTAAAAAAAAAAAAAAAAAGTGCATGCCTTGCCCTGTCACGGGAAGTGACATTTTGAACTCAGGTTCGGCTAGGAAGTATTAGCAGATGGTTTGGGAGAAGTTTGCAGGGCTGCTGCAGAGATGGAGCACAGGACGAGGAATGCAGTTTGCTGCAGCCCAGAACCCACACCAACGCTGGGCTGGGCGAGGTGTGCACCTGTAGTCCCAGCACTGTGCACTGAAGGCAAAGACAGGGAGACTCCTGGGCTTTACTGAGCAACTAATGAGTTCAGGTAGAGGCCCTGTCTTAAAAAAATAGAAATAATAAGGTGAAGAGCAATGGAGGTAGACCTTTGGCCTCTATCTGGACTTATACATACATACATACATACACACATAAAAACACATACATACATACACACACACACACACACACACACACACCTACATACAGCAGAGAGGGGAGGAGGGAAAGGGAAGAGGAGGGATGGAGAAAGTGAGAGAGACAGAGAGAGAGAAAGAAAGAGAGAGAGAGAGAGAGGGAGAGAGAGAGAGAGAGACAGACACAGACACAGACACAGACACAGAGACAGAGAGAAGGAGCGAGATCCTTGTACTTTTAGAGGCTAGCTGTTCATTGCTTCTTCTTAGAGCGAGTGTGAGTGTAAGTGAGTCTACCTCCACTAGATCCCTTACATTTTTGGTTTGTCTCCCAAATGAAACAAATTAATAGCCCCCAAGATATTCATCGCTTTCTGTTCCTTTGTTAAGCTGCACACCTGCTTGCCACCATGGAGTGGTGACTCATCTGTGTTGTAGAGTGAAGGAACCATTCAAGTCAATACACAGTAAAGGGGAAGGAAGGGGCTGGGAGCCGTGATTCCAACCCAGAAACAGTTGAGAGGACTCCACACTCCTCAAGATGCCTGAACAGATAAAGATGTTCAGAGATCTGGCCCCAGCACCACGCTCCTCATAAGGAGCAATCTCCTAGACATCAGTATACTATAGGGTGCATTCTGGTCCACAGCATCAGATCTCTCTTGTACTTCCTGCTATTTTTCTTCACTACCATTCATTCAGGTGGTTTCTGAATGAGTCACCAGTCATTAGCTCCTCTGAAGACATGCATTATGGTGGTGTGTGTGTGTGTGTGTGTGTGTGTGTGTGTGTGTGTGTGTGTGTGTGTATCTAAGACTAGAAATGGCCAATGGCTTGTTCTGTGTGGTGCAGAAAGGTGGAGGCAGATGGCTCTGTGCACGCTTCACTGGGTAAGCTCCCAGAATTTGGCCACCACCTGTCTGTGGCTTCTGAGTCCCTTCCTTTCCCACACCCACAGCTGAGCACAGCCCCCACCCCCATTCCGCTGCCTTAGTGTCTGCTGCTGTGTTTTCTCCTTTACCTATTTTCTTTCTCCCTTGGACGCTTATTCTTTCTAGTCAAATGGGCTTATCCAGATACCCAAACTAAGGAGTCACAGTGTATGGCAAGGAAGGTAGGATGAGAGTGCTCTCAGGCTTTCCAGCGTTAGGCCCCCAAGGACCCCTAACACTTTTCACAAATACGCACGTTTTAAGAAAGCACTGGAGAACAAGTAGATTACAGCTAAGGTAATTAATGTACATTCTGAGTCAGAGTTGCTGAAGACATGTTTAACCCCTCTTAGCAGAGCTGTGTGTGCCTCATCTGTGGGCTGCACAGATGTCTAAGGTTGCTGAGAGCATCTTCCTAAAGGTGCTTAGAGCAAAGGAGGCATGGAACTGGACTTCGTCTGCTTTCCAATGTTGTGCTACACTTATAAGTGGCCTTCTCTTTATGGTCTACCTGCCAATTGTGCCCCAGAGTAGGGATGGCTGATGGTCCTCCTAGAGAAAGACTCTTTCGCTTTACCACTGTCAAAGCCCACCCAAACCAATGCCATCTTCTCCAGGAAATTGCCTCTTCATGTTGCTACAGAAATGTGCTTCTTTCCTCGACTGGTGTGTGTGTGTGTGTGTGTGTGTGTGTGTGTGGTCTCTAACACCCTGACAGAGAACTCAGTGTGGTGACACATTCCAGAACATTCCTTATTAGAACAAGAACTTGACCACCCCTGTGCGTTTCATTCACTCAGTTATGAAAATGAAAAGCAGAAAAAGACACAATCCACTCTCAAGATACACGGAGCTCACTGAGAAACAGAGGCAGAGGAATCCTGAAAGCCAGCTTGCCACGCTTTCTCCTGGAGGGCACAGGGCCAGGGCTGCGGCAGTATCGAGGCACCCGCTTTAGGTGGGAGGTTTGTAGGATGGAGGTCAGGTCGGTGTGATCCTTTAAAAATTTAGTGCTTGTGTTGTGTGTGTTAACTGAATGAGTGTGTGGATGTGACATCTGTGCTAGTGCATGCAGAGACCAAAGGAGGATGTCAGATCCCTTCCTCTCTCACACTCTATCCTATTCCTGTAAGATGGGGTCTTTGAACAGACTGGAAAACTCAGCAGAAAAGTAGGCTGCCTAGCCAACTGAGTTCTAGGGATGTGCTACTTCTGTCCCCTTCCCATCCCTCCAGGGCTGGGAGTGGAGGCACACACGTCCCCACTGGTCTTTTTACAAGAGTTTTATTTTTTTTATTTTATTTATATATATATATATTTTTTATTAATTTATTCTTGTTACATCTCAATGTTTATCCCATCCCTTGTATCCTCCCATTCCCCCCCCCCCCATTTTCCCATTATTCCCCTCCCCTATGACTGTTCCTGAGGGGGATCAATTCCTCATGCTTACGCAGCCATGTTGCCTACCGAGCTACCTTGTGGTGGGATTTTGAACTGAGTCTTAAAGGAAAGCAAAGGCCTCCTAGGAGACAAAGGCTGAGGGGATTGCAGCGGGAGCAGTGGCTGCACAAAAGCGGACAGACTGTAAGGGACCATGGAGCAAAGTGCTAGCAATTCTAAAGACTAAGGGAAGTCAGAAGGACCTTGGGTAGGTATAGTGGTGCAAAATTAAGAGCCAGGCCAACGAGTTGTGAGTAAAAAAGGATGCATACCTCTTATGTAATCGTTTCCTCCACGTTTATTACACACTACATTGCTGCTTCTATCAAACTTCAATGAATGCTTGCTCAGCTGTCTTACAATCTGCCCTCCTGTGCTTCCACATCATAGTAACACCTCTCCTGGCCCCTAAACTGCTGTAAAGGAAAGTCACAATGTTCATTCTCCTGAGTTTACTGAAATCTCCGAACAGCACAAATGCATGGCTCATCTGAGAAGCTCCACAACTGCCGGAGATGGAGACGATGCCCCAGGGTACACACCTCACTGTCCTTGGTGCCATCACACAATGTCCCCACTAGAGTATGGCTCACACACTGCCAGGGACTGAACAGTTAAATTCCACACTTCTCCAGAGAATGGCATTCAGAAGAGAGCGCTGTGCTTCCTCTCTGTGTTCTGGGTTTTCTCCCTACTTCACAAATGCAGTCTTTAAGTTCTTTTCCTACAAGTTAGAAAAGAGCACGGGCAGCCCAGAGAAGACTTTGGAGTGGGTGAGGATGGATAACGATTGGCAAGCTTCCAAGTGATCACAGAGCTGGGACTGTCACCCTGGATGGAACCAGGCACGTTTTGGTAGGCACCCTCTGGTTCAGATGTGTTACAAACCTCTGTTAATTTATGCATCACTTTCTGGACTGCTCACTCTTACAGCCACTAAGCCAGTGTAATTCAGTACATTTCAGTAAAACTTGCCCAGGAAGACTAAAACAATTTTAGTGATTATAAACCATCTAGGTTTGTCAGATGCTGATAATCTATGGGCCCTGTGACCTGAAGGATTAGTGTCTAAATGTGATTTAATGTATCCCTGCCCCCATTTGCAGCCCCCATTTCACATTTCAGGTTTGCATTTTTTTTCCAAAGCAACATTTCTCTTCAGAATAATTTTCCTTAGTACGAGGCTGCAGGCAAACCAAACATTAAGCAGGTAAATACACTTGCTTTCTGTTTAGAGTGCCTGGTTTAAGTCCAGGATTTTTGAAATGAAAAGGCATCAGGAAACACTCTTGAGTGTGCGTCTGATTTCCTTCCCTGCCGTGTCAGTGACAGAAGGCAGCTGTGGCCCAGGCTTTGACTTGGTTTAAAGGCTGATATTTGACTCTGACTCCCAAACAGCCATCATTTTTATGAATCAGTCCTAAGGCACTGTGCCTCCTGGGTGAACCCCACTCACTGTCACCATTAATGGGGAAATTACTGCACAATCCAGTCCCCAGCACACCCATTTGTATCCCCAGGGTGTGTGGCACACAGACATTTTATCAAAATGTAAAGCAAGAGACTTATGAGGGTTTAACTGTAGCTAGTATTTTAAGGTCAGAAATTCGTGAATGCGTATTTAAGACATTAAAGAAAACAGATATTTTAGCAGTTTCCCAAAGGAATTTTGCGATGTAACTTTCATTGCTTCATTTTGAGTTAGGATTCATCAGGTAAGGATGGCCACACCAGGGATATGTTCCCTTCTATTGGATGAAAGTTCAATGACTTGATGTCTTAAACAGAAGAATATTTATATATGCCAAAGAAATTCAGATCTCACAATTTCCCCTCCAGTCCTTGTCTGAGTGGGGCAGCCACATAATATGTAAGGACTCAATTAAATTTGAATTTCAAATAAACAAACAATTGATTATTTTAAGTCGTAAGTACATCCCATGCAATATTCGGGGCGCAGTTGTACTAAAATATTACTTACTAATTGCTTGTCTGAGACTGAAATCCAGCTGAGCATCCTCTATCTTACTTGCTTACTCTGGCAACCCAATGTCTGGGGACACAGGATTATGTTCGGAACTGCACTGCCTCTAAATCATAGGTCTATGCAGTTCCTGAGGGGCTGCTCTTTCCTTGGGTATATATACTGGAGATGTCCCACAGGCTGTTACCAGGGTCTCCATGGAGCCATCTGGCTCAGGGTCTAATGGAACTAGACACTGAAGATAAGCTGGCCCCTGTGTTGAAGTATGCTAAAGAGATTTAAAGCAACACAAACAACACCCCTCCACATAGTGAATGCTCAACAGATTTTGGTTGAAAATGCTAACGTGCACGGTGTCAGTCAAGATGAATATGAAGATTAAAAAAAAAAAAAAAAAGGAACATCATAAAAGCCATTCCTCTGCTCTCTGCCTAACACACAGCAGCCTTCAGAGACCCTGCCACTCCACCAGCTTGCAGGGGCCCTTCCAGGTTTCCCCAGAGCTTAGCCAGCCTTTCTTAATTTTCCTAAGGGACACTGTAGGTGGTAGAACTTACAGCATGGTCATGGAGTCAAAACAATTCTGGTACAGCAGCTCTGTGCCTTTCATCTCTCTTCACATCCCCTACTCAGGCGGGACAAATAAGCTGTGCTGTGGATGTTGAGATAACCATGCACAGTAGTTACTGTTCATTGCCAGCTTGAATGGATTGAGAGCCACCCAGGGGTGCTAGGAGTGTCTGTGAGGGGCATCCCAGAGGTGGTTAACCAAGGAGGGAAGATCCACCTTGAATATGGGTGGCACCCCCCATGGTGTAGACACTCAAGTGAAAAGAGAGAAAGCAAACTGAGCAGCTGCATTCATTTCTCTGTGCCAGACCACAGAAGCAATGGCAGCAATGGCCTCAAATCCCCACCGTCAGCCCCCTGCCACTCTTTCCCCACCATCATGGCCTATACTGCAAATGTATGAAACAAAAAAACCAACCCTTCCTTTTTCCTTAAGTTGTCTCTGTCTAGTATTTTGTAATAGAAAAAAAGCAAAGCAACTAATATAGCATGTGGTTATGACAAATCTTAATAAACTAACTGATAGTAGGCCATCACCATCATTGTCACACTATATGTTGTTGTTGTCTTGTTGTTGTTGTTGTTGTCACCCCTCTGCGGTGTTGAACAGACTCTGAAGAAATTCCTGAAGAGCCAGTCTGAGAGCCAGCTCCATGCCGCCCACAGGAAAAAGCATCACCAGTGACATCTGGGCGACCTTGTCTCCCTCAATAGGAAGAGCGTCATTCCTCATCTCTCTCCCTCTACACTCCTTCATGTCTACAGATTCTGTGTAGGGCTGTTCGGGACTGTGAGAAGCGGGCATACGTTGCCTTAGGTTTCTGCATCCTTGGTGGCACAGGCGATGGGGAGCTGCGCCAAGAGTGCCGGCTGACCACACACTTCCTGCTTTGCTCTTTGTTGAAAGCTTCTTTGTTTTCCTCCCTGTCCTCAGTGAGGACATTGCATAACTTAAAAGCTAAGTAGGGGTCTCTTCACTACAATTTGCAGTCACACCTATGATGCAGCCTTTTGTGAAGGCTGAGAGCGGCACTGGAAAGCTTTGTCTTAAACTCAACATAGAAACAAGAACCACTTCCTGTCACTCAGGAGTAAAGTGTGAGTTTGGGGTTAAGCCATCTTGTTGAGGAATACTGTGATTTTGTTACCATCAGGACATGTCAATAAAAATACAAGGATTAAGTCCATCCATTGTGTTATGCACTGCTTATTTCCAAAAACTAATTTCAAGTTCCCTGTGATAAAGCACAAAAGGAAAGCTGTGCACTCTGCCCCTTTGCTCTTGGTATGACACCACCAAACGTTTATGTTCTGGGTATCTCTGGCCACAGTGCTGGATCAGGACACAGTGCCTTCTTCATAAGTGGCATTTGGTGGCTATCTGTGGCCTCAATCGATGCACAGGTGTTTAGTCAGCAGGGACTCCTGAACACAGACCTATTGCCCTTCATTGTAGAATCTCTGTGGGATTTTTTTTCTCCCTGTTAAAATATAGTGACTTTCTTTAAAGCAGGTATTCACAGTGAGAAATAATAATTTATCACAACAGTGCTACTAATGCCAGCTCTGGCAACCGATGGCGTAAACTAAAGGAGTTTGTAGCTGCTGATTATTTAGACTTGAGGCGGTCGATTGACTTTGCTGTGGGCCCTCAGAAATGAGATGTTCCCCAGTTCTCACCTCGTGGCTTTTTACTGACTAATAACTGGAAAATCATTCCATGCCTATCAGGACTCAGACACTGCTCTGGGCTTTTCCTTCTGCCTCTGAGCTGATTTCATGGACAAATCCTCATTTTTACAGTCCTTCAGTGTGACCCATCCATTTTGTGTCATCTGTCATCCTGGAAACGGTGTCACACTGTGAGGAGCAGGCTGCAATGACGTCAGAGACTCCCTCTTCTAACATTACTCCTCTGGAGACAGCAAATAATATTGTTTCAACTACACAAATAAATAGTGCATGGTTTGAAGCTCTCATGCCCTTTTTTGTCTTTCCTAGAATGGCTTTCTCTCTGTAGCTCTGGCTATGTTGGAACTCACTCTGTAGTCCAGGCTGGCTTTGAACTCAGAGATCCACCTGTCTCTACCTCCTGAGTGATGGGATTAAAGGTGTGTGCCATCAAGCCTGGATGGCTATGAGCCACTTAAAGAGCTGCACAGGGGTCATCTTCGATCACAAACCTGAACCACCGTTGAGATCTTGCCGTGTATAGTGTCTCTGTCTAACAGGCTACTCATTTTAGCCTTTTGTGGTCCTGCTTTTTCTATTACAGGTTTTCAGTCTCAGAAACATTCGGTGTTATTGGAGACCAACTAAAAGTTTGCCATGCTTTTTGTTTTGTTTTTTGTTTTGTTGTTGTTTTTGGTTTTTCGAGACAGGGTTTCTCTGTGTGGCCTTGGCTGTCCTGGAACTCCTTTTGTAGACCATGCTAGCTGGCCTCGAACTCAGGTCGATCTGCCTGCCTCTGCCTCCGAGTGCTGGGATTAAAGGCGTGTGCTGCCATCCCGGCAAGGTTGTCATGCTTGCAGAAGGGTAAGGTCAGTACAATAGGGCCTGCTCACCTCAATAGCCGGGGTGACCAGCACTGTCTTTCCCATTGGCTTCACTTCCAGTATGCTATTCTCTGCACCACTGTCTCTCCTCCCTGCTTCTACTTGTCAGACTTTCACTGGGAACCATGTAGTGGTTTTGTTGTTATTGTTTCCGGTGACAATTTTAAAAGCAGACAATTTTACAGTGAAAAGTGCTTCTGGGGTAAAGTGTTTAGCTGGTAACTCCCACCCCCATCCCTAGCCCGATCCCCACTCAATTTAACATGTGGCTGACTACAGAGTGAGGCACGGTAATAGCATCCCTCTTGGAGTATGGGCTTTTTCCTTGGGAGAGCTGAGTGCTTCTTCAACATGTGTGAAATACATTTATGAAAAGATGTTCAGCCACATGGTCGCCCTCAACATCTGCCTCATGAGCAGCTCTGTAAACCCTCCTGCTGAAGCCTGCCCCCACCAGCTTCCCGGAATGCCACAGTGACCCTGTCAAAGGACAGGTCTTTGGGGGGTGGGGTGAGACTGGGCAGAAGGCACTGGGGACTGGCAGCACACAGGTAAGTAAAAGGCAAGAGAATTAGCTTGTCAAGTCTTTGCTCTCAGCACGAAGGCCTCCGCAGGGCTCAGCTTCCAGTCCATGGCTACTTTTCACTTTCTAACCTGCAATCCCCTTGGTTTGATTTTTATGTCCCAATCCTTAGTAGGGTGAGTTGGTTCAGTTGCAAAGCCCTGGGCTTCTTATCTCTGAGGTAGTAATGAAAACATCTTTACCCATAAGAGTAGTGAGGCCTACAGATGACACATACTGTAGGCTTTATAATGATATTCATTTGTTAATTCCTAAGTGTTAATCTGTTCATTCCTCACGGATCCAAAACTTTGGTAGCTACTGTCCAAGTGGTGCATTAAGTCATCCAAACTGCTCTAGTGCCTCCTTCTGCTCCTCCAGTCCAAACTCCTTCCAGTTTCACCACAGTTCCCTCAGAATCCTACACCTGTCTCTCACAATGCCGTCTATCTGGATGGACACCGCTCTTCCGAGCTGGCTTCAGACAGTGCCTCCCCAAAGATGTCTTCCCAACTTCCACCTTTACTGAACATTTTCCGCTGTGTTCCCACAGCTCTCCCCTGTCACTCTGCTATAAAGCCCAAAAATAAGCCTGATGCTCAGTCCTGTGTGAGAGTCCAGGTCTCTCCAGCACTGTCTGCTTCTTTGGGATAGATGGTGTCTTTTTTTTGTTTTTAAACTCTCTGCACACATTTTCACTTTAACATAGTTCATATTACACAATACTAAGAAGATGCAGCCAGTTGTTTTAAATTCATGTTATTGCATAGACTTAGAGGAACAAAAAATAATAATAATAAATAATAAAAAAACAGAATCAGATCATTCTATGGCTTCTTAGAAAGCTAGCAATTTTTTTTCATGATCCTAAATGCTTTGGTTTTGTTTCATTTTTAAATGGCACCATGCATATTGGAAGACGTTTTGCTAATTTCCAGGAAAAGTACTTTGTTTAAAAGCATATCTCATTGACAAACTGAACATGGTGAAACACTAAGCCACTTTATGTAAATGTCTTGGGCAACTTTCAATATTTACATATTCTAATGATTTTCAGGGGCCACAAATTCTTCGCTGTCACTCCTTTCAAAGGGTGGAAACACATTTCCTACTCCCCCAAGTGTTCAGAGACAGGTGATGGTTTGGCAGGAGGCGGACTTGCTCATAAAGGGATCTTGCCTGGGCTGCTCACTGTGGGTGAGTAAGCTGCCCATTTGCTGAGGATCTCGTCAGTAGGTAGCCATCTAAGTGAGCCTGGGGGCCGTTCTTTCAGGCCCACTCAAGCCTTCCCAGGGTACCAGCCTCAGCAGATGGCCTCACAGAGACCTCAGGAATCAGGTGACTTAAGGTCAGCTGTCGCGTGCTGATAACTGGGGAGTTAAGCGTTCTTTGCAACAGAACTAAGGCGGGTACATAGTATATGGTGAGCACCCTCCCTGCAGGCAGTCGTGGCTTTACTTACATGCATGATCATTATTAATCTCTGAAATTAAGACAAAACCCCCAGCTGGTTGCCAAGGAACTGTGACCTGGGGCCCCCTCCATGAGACAGAAGTGCCCACCACCGTTCATTCTGTCTATACTATATTTAGCAAATGTTTATTAATTCTATACCAGCCATAACACACAGCTTGTGTTTCAAATGCTTCCTAACCTTTACCATCTTACTCAGCTTGAGGCTGGAGGTCAGTTGGGGATATACTTACTGTAAAAAAAGTTTTTTTTTTACATATGCATTTATATTATTATACATATATACAATAAGCTACATACAGCAAGAAGAGCTACAAAACAATTCAGGAATTGTATGAATGTTACATTGATATTGGTTTGGCTATTTGTATTTGGCAACCTTGGAGAACACATCCTTCCTATCTTGGTGCGTCTAAAATTCTGAATGTAAATCCATATCTATCATATCTCATCTCTATCAACTTAAAACACCTATACATCTTTTGAGAAAAGTTTTTAAGAGCTGATTTTTGTAATGGAGTATGGGTTTGAGTGGAACTTAAGAAAAGGCTTGGGGTTAATTTACAATCTTAACAGGTAGGGTCCCAAGCAACGTGAAGCCTGACAGGTTTAGGCTTTTAAGTAAAAGGTAGTGGGTTTCAAGGTGCGAGCCGACTAGAATCCTGTGAGATGGTCTGTCTGCCTATGAAAGCAATCAGTGTCAGGAACACCACCCTTAGGATGAAGGACAATGACATTAATGGTAAGAAAAATATTCCACCAGTAAAACATCCCCTAATTAACACTAATCTGTTCCCCGGAAACGCTGCTTGAGAGGGAAGAGATTTTCTCCCCACATGCCAAACTGCCAAGCAGTAATTTGGAAAATTTTACATTAAGTTTCAAGGAATATTAAAAAAGCTTCACTGAGCAAGAATTAAAAATGAGCCTATTACCAATCTCATATATTAAAAATACGATCTTTTACAGGCGCTGTCAATTCCTACTTAAATATACTGGCTAAAATCAACTAAATCTTGCAATCTTCAGAACTGACGTTTACCATCCTTCTTTTTCTTTATCATAAAATGCGTCTACTTAAGTACTGGACGGCATGGAATCTTAGAAACCGTAACACAATGACACATGTGGGTCTTTGCTCTTATAAATGCTCCAAGCAAATCTCAGGTAAAACCATCAGAAAATAGCATTAAGATTGCCATAGATGAAGCTGAGGAGATGGCCCAGCAGGCAGGAACATACACACGCTGCTCTTGGGGAGGACCCAAGCTTGACCCCAGCACTCCTGCTTGGGGGGTTCATGATGGCCTGTTGCCTCCAGCTGCAGGGGATCCAGCACCTCTGGTCTCCATGGATACCACACATAGACACACATGTGCATAATTTAAAAATAAAGTAAATCTTTTATTTTTTTCATTGCACAAAACTAGTGAGACTGTCTTTATGCTATTCATTTGGAAAACCTGAAGAAAATGTAAGTTTAATTGGCGGATCTGATATAGGATACACCTGGCAAATCATTATGTACCAAAACATATTCACAGAATCAGTAATACGTGACCTTTGACACACGCTTTACCCTTTGGGAGTTCCGTTTCCTTTTGATAAAGTAGAGCTGGCAGCCGGGGTGCCCACACGAGTTTGTCATACGTGACAAGCATGTGTAGTGGTGTTTAGCATTAGTTTAAGGCAGGCATGGAGTGAGTGCCTTCTTACTATCATCTCAAAGTCTAAAACTCAGTTCTCTGGCACTCTGGAGGCAGAGGCAGGCAGATCTCTGTGAGCTGGAGGCTAGCCTGGTGTACAGAGGAAGTTCCAGGACAGAGAAACCCTGTCTCAAAAAACCAAAAATCAAACCAAACCAAGCCAACCAAACAACCAAATAAAAAAAAATTCAGTTCTCAAATTATTATTATTGTTATTGTCGTCGTCGTCATCATCATCATCATCATCATCATCATCATCATCATCATCATGTCCAGGCAACTAGGAGAGGAAGGTCTCAGGGACTCTATCTCTGCCACCAGGCTTCCAGGAAACTTGTTCTTGGTCAGTGTTGGCCTAGCCCCTCCCATTGGCATCAGCTTCCTCAAGCCACTTCCTCCATCATCTTCAGGTAGAACTCTTGTTTTCCTGCCTACGTCTGCCAGCTCGACTTTAATGTATGTTGCTTTTTTCCTTTACCAAACATGGGATTCCCGGGATCTGACTCTCAGGCCAGAATAACAAGAGAAACCTTCGCTTCCACCGCTATTCCCAGAACAGCCTTGCACTGTGGACTTCCTTGTCAGGATGACTTCCTGCTACAGTTAGTGAGTGGAGTGATCAGTAAGAAACAGATGGGCGCCCATACTCCTGCCCCGCCCCCCATAGGACATTTCAGCTTTGTGGACAAACAATTGTGGGCACTAAAAAAGCCCTCGCTCTAAGCAAGGCTTTCAAGGTCTCACTTAGTCATCTGGACCAGACCAGACCAGACCAGACCAAACCAGACCAGACAAGCCTAATTCTCATAAAGGTCTTGGCTCCTGGACCCTCACGTGTTCACCAAGTCTTAACAGTGTGACCATGAATTCCATTGTGATGAAGCAGCTGCTGGCTGGCTGGGGGTGGCGGTGTGGTGTGGGGGGCACCGTCTAGTCATTCTCAAGCAATTTGGAAGTCTGTTGATATGGGCACCCCGGGAGCTAAGCTCTCTTTTATATAACTATGCTCATGTATTTTCTTGTAAAGTTGTCTTTGATGGTTTTTTAAATGTATTAATTATTTTCTGAAAATACAGCGACTTCTATTGAAAAATAAAAATTCTTTATTCTCACACCTCCAAAGATGGAGCTTCACGGGGCAAGCTGTAGAAAGAAAGACCTTTTTAGTCAGCTTAGGGTTTAAATGAAGCAAAAAGAAAAAGCAGTTTCTCGGCAGGAAAAAAAAAATGCAACAAAGACTTTCCTTCTTACCAAACAACTTAAGAATGTCTGAACAAAAACATCTCAAATCTGACTTGTGCCAGAACTTCACAGATAAGTCAAGAGAAGAGGGAAAAAATGTCTCAGTCCAAAGCACCAAGAAATCGTGGACAGCAAAAAGGGACGATTCATAAGGAATACACCTGAAGAGGCACACTGGACCATGTCCTGAATGGCTGGTTTCTGTTTTATTTTGTTTGGGTCAGTTCTTGCAGACTAGCTCCAGTCATCCTCCACACTCAGGGGCTCCTAGGGGCCCTGGCTGTCCCCATTGTCAACCAGGCTGGATGAGCATCAGGCAGCACCTGTATGCCCTGTATAAAGCCATCTTGCTGTGGGCCGGCCCTTCTGTGGCTTGTCTGTAAGGCCCCTGACTACAGACATGAAGGCTGACTAGCTCACTAACCTACAAATGTTTTCTTCAAACTGACTAAGAATAAAGATCCAAGTGACCAGGACCAGGACCAGAAACAACAACACTCCCTCCATATCAGAAACTCTCAATTATTTAAAGGCACTTAATTCCTTGCCAAAGCCACTGTGAACTCTTTTGGCTGCAGAGGAGGCTAGTTGCTCGTTGTCTACTTTCCCTTAGTATTCTGCCTTGCAAAATCACAGATGGGTATCGAAGGCAGGAAGGTGGGTGTAGACACATGAAACAGACGTTTATTTGCAGAATTTTGATGTCCTAGAACCAGAGAAATGTTTTCTTAAATAGAGAAGTATCGGGTTGAGGATGCAGATGTTATTTTTATCAGCAGTTAGCACATTTTCAGAATTGTTATTGTCCTGAAATTTTAAATAGTCCTTTAAAAAAGAATTTTAATGAAATGTGGACAGTTTAATGAAAAAAATTACAAAATATGAGTATTCCTACTTTTGTTTTTAGAAAGTAAATCTTAGCTGGGCATAGTGGTGCACGCCTTTAATCTCAGCACTCGGGAGGCAGAGGCAGGCGGATTGCTGTGAGTTTGAGGCCAGCCTGGTCTACAGAGTGAGTCCAGGACAGCTAAGGCTACACAGAGAGACCTTGTCTCCAAAAACCAAAAACCAAAAATAAAAGAAAGAAAGTAAATCTTAGGTCACTCAAAATGGAGATGCTACGGATAGGTAATGAGTCTGGAATAGTCTATCTGACTTCAGTAGAAAACTTCAACACCTACTCAAAATGTCCAAGTTTTTCAATTTTATTTTTCTTCTCAAATATTTTTATATATATATATTTGTACAACTTGTCAGTTTAAATGCCGTACTTCACTCAATGCTGTTTTAAGGAGCTGCACCTGCTATTTTATCTTTCTTTAAAATGTGTGTTTAAATTCTGTTTACTTACTTGTGTGGGGGGGGGTGGGGCGTGGGAGGTATGCATGTGAACGTCAGAGGACAAATGGTAGGATTCTCTCTTCCCGCCATGTGGGCCCCAGGAATTAAACTAAGGCCATTAGGCTGGGTGGGAAGTACCTTTACCCACTGAGCCATTTTTCTGGGCATTTAAAAAAATGATCTACATGTTTATTTTCACCTTCTGAGAAGGAAGCAATGAAACCTGGGAAGAGAAGGTTATATATGAACCTCTTCATAGCCTCTTCTATGCAGAGATGGAAATAGGAGATGGGTGAGTGAGTAGGCAGAGATGCCAAGTGGTTCATAAGTTAGTGTATAGGCATCTGGTACCTTCCTGATGTCCAAGGGTAGCTCACATCACACTGTGTTGACTCCTTTTTGGCCTCTTTTGGTACTGTGATTCTATTTCTGCATCTCTTTGTGGGCGGCCCTCAAGAGACAAGAGGAAGACACTAATGTACGAAGTATGTGTACAATAGATTTGCATCTGGCTGCTTGGTGAAACCTTTACCTGTGAGCTCACAGGGCCTTGCCATAGGTGACCACATTCTCTGTGCATTTCCATTCAGTGTTGTCACCATCACATGAGCTAGCTGAGCAACAAACTGCATCCCCATGTAAGTCAGGAAATAGTGAACTATGTGTCATTCCAAACTCAGACAGGGCGTGCAGATTAAACAACTCAGTAGACATGGTTGGAAAAGAAACCAATACTTTAATGACCTCAGATGTTATTGAAGATAATATATAAGCCAAACAATGTAAATATAAAGAATTTAACTTATTATATACCTCTCTGCATGAAAAATATTATCAACTCCCATATCAATTCCATTTTTATTTTTTCTTTTGCCTTTAGTGCCCTAATGTCTGTCCCCATGAAAGTGCCCAAACCACTTGATTGTATTTGCTTTACACATCTTTCTTTTACATACAAAGCCCCCAAGGAAAGGACTCTTTCTTATTCATCTCTCAGTTCCTAGCTTTAATAGCACTGGAAGATGGTTGACGCTAAATATGTTGATTTCCAGAATATGAAATAGATTATTGTTTGTGGCATGTGTCTCACTAAGTGCTTGACACTAGAGCTGCAGGAGTATTCCATCTCTCAGCACCGAGTGGTACCTGCTGTAGGAGGCCAAGCAAGGCAGTGATCAGAAGTACCATTAAAGCCTTGGAAATGGTAGATTTGAGATGGCCATAAATACAAGAGCAGATACTTTAAAAAGAGAAAGTCAACAGAGAGGACTTGGGGAGATGGTTCAGCTGTTAAGCACTTGCTACGCAGGCATGAGGACCTGAGTTCAGAGGTCAGCATCCGTGTAGAAGGTTAGGCACCGTGGCACACCTGTCGCCTCACATCTGGGGAATGAGAAGTGGACTGAATTCTAAGTTTTTTTGCCTAGATGAACCAGAAGAAGCAGCGAGTTCTGAGTTAGTGAGAGACTCAGTCTCCAAAAATGAAGTGGAGAGCAACTGAGAAAGACATCCAACACAGACGCAACAATGACCTGTGGTCTCCATGCACACACCTGTTACACGTGTCACTCACAGTCACATGTACACGTACACAGAAACACACCACCTGAGAATAAGATCAAACCAGTAACTAGTCAACTGCATTTAAAACTTACCGAGTAAAAATCGTGACACTTGAGAAGAAAGTTGATTATCCGTGAGCTCTCAGAAAGTGTCACAACGGTGTCAGCACGTACTTTGGGCAAGCAAACGTTGTAGGGGGTACTATCCACAGTTCACTCCCGCCCTCAGTGAGATGCAACACATCCAACACTGTAGAAGGTGTATCCTTAGCTCCTCATCTTTTGAGCGCTCAACTCACTCGACTACCACCAACCTGACTTGGCGCTTCCCAAGAGTGCTAGTGGCTGCAGTGGATGCATGGAGCTGGCCTGCAGACATGTCACGTGGTAGCCTGATGGCATGGGTGTCTCATGACACTGGATAACCACGCTTCCTGATGAGAACTGGTAAACAGGGATGCTTGTGAGCCTGCGCATGTGAGTCTAAAGGCCAGAGTTTGACTTTAGCGTATCCTTGCCTGTGGTTGCTCACGGTCCTCTCTAAATAGCCCGTCACTTACTGGCCATGACCCATGAGCCTTCTCTTCAAAAGGCTGTGTGGATTATGTGCTCAACACCGTGCTCTAAACCACTTGAGAGAGATCCAAGATAACATATAATTAAGTGAGGAATTTTTTTTGGCATAAACTAAAAGTAGTACAGAAATTCCAAGCAAGCCTTGTGGTGGGGCAGCTTCTTAATGGCCTGTGGTCCTAGGGGAGGGTCTGACTCCTGTGACAGAGAAGCTGGGCAGAACTCAAGGGAAGGGCCTGGATTTGTAGCTATGGAAGCCACAATGCCGCCTCACGCTACTGGAACACCGAAGTTACAGATCGGTTCAACAAGTCATTTGTGTTTTATGCCCTTCAGAATAGCACCTGGGAATTGACGAGGGAAGGGGAAACCAGTTTTCTTATTTGGAGTTGGAACTGTAAAACTCAACATGCAACCAGGTGCCCAGCGAAATAAGTGGGCTACTTCTTCTTTTCTTTTTCTTTTTTTGAGACAGGGTTTCCCTGTGTAGCCTTGGCTGTCCTGGACTCACTTTGTAGACCATTCTGGCCTTGAACTCACAGCGATCTGCCTGCCTGCCTCTGCCCCCCAAGTGCTAGGATTAAAGGCATGTGCCACCACACCCGGCCATGATCTACTCCTTAAGACAAGTGAATGCTGCCATCTATTCAGGGGAAACACTCAAACAAATCTGTAAGGCCAACGGAGAAGGAAAAGCAACACTTCAACCAAAGCACGCAAGCATGTGTACTAAGCAAGACTATTACACTGGCTTTGTTCCTGAGACTCGCAGTGGGAAGGAGGGAGGCTTTGCGCAGCCAATTCCTAGCTACAGAAATTATTGGATAACTTTTCACTCAAATACTCTCCCAAAATCATCACACAGAGATACACAGTTTTCAACAAAGCAGTGTTGATGCGGGGAAAGGGCTGCTCACAGGCTTTGCTGTCTGTTCTAACAGCTCAGCATTGGAAAAAGTGAGCAGGAAACAGACGAGAGCAAGGTTACTGCCTTCCGGACTGATGAGGTCTCCTTACCTGTCGTGTGCTATCTAGTAATAGCTAAAGAGTGAAGTGAGAAGCAGAGCACAGAGCGATGAGCAAGAGAAACGGGAGGCAGAGCCATCACTGCCGTGATGCTGGCGGGGGGTGGGGGGTCGGGGGGGGGCGGCACATGGAACTCCATTTCCAGCCTCTGCCCGCCCTGGCCTCAGGTCACGCTGTCTCTGCTCTCTGCCAGCTTTCTTTACCCCATCTAGTCTTGTTCCTGGCTGGAGAGCAGCAAACCTATATAGTTCCTAATGGGTCATTTTAAAACCATGACACATGTGGAGGAAGAGGACACTGAGCTGCAGATTTGCCTTAGTGAAGCAGAAACTGTTTACTTCCCTTTGGATACCAAAGCTGTTCCAGCATGCAGTTGTAACGAAGAGGGAGAGCTCCATTTTAGGGCAGCTACTGCCACAAGTGTGGGTATATCCTCTGAATTGCCTCCCAAAGTTATTTCTTCTTCTCTGTCTCTCTTTTCCTCTGTCTCTGTAACACACACGCACGCACACACACACACACACACACACACCCTACCTGTATGTATGCTTTAAAACTTAAAGAAAACCCAACTTTAAACTTCCGTTATGATCTGTGAACAGTTTTACACAGTAATATACACTTAGGACATCTTCGCTCTGTTTCCGCTTCCTAACTGCTCTTCAGCCACAAAGCTCTTGAGTAATTTCTGAAAACAGAGGTTCATATTCTGACTTTAAAGCCGTAGCTTGGTTAACAATAACAGCGGTTATAGACTATCTCTGCTGTACGTGTCAATGCCCCAGAGGTGTATGGAAAGCACAGCTCTTCCATATGTAACTAGAAAGGAATAATAGGAGGACAACCCCGAAGAATCACTCTTCAGTCCTTGGAAATCCTCCTGAACCACTTTTTCTTGGGAGAGCTATAAAAAGAGTAAGTTTTGCCAGAGTCAGAGCAATGTATCTAACAGCGTCCTCGAGAGTTATAAACCTTGGCATTCTCTATGACAAATAACGTTTGGAAGGTGGTTCATAGAGCCTCCCAAGTTGTCTGCCCTCAGGTTCCTCGTTAGACCTGGAGGGAAGGTCATCACAAACCTGGCCCATCAACAGTTTTATAAATAAAGTTTTATTGTGTCACAGATACATTCTTTTGTTTACACACTGTCTGTGGCGGTTCTATGGGTTTAAGGGCAGACCTGAATTATCCTGGTAAGATGCATACTAACAAACTTACAGTCTGGCTCGTTGTACAGCAAGTGTGTTGAACTTTGACCTACAAGGACTCCCATCTTCCATCTGGGCTTTTGACTTATGTAAGGATGTCTGGGTTGTGGACCCACTCTACTCTCTTTATAAACTTCTGGGAGACCTGAGTCAGAGGTTGATTTCCTTGGCCCAGCTTCCTGTTTGCAAAGTAAAGGAAGGTGGCTCAAGTGATCCCCTTTTCCTTGCTCAATTCCTTCTAAATGTCTGTGTTCAAAAGAGGATAAGAACTTTCTTCATAATGTTGTTTTCAACCAGAGATTCATATGAATTAAAAAAGACTTTCCACAAAGCTCAACTTACCTCAAAACATGTCAACTCTTTTCTAGTGTCATCAACCAAGCAACCTGCCTTGTTACCTGTCATGGCCCCACTTCAAGCTGCACCTGTGCTGCAGAGACCATTATGGCAGTAAAACTTGCTGCACATCTGCTGCACATTTGGTTTACACTTTGCTACCTTAGACGCCCTTCCCAGCTTATTCCAGAAATGGATGCTTTTCTCTGTAGTGTTGTGTAAATGAGCTGCTGGCCCTGCCTCTGCTGCAGTGCTGAGGTACCAGGAGAGGTGACAGGAGCCATCACATCCAAAGAGCACACGTGACTTCCTGACAGAGACAAAACTGCCTTGCCTTAGCAGGAACGGAGTTTCTCCTGTCAAGAACTTGGGTGTCACTGGCATATTCTGCATGGTGCAATTCCTTCATTAGACACTTAGCATAACCCTAGATGAAAGAAATGTCAGTACAGCAGGAATAATCTTGCTTCCAAGATCCCACAACAGCTGGGGCATCCTTTTCTAGCTGCTGCCTCAACAGAACAAAAGATGTGAGAGGTTATGTTATCTTACAAATGAAATCACAGAGAGCGCAGAAGATCTGCTGGACCTCGATGATAATAGCTCTGAATTTGAACCCTGAGTCCTATTATCTATAAAATAAACATTTCTCTTACACATTCTTTCTTCCTGATAAATAAAAGTGTTGGAGGACATTTTTGAGTCTCTAAACCAAAAAGGATTGGTTCTTAGTTTCCATAGCAGGAGATTTTGATTGTGAACAAGCTCACATGGAATTTAGAAAGCACAATGAATACTATTCACTTTTAAACATTGTATTTCAAAACAGAAAGAAGTGGGCTTTCAAGTGGAGCCACTTGAGATCTTTTTTTTTTTTTTCCCAAAAAGAAGTCGCGCTACGGATAACAGATAACATTTTGTTCTTGGCTTTTACCTTTTCCATAAACACCTCACACAACACGGGGACCACTCTACACACAGCACACAGTCAGTTTTTGTAGGGACCTGTGCTTTCACCTTTGCACTCTTCCTTGCAAGAAAAAGAAGTAATACCATCTAAGGTGTCTACTTGATAATCTTTGCAAATCCCGAGGAACAGTACTAGTCCCCTCTCGCTCCCCCCTCAGAAACCTTCTGAACTGGATACTAACAGCTTTCAGAAAGTGCATGAGCCCATGCAGGTTGCAAGAACTATAAGCTGGCATGTCTGCCCCAGCCTTGGGAGCTCCAGAAGACGACAGCGGTGCGCTGATCCCCAGAGCCATGGCTCTCTCCGCCCTCCCCGTGGACACCTGCATTTGTAGGACTTTACCTTCTCTTGTTGGCTAGGCAGCCTTCTACTCATCCGTCTTCCAGGACCATGTCTGATCGGCCCTTGCTAGCCTTTGAAATGCTTTGAGAATAGAAGGGACTTATGAAAACCCCTGGCCTGTTTGGAAAGCCTTCCTGGATGACCTCACACGTGTTGATCTCTACTTTCCTGGAGCCCTTTGAGACTCACTACCTAACCCAGACAGTTAGCACCTTATTACCCTTGGATTTGACAGCAGGCAGCACACATACACTTCTTGTTGATAATTATTTCACATGAGCTAGTTTCTTTTCCCTAATTAAGCTGTCAGCTTCTTGTGAATGGAGCCATCTTTCCTAGGTGTATAGTAAACAACCGCATTTCCCCCCTTTTCTCAGTAAGTAGAAGTTTTCATATGACTTTCACAAAGGTCACTTGCTAGCTGCTAGCTGTGATCTGATCCATAAGAAACCAAACCTGTGGATCAGAACAACAACAGGGTAGATAAGCCTCAACATTCCAATGAGGAAGAAAAAAGAATATGCAGATTAAAGATAGTGATTCAGACATTATTTGCAGGACAAATGTCTAAGTATTTAAAAGGGACTTAAATAAACAAGAAGAAAACACACACACACTCACACAGACACAAATAAACATGCACATTCACACACATTCACACTCACACACAAACACACACAAACACATTCATAAACATATACACTCACTAATGAATACACACCACAAACATGCACACTCACATACATACAGGAACATATACACCACACATTTACTTCTAACAATAATGTGACATTTACCTACTAGATCAAGTAAAGCCCAAAATGATGACAAGTTAAACCAATTCATCATTTCACTGATGAGACACTCATGTGTTGGATGTGTCTGTGCACACGGTACACTGTTTTACAGCACACATACTTTCTTCACAGATCACAGGTTTCCATAGTTTACGCTTTGCTCAATACTTTGAATACTCCTGCAATGAAGAGACTCTGCAAAGTCGATGGTTATTTCAAGATCCATTTTGTTTGAACGCACCCCAAAAACTCAAACATCTCTTGTAACTAGGGATATCAACCGGGTTTACTCACTGTATTGATAAAATTTGGAAACTTGCTCAGTATTCTGTTTTGCTCTGCTCATACAGGCACAGCCTGGTGCTTTCCACACCACCAAATTAGTGCCTGAGTGGTTAAAGTGAGGCATGCGCATCTGCATACATCATGCCATTGGTGTTCTAAAGAGAATTGGAAGGCAGGCTCCAGGGGGAAAAGCAATTAGTTAGCACTGTCTTGGTCTAGCCGGAAGCTTCATTAATATGGAGGAGACAATAAAAGTGTGTTGATACCGTCCCAGACTGTGATTTAAGTGTCTTAGGCTAGTGCATCTCACATGTGAGCTCCGTGAAAGGATTCAATATAGGAACGAAACAGCAGTCAGAACATCAGGTACAGAGCAAGCAAGCCCTAGCCCAGGGAGTACTTGTGTTGTGTTTCAAATGACACATTCCTTGCTTCCAAGCAAGAGATTTATTTTTCTCTGTAAGTGGCTAACCTCTGGAAACAATTTGTGAGACCAGAGAAAAAGAGCCCGATTTCAAATGAAATCTCCGTCATTAGTCAGCACACTGCTGTCCCTATAGTGGCTTTCCCATGACCACTGTGCCTATCACCATTCTAGACTCCCTCACAAAGAAGGCTCAGCCAGCTCCTGGATCCTCAGTGGTTTCTGTGGCTGTGATTGCTGCAGGCAGAAGTCTCATACAGATTTGATATCTACAGGAGGGTGTCAGAACGTTGATAGAAGAGCTAGGTAGGAGTGTGTGAGCTTACATGCCTGGCAGGAAGAGTTGTTCAGGCAAAGAATGTGTTCACACAGTGAGTGTTGCCAAGTCTCCAGCTGAGGACAATGGATGCCACCACTTTGAATAAAGAGAATTGAGCAGAAAGAATGTTTAAAGGGAAGCTTCTGATGAGTTATTATCTAAAGAAGCTATATAAGTAGTTGTGTTGGCTTCAAGAATCTAAAGAAAACAGAAAATGACAATATGTCTTGGTCAAAGCTCTAGTTCAAAATGTCAAGACTGTCTGTCACCAGGATTGGACTGAAGAAAGAAAGACTCAGTAGTCAGTGTAAGAAGCATCTGGAACTGCAACCAAGTTGCAAATCCTATTAACATCTGAAAAACAGAATTAAACGCTCAGCACTTGTTCTTCCATATTCAAAACCAATGGTGCCGCCCATCTCGGTGCTTTTGGCTGCCACGAAAGGACTGCTGTCTGGTTTGTTAGCCGGCCAGCAGATACATTGAGTTTGGATGCTTTGCTACCTGGAAGGAGACAGAAAACATCCCAGGCTCGTCTCTTCCCGAATGATGTCTAGGAAGCTACAGCAGGAAAAGCTGGTAAGTTCTACTGGAGATTGTCAATGTGGGGACAATGACTTTTCTAAAGTCGCTTGCCTCAGGAGTGTTACTAGGGACTGATACAAAGCAAAAGGGTATTTGGGTCAATTTTAAAAGAAGAGCAGGTTTCTAATACAGAATTAAGAACTTTCAGAATTTAGGTTTCCCTAAAAGCAGAATGGACTATAACTAGAATATGATCCTTCTTCATGGTCTGCAGTTTATATATCATCAAATGGAGATTAACATATCTTGAGTTTATTTTATGTTTCTAAATTTAAGCTATGAAGACACTTGAGGGAAAAGGAATCCTAGATCTAAATGCTAGGGCTACTGTTTCCTGACTGCCCACTTGGCACCCGAGGAGTCTGTGTTTTACCATAAGGAAACTGAATAAAGGCAGCAATCTCCCAGATGGAGTGTAGACATGTCACCTGGTAGCATGGATGACAGTGATGGTTTGTTGGTAAGTTTCAACATGCTCCTATATCTCATTCTCTGGCCTGTCTTGCAGCTCTGTCCTCCAGGAGGGGTTTAACATGTCCTTTCCCCCCTCCCTCCCTCCCTTTCTTTCTTTTGTGTAGTTTCATCCTGAATACTAAATGATCCTTCCTCTGAGAAAAAGAATGCATGGGGCATGTAAGGGCTCAGGAAGTCAAGGAAAGTTGCAAAGCTAAAGAGGCACAGTGACACAAGGCCTTCCCTCTAGAGTACACACACACACACACACACACACACACACAGAGCAGGGGGGAGGGAAAAAGAGAGGGTGGGAGGAAGGAGGGAGGAGGGAAGGAGGGAGGGAGGGAGAGGAAGCAATCGCTCTACAGAAGGAGAGCTTCAGAGGAACTGCCTGCTAGCTGTGCAGGAAGCAGCAGGAATGAAGCCCTCAAGGTCATCACACACACTGGAGTGGCCTTCTTTGCCGTGGAGTCACTCAAGCTGGACTTGGTGGGACGCTTTCTGTGTAAGCCATCAATGCTCTTCCATTGGGGGTAAACAGATATCCGGTTGCACATTTCTAGCCAAAGTTATGCAATGCAGGCATGGAACCCTAGGGGCCACACACATGCTGAGCACACACTCCACCAAGGAGCTACACCGCACAGAGCCCTTCCGAGCACCTCTGAGCTATGCTTTTTCCTCCTTTGGTAAGACAGGTAACCTGTTGGTTTGGAACAGTGGTCCTGGGAGTCAGCTGAGATTAGGGGCCGTTTCTCCTCCCACACTTTTTGGCTGTCTTCATGGGTCACGTCTATGAGGGAATTTTAACCCATAACCTTTTCTTTACTGCTATATAGAACTTGGATTTCTAATTTACACTCAGAGACAAAACCAAAAGAAAGCTGGAGGGTCTACACCTCTAATGCTGAATCAGCATTAAAAACCGACCATTTGGAGTGTGTTGCCTCATGTTCTGCTGTGATTACCTTCTCCCTAGGTTTTCCTCCCAGACACACAAAAAAATAGCACGTTTTGTTTGTTTTTCACAGCATTAAGGAAAGCTGATGAGCTGTCTGTGTCAGTGTTATATATTCAGTGAAGTTAGTATTATTTTTGCAATGCTTTGGCGCAGCTCAATTTTAAGTGCAATTACCACATTATAATCTTGGCAAGACCTACTGTTCCAAACAATTCTCTGATGTACAAATGAGTCTTCTTCCAAATGAAAACTGCCAACGAAAGGGTACTATTATATTATATAAAAATAAAAAGTCTCAGTAAGTATAAATTTCATTTCAAGAGCATACACTATATACACACAAACTTTAAAAAAGTTATAATTAAGATGTCTAATTCTCCTAAAATAGCACACTAATATATAATAAGTCACTGTAGGATGTGCAGCAGCCTGGGTCAAACAATGTCTCTCTACGCAATAAACTAGAATCACTGTTAAGACTCTCTATGTTGAGATAGTTGGATAAATCTTTCAGACTATGAAAGAAAAACACTGAATATAGTTTAAACAGAGGATCCTGGCATCTTTAATCTTTAACATGTAAGGTTGTTGTGAAGTACAGATTTGCCAAATGCTCTCAAATACTCATAGCAGTTTCATCACTGTGGCCCACGAGGACACATTCATTGTCTGCTCAACATCAAAAGATGCCTTGCTTTAGCAGAGCGGCCTACTCTGAAAGGCTGACTTACAGAGACTGTATTTTATTGTCTCCTAGGTGGTCCTTCTGGGCAGATAAGTATATAGTTTCCCATTCCAACGTGGACTGGAAAACTCTTGGAAACAGTGTGGGAGGCTGATGGCCATTCTCCCTTTGCAGTGGTTCTCACCATGGGTGATCTCACCCCTTCTCTTTAGGAGACATTTGCAGACATTGTTTGAGGGCTTTTACTAGAGCAGAGAACACACTAGTTCTTTCTTAGTGGTTATGGGCCAGAGAGACCACAAAACGTCATACGTGCAAAACTTATCTACTTCAAAATGTCCTCAGTGCAAGCGTCAGAAAACACAGCAGGTATAGCCATTAACACTGCCTTTGTGAGTCTGTGTCTCTCAGACAGTCACTGCCACAGAAGGTCGATGGGGCAGCATAATCCAAACCCTTTACTCCCTGCTGGGATCTCATAAAGGCTACTGGGTAAAACTAGTGGGCTCCCTTGGTTGGTCTTAGAGTGAGTTTGTGAAATTTGTTTAAATTTTAGTTTTCTGTTTTATGACTTTAAAAAATACACAAATATCCTGCTGGTTTGAGCTGACCCATTTGATCTGGTTTTGGATATATTTCGTTTGTTTTTGTTTTTCGAGACAAGGTTTCTCTGCGGAGCCTTGGCTGTCCTAGACTCACTTTGTAGACCAGGCTGGCCTGAAACTCACAGCAATCTGCCTGCCTCTGCCTCCTGAGTGCTGGGATTAAAGGCATGCGCCACCACCTCCCTGCTGTTTTTGGGATATATTTTGACCCAGGTATAGCATTAATACTTGGTTTTTGTTCAATTTAGCGTTTGGGAAATTAATGGTATTCTGGCTTTTGGTTTTGGCTCCTTGGTGTATGGCTCTTTAGTGATGCCTGGGTGGGTATGATTGGAGCAGAAAGCCAAGGACATCAGGGATCTCCACTTTCTGTTGTTTGGATTAAAATAAAAAGGCTTAAAACAAAAGCAGTTTATTACAGGCTGGCATGATAGGGTAATGGACAAAGGCACTCACCATGCAAGCTTGGAAAGCTGAGTCCAGTCCTTGGAAGGTAAAAGAAGAAAACCAACTCCCCACCATTGTTGTCTCACTTTTATATACGTCCTGGGGCATGCACATGCATGCCCGCCCCCTCTCTCCAACACACACACATTATTTTTTTAAAAATTTAATCAGTTTATTCGATATTTATTTGATATTTTGCTTATGTAAAGGTTGAGCAGTCCTAATACTTTGACTTTCCCTGCAGCTGTTCACTTGTGGACACAAAAGAACAAAAGGAAAATAATTTAAAGAGTCTTTAAAATCTCCAGAGATTTTGCAGTGCCCATACCCTTCTTTTGCAATGGGTCTGGTTGTGAAATCATCAGACTGAAAAATACTAGAGGAATGGCGAGGGTGGATTTTAGTGACAAGATTTCCTTAAGGCTGTAAACAAACCAAAACCATTAAGAGAAAGAAACAGAAGTGGCAGATTTCATCATAAAATGGGGGAAACATTTTCCAGCTGCCTTACAGGTACAGCTCAAAGCCTGGTGGTTACATTCCTAAAAGTGTAGTCTTGCAAGCTGAAGCCTTTCAGCGCACTCAGATCTTGAAAACCATCTGCACCTGCTCACAAAACAGCTTAAGGAAGGAAGAAAAAAACCAGCACTGAGGGGTTTTAACGTAAACAGACAAAAAGAGCTCATTTCTGGCACACAGGCAGCAGAAGGGAGAGGAAAAGGAGTGAGAGGGAGAAAGGCTATCGCGATTCTTCTATTTACCAAAAGTCAGGATCGAAACCTAGCGCAGGAGCCACTTCAGTCCTGCAGTGCAGTGCGATTGCCTGCTCTGGCTGGCACGACTGTTAAACTTCAATTATATGTTGTTTTTAATTTTTCTTTTATGTAGCTAGCTCAGGGTTGAATGAATTACTGGCAGGAACTTTTACCTCAGGAATTCAGTCAAGTGCTCTTTCATTGTCAGAGCTGCTTTGTGTTTGGTTCCTTTAGTCATCTGCTTCTCTGGCTCAGGGACACACACACACACACACACACACACACACACACACACACACACACACCACACCACATACCACAGACACACAGTCACATACAGACAGACATTCACACAGAAACACATAGATAGATAGACACAGACACATAGTCACAGACAGACACACACACACACACAAACTAACACACAGACACACAATCACATTCAGACAAACATACAGATAGACACATACACACAGATAGATGCACAGTCACATAATACATACACATAAACACACATAGACATACATAGAGACATACAGCCACACACAGTCACAGCCACACATGGGCACTAACAAAGTCATAAACACAGATACTGACACACACACACACACACACACACATATACACACAATCACATACAGATGAGAACAGAGGCAGACAGATACACAGTCACATACAGACAGACATACACACAGAGACACACATAGAAAGATACAGAGAGACATGCACAGATAGACACACAGTCATATTCAGACCGACAGATACACAGATAGAAACAGTCACATATTTACTTACAGACACATACATACACACACACAGAAACACACAGCCACACACAGACACAGTCACACAAGCAGTCACACAGAGACATACACACAGACACACTGTCACACACATAGTCAAAGACACACACAGCCACATACAGTTGCAGCCACACACTGGCACAAACACAGTCATACACATAGATACTAACACACATAGATACACAGATACTGACACAGACACACGGACACAAACACCCATACAGTCACACACAGACACAAACAGATACAGATACACTCTCTCTCTCTCTCTCTCTCTCTCTCTCTCTCTCTCTCTCTCTCACGTATAGTCAGTCACGCACTCAGTCACAGACCCACCCACACTCTCTGGCCCTCTGTGTTAGACTAAGAAGCTAAACCAACATTCTGAAATGTCCATTGCAGAAGTTTCTGATCCTGTCTTCAACACACACTGGCTCCCAGGAGAGTTTATTTAATATTTCTTTAATAGCTTCCTTGTACTCCTCTCTCCGCCTTTCCGCCTCTCAATTCTGGAAAATATCAAGCTGACAAAAGAAGACAAATTTAAGTTGTGAACCTTCTCAGGGTTGAGCAGCCATCCAGCCAATGGGAAGGCAGAATGCAGCTGTGGGGCGGGGCCAGCTGGAGAAGTCCAGTGCTTCAGGCTAGTGCAGCTGAGCTCTGGGCCTCATGGGGCAGGGCTCAGGTTCAATGCCATCTTTGGCAATGTTACAGGGCAGACCCGAGGTGTTCCCCACAGATCTCCTTTGGGTTGTGATGGGACGCATCATGTTCTTCTCAGCCACGGGCTGTTTCTGCGTTGCAAACTAGGAAGGCCTAGCTGCTAGCCACTTGGGAAGCAGGAATAACCTCTGAAAGTCTCCTCTGAGTTCTTCCTCTATTGGACTTTCTGAGAAACTGAGGCCACGGCAGAATTCAGGTGCCTAGAACTCCTGCTTGCTCCCCACCTTGAGGACTCTAGAGCAAATATTAATGAGGTGCCTGCTGCTCCATTCACAAACCTGGAGTTGCCACTTTCAAGAAAAATTGTCTTCTTGAAGGACTCTTACTTGGGAGTTATACACATTTTAAACTGCACAGACAAATGACACCCCAATAAGATGCTGTCTTTCAGTACTGTCCGGAGGTAGTGAGGTCCTTGGTTGCGAGACTTTATGGTTGTACTGATAGAAAGCCTGGAGCTGTAATAATTGGAAAAATACTGATTTTCCACAAAGCCTGACCAGCAGAACACCCCTTAACAAGGTCTCTGGTTATAGCCACTCATAGTTTCATCAACAGCTAACATATCTGACACCCTGCCATGTGCCATGCTTAAAACAACATTCTTTGCATGTGTCCTTTCATCTCCACAACCTCGTGTAGAACTACACACTGAAGAAACAGAAATTGATTTTATTCACTTACTATATAGCCCAGAGAGCTAGCAGGTAGAAAAATCTGCCACTTGAACTCAGAACTAGAACTGCCAAAGCAAGACTACTCAATTATGACATCATCCGTCCACCACTGTGTGCCATTCACCTCCCATCCCATCTTCCTTCCCTCTCCCCCTCCCTTCCTCTGTCAAATGCCTATTTCAAAACGTAGTCAAGAAAAAGAGATAATGTGCACACAGCACATCTATTTCATCCAACTGAAACACAGCGCACTCATCTTAAGATGCCAGCCAGCATGTGAGATCATTGACAACTCCCACTGCACCGTAGGAACGCTGGGTGAACACTAGCGCAACAAGTGCTTGACAAACCTAAGCAAGAACACACCCCATATTCCTTTGACATACACAGAAGTATTTATAGAATCTCTCAAAAGATCAAGTGCCCCTTGAATTTTCCAAAGAATTTGTAAGAGCAAAACAAACAGCAAACAAATACGCCCTGCCCCCCCCCTCAATTAAGGATCTCCAGGACTAACAAGGTTCCCCCAAACTATGGAGTGTCAAAAAAAACTTCCCAACATCTCTGATCCTCAGTGATCTCTGAATGAATTCCTAGGGGAGAGTTAGTGTGATTCCTGAGCGTGAAGGGCAGAAGGTTCCGTTCCTTTATGTAAACCAGCGCTGTCAGTTCTCACACTGAGAGTGCTTTCGGAATGGATCACATTTGTGTGAGCTGTGTTCAGCGTTAGTAGCCCTATAGCACTCTGTCCTAACTTGGATTGTTTCTGTCTTCAACTGAGCGCATCATCGTGCCCCATTTTGGGTATTTAATTCAGGTCAGTGATGCGACTAGAGCTTACCATGCACTTGGCGGTACTCTATACCCTGACAGGAACAAAAGTGCACACATCATGGGCTCTGTACTAGAGAAATCTACAGCCTCATAAAAGAGGCCCAAAGGTAAGCACATCCCAAGAGCTGGATCAGAGGCAAAGAAGCTTAAGGCAAGGATAGAAAGGTGATGACGTCACAGAAGCATCCCCCCACATCCTCAGCAGACGCTGCTCAGTTTTGAAGTTCTGAGCCTCATAATGTAGTTTGGTCAACAATGGCCGGCATATAGAACAGTGGTACCGCAGGGTGACATCCTGGCCCTCTCGGTTTATACAGAAGCACACTCTATGATGCTTGTACAGGGTAAACGTGGGCTGTCCTCGCGTCTATTCTTCTTTTAAAGTGGTGTGACTTGATAAAGTGTTGAAGTGAAAAAGTCAAAATTTACAAAAGCATAAAGTTTTGAGCTCAGATCCTGAGACACGTCTAGACTTACAGAACATCATGGCAGCCAGGCCTGGAGCCATCGCTGCTCTCTAGGGTGTCAGACACAGGGGAGAAGAGAGGACTTATACTCCATCTCCTGAATGCTTCTACAAAGTCTCCTAGCTAGGGGCGGGGCGTACACTGAGGTTTGAGCTACTTATGTTAATAGCCATTGGCTAGTGCTGCTCCCAGGCTTCCTCAGAGAACCCCGCCCCCTGTGGGTGTGGCTAATGTTGAGACTCGGAACTGGCCAAAACTCTGAGCAGAAGTCTTGGTCCTAACAAGGACACCGATATCATCATCCTCAAGGTCCAGGGAACGCCGTGGAAGAGGGAAAGCAAACAGCATCCGAGCCCAAGAACGGGGAAAGCACTGTGAAATGCCACCTCTGGATGTGACATGGCGACTGCACTGTGACCTCAAGCATCTGCGGTTAAACGTGTAAGACCCGGACTAGGTTAGAGTCATTGATATTATAGCACAGGTGGGAGAAGAGTTCGTTAGATTCCCATCCCTAGTTGAGGATAAAGGTTAGTAGTTAATGGCTACCAGGTGAGATAGAATCCTTTACATCAGTATCGTAGCCCAAACTCCAGTAAATGATCCTACACCCCTTCTCGCCCAAGGACCCTAAGTAAACTTCATGCCCCCCCCCCCCACACACACACACTTCCTAGGAACAAGAGGTTATGTTGGAGTATAGGGTATAGGAGTATACGGAGAAAGGGTAATGGGAGTGAATATGATCAAATATATTCACATATGAAACTGCTAAAATGTAAACAAAGCCGGGCTTTGTAGTGGTGCATTCCTTTAAATCCTGCACTCGGGAGGCAGAGGCAAGTAGATCTCTGTGAGTTCGAGGCCAGCCTGGTCTACAAAGTGAGTCCAGGACAGCCAAGAACATCAAGAAACCCTGTTTCAAAAAACCAAAAAGAAAAAAAAAAGTGAGGACTTTTAAAACGATCCTACATACAGTATGAGTTAGGCACTCAGGCCCTTTTACATAAAGCCAGTGAGAAAATCTCTGCATTTTAAAGTTCAATAGAGGCAAATGTACCTGAGCTATTTGTTGGGAAGCAATGAGCTTTGCCAACATGGACAACAGAGAGAGTTACGACAGAGTTCTATAATGAAAAGTGCAGGACCGTGGCCTTTCATATGGAGTGTCCAACATGACACACAGCACCTGCCCTGAGGACACTTGGAAAGGCACAGAAGTTGCCTATTAGGCACAGAGAATTGCTGCCCTCAGACCACCACCCTCAGACTCGCCGCCCTGTCTCAGTTTTTTAACTCCAGGGAAACAAGGACACGGTTTATACCCAGCCTCTTTCCTTTTCATGTGTAGCCTGATCAAAAGAATAATTATACAGGGAGGAATTTTGCAGACAAAAACTGCGTGTGATCTTCCTTACATAAGGACCTCAGTGTGTGGCTAGAAACCCTCTGATTTGTTTTGTAGACTGGCAGCTTCAGGTTACAGGCGGAGAGCAGAAAGCCTTCATTAACATCCTCTAAGCTTCACCAAGTGGGGAGTCAGCTCCGCACACCCACTTTATATATCAGATTTAGACCATGCCAAAGTAATTAATCAGTGTATGACTTGTGAGGAAAGAGAAGTGGGGGGTGGGGGGAAGGACGGAATACAGCTTAGCATAGCGACCTGGAGAAGGAGTTAGCAGAACTTGCTGAGTAGAATTTCTAGACTTTAAAACATGGTTGCTCTGTTTTTTTAAAGAGTCCCTGAAGCCCTTACTTATCATCTCATACTCACTCCCAATAACTTGCAGAAAACCTAGGTGAGAACAGGACAAACTCACATTTCCCACCAGGAAAAGGAGGCTTTCCATTGATGTCAGTATTTGTTTGGATTTCAGTGGAGCCACAGATTGGAAACTGCCTTTAGACTAATCTCATCCCATTTAAATGCAGCTTTGGTCAAACTGCAGGTCCCTGCTGTCCCTGTCATGTCAGTCAAAAGTGGCTAAGGGAAAACACACCCCTGGACCAGTCAGCCTCATTTCACCTTCCGACGGCTTACTCCAGGCGGACCTCTGGTCCTGCACCCAGTCTAGCATATTCTGTTGATTGCGTCACCCTGCCCGGCAACAGCCGTCTCCCGGTTTCCTCTCTCTTCCCTCAAGCCACCAGCATCTTCTCCTGAAGCCGTGCTCTCTGTTGCTTGTTGAACTTGACTCCTGTTTCACTAAGAAGATAGAGTCATGGATTCCCAACAGCCTTTTATCACACACTTGACCGAAATACTGCTTATACCTGTTTCTTTCCAATTTGGCAGTTGATACTAAAGAACACTGGAAATTGAGTTACCCCAAGTTGAAATGCCGTGTTTGTGAAAAACATGTACTAGGTTTTGAAAACTGAATAAAACGATGAATAGAAAAATCTCTTATTACTGCATGCTTTGTAGTCCCTGTATGTTTTAATAAGAATGTGTATGTGGTTATTGAAATAAAGTGACTAAATTAATTCCCCCTTTTAGTTTTAAAAATCATTATGTTTATTTATTGATTTGTGTGTGTGAGTGTGAATGTGTGTGAATGTGAGTGCGTGTGTGAGTGTGTGTGAAAGTGTGTGAGAGAGTATGTGTGAGTGTGTGAGAGAGAGAGAGTGTGTGTGAGTATGCACATGTGCCACTGTGTAAATGTGGAGACCAGAGGATGATTTGGGGTATGAGTTCTCTCTTTGTTTATGTGGGTTTCAGATTGGAATTCTGGTTATGTCTTGGTGACAAACCCCTTTACTCAGTGAGCCATCTTACTGGCCTTGATCTTTTATGTGATTGTTTACAAATTTAACATACACTGCAAGTAGGTGTGTTGGCATATTCCTGTAATCGTAATACTTGCAGAGATGGATGAGGAATTAAGGGTCATCCTTGGGTACTGTCCTGCTTTTATTTCTGCTACTGTGCAAAATATTCTGACCCAAAGGCATCTTTGGGGAGAAAGGTTTATTTCAGCTTAGTACTCTAGATTATAGTCCATATTGAAACAGTTGGTCATATCACATCCAAAGCCAAGGGCAGAGAAAAATGAATACATGCATGCTATAGTGTTTGGCACACTCTCTCTCTCCTCTCATACAATCCAGAACTCGAAGTCCAGAGATTCGTGTCACCCATGGTGGACTTGGGTCTTCCCCATCAATTAATGCCATCAAAACAGTCCTCCATAGACGTGTTCATAGGCCAACTTGATCCAGACAATCCCTGATTGAGACTCTCTTCCTAAATGATTCTAGGTTATGTCAAACTGACCATTAAACCTGACTATCATAGTTACATAGAGTTCAAGAGCAGTCTGGGACACGAGTGAGCCTTTCTCAAAGACAAGTAAGAGGAAAGCACAGCTGATTAAAGTACTGCATTTCTCTACTCTCTGCTAGGGCCTGAGACCTTATCTGAGTCAAACTATCTCTCCTGGTTCATTCAAACTCCTCCTTCCACTCCACACCTTCCCTGGGGAAATTCTCTCCATTTTCTCATCCTTTATCTTCTAACAGGATCATTATTCCCTGCACACAAGTACAATGCTGTCTCGTTGTTTGCTTGCTTGCTTGTTAGCTTGTTTGGGGAGACAAAGTTTCACTCAGCAGCTCAAGCTGGCCTCAGACTCATAGTGATCCCTCTGCTTCAGCTTCACACGTCCTGGGATTCCAAGTGCGTACCACTGCACCTGAACACACACACACACACACACACACTCTCTCTCTCTCTCTCTCTCTCTCTCTCTCTCTCTCTGACTATACATTTTTACTCAGTTACTGTCTCATTTCTTTAGAGTGTAATCCCTTAAAAATATCTTTACTCATTGTGTCCAAACCTTTCCTTTTGTAACTGTGGCTGTTTCAGGTAGGGGAGTGAAAGCAGGCCTTGTCCATACTTAGGCAGGCAGAGAGCTAACCACCACCCCACCCAGTCCTTCTTTGTGCCCCTGATAAGTTTACTCAGTGCCCAGCAGTCCACCAATGCAGCTTTACCAAGGCCCTTTGCACCGTAGGCAGTGTATGAAAGCCAGTGGCTGAATAAGTCAGAATTGAACCAGCCAATGGTGGCTTCAACTCTACTGCGATGTATATGTTTGACATCGTGGAAGTTGGTAAACACGACCGATTATGATCTGTTATTTTTATTCCAGGGCACCATTTTACTGTCACCATTTTACTGGTGGGTGGACAGTCACCCAAGGCCTTGTCATTCTCTCGTGCCAGCAATCAGACCACGGCTTGCTTAATTCCCTTGTGACGTAGGTATAGCTGAGTTCTCTCTCCTTGACTTCCCTTTGGACTGCCGGTTGGTGTGCATCGTCTCGTGTGCCTTCTCCCATTGGACACTCCTCGTATCCCTGTTGCTAACTCTATTGTATTCCCTTGACTTTCTGGATATCTGAGAGCAACGCTGCTTAACCCAATGCCTCTTTTATTCCCTGCTTGCTGTTTCTACTTAATCTTACAACCAAGTGTAGACTTCCAGCCAGGCTTTGCCCATGAATGCCAGTTTTCTTTTCTTGATTTCTCCATGGTGCCAACACTTGAATTTATAATAGGCAGCTAAAATTCTTGTTCAAAGTGAAATTTCTAGTTCTACATCTTCTATTTCCAGACACAGAGCTGTTAAAGTAATTTTTATTTGCCTGATGTAATTGTCATCTTAGAGGCTTCCTTCCTCTTTCTGCTAACCTAGGCCTCACCCTGTAAACATCTTGCCTCCATAAATCTAATCTAGGCTTAGAATGTTTTCAGCCTCTGAGACTTATTGGTGAATAAGCCCCTTTCTGAACACTGGCTAGTTGATTCTACTCAGCTGCTTTGGCTCAAATTCCTCTCCCAGCTGACTGATTCAAACTGGCTTCTCTCTCAGCCTCTGCCTGAATTGCTCTGCTTGGCATCAAACTAATTCTAGCAATCTGTTCCAATCTTCTGGCTCCTTCTCATTCTCTGCCTCATTTTGTTTTTAACCTATATCTGTATTTGCTCGACCTATATCTGTAAAAGTCTACCTGGAAAACTGCCTCTGAATTCCACAAACCCAACTCTACTGCACTGCCTCTCAGTTCACTGTCTTACCCAAACAGCCTGAACAGAACTCGGAAATCTGCATACCTCTGTCTTTTGGGTGCCTGGATTAAAGGAGTGTACCACCATGCCCTAGACCTAAGCTTTTCTTTAAGCTTTTCTTTATCTAAAAGTTGCTCTATACTAGGCTGGACTTGAAGTCAGAGATCTGCTTGCCTCTTTCACCTGGGATACAGGTGTGTCTGTATGTTAGCCAAAGTAGCCGTGTTACTGGATTAAAAATAATCTGCACTAAACATTCTCCAGGCATATTCTCCAGCTTAACAAATGGCAATCATGTCTTACCAGGACACACAGTTTGAGCTTTTCTTAATTATGTACTTTTTGACTCTACAAATTTTACTTTTGGGCAATCCTACACATGGGTTCTGTCTTGGAAATGCAGCCCTGGCTTGCTTCTCAAGTCCTATCATGCCTGATTTGCTCCAAGCAGCCATTAATTTTCAACTCAGATACGGCAACAAACTCTTAATATATTGCAGGACCCAGAGTAATCCCTTAAAAATGTATGACAGATCTTATTCTGCTTCTATTCAAAACACTTTAATTGCTTCCTGTCTTACTTAGCACAAGAGAACATTTCCCAGGCTCTACAAAGTCCTGCCAGGCCATCCTTCCACCTTCCCAACCTCATCTCCCACCACAGTCAGCCCGTCAGTCAAAGGCCCTGCGCCTGTCTGAGGAAGATACCCCGACTCTGAGGCCTCGGCACAGGCAGTTTCTTACTCGAGAACACAATCCGTTCCTAAATGGTCCCAGGGCTCATTCTTTTTTCAGAGCCTGCAGGAAATTAATCCCTTCCCTTCTGTGGCCTGCATTCTCATGTGACATGGGAAACAAGTTGCTTGTTTGTGCATTTATTATTTTTCTATATAGTATCTGTGTGTGTGTGTGTGTGTGTGTGTGTGTGTGTGTGTGTGTGTGTGTGTGTGATAGCTTGTGCATTGAGGCCAGAAGTTGATCTCAGGAGATCTTTATTGCTTTCTACCTTATTTTTCAAGATAAGGGCTCTCACTGTCTGACTCATACTGGCCCGTAAGCTCCAGCGATGTTCCTGCCTCTGCCTTTCCAGTGCCAGGGTTACAGGTACATGCCACCACACCTGCCTTTTTAGAAAATGTGGGTATGAGGGTGCAGATTGAGGCCCCCATGCTTGGGCAAGCACTTTTCAGAGGCTTCTCTGCAGCCCTGTGTTTGTGTATCTGCCTGTTCTCTGGGCTTGGCAGACAGACCCATTCTCATGGCCGTGTGTATACCCAGAGTCCCCAAGAGAACATGGTGCACAACAAGAGCTCGTCAATGTTTGTGGAATGAACGAAATGCATGTCGTGCAACCCGTTTTTGGATCATGGAACAGGAGAAACCAACTGTCACTTTATCTTCTGTGTAAAGTGGTGACAGACACATCTTCCTGGCAAGGTGTGCAACTTCTCTGCAAGGCTGTCTTTACACAGAATTCTGTGCTGAGGGATGCTTTAGGACTAGAAAGATAATTATGGCTCTCTTCAGAATCAAGAGACTTTTTTTTTTTGGTGTTTTCACACAACCTTTCCATTCTTTAGTTTCTACTTGTGCTTGTTCATTCTGAGGCGTAGTCACTATAATTGGTAGTTCACTTGCCTAAACCTCTCAAGTGTTAGGATTCCTGGCATGTGTCACCACAACAATGGCATATTGAAGACCTCATGCATGGTAAGCAAGGATTCAGCCACTGGGACACATTTTCAGGTTCCCACTCCCCCTTTTTCAATATTGCCCCTTAAAGGGGGATTTCTTCAACTAGGCTTTTTCTATGGGGAGTATCTTGAAGAAGTGGGACTGTCCCACCTGGAATCGTCCCCTGGGACTGTGCTCTGGCTGACTTGTGTAGTGGTATGGAGAGCTAGAGGGAGAATAGAGGAAGGATAATAAGACAGAGTCCAGGGATGGACACAATTTTCTGTCACTGACAATAAAGTAGTCTTTACAAATTACATTCAGGAGTGACTGGTCCTAAACCCTGGGTCTGGTCAGCTGCTGGTCTTACCCAAAACCCCAAGGCTGACATTACCTGGTAAAAACCGGGTCCCTCAACTCTTCTATCTTTTCTATTAAACATAGAAGGGATGCACAGGGGCCTTCAGAGCAGGGCAACGGTTCCATTTCCCGAGCTCCCTCCAGGTGGAAATCCAAGTACTCACTGTGGCCACAGTTGGTGCCTGTGGCCCTTTGGTACTGCTCTTCCCTTTGAGGCTATGTATGGATTAAATAACTGGGCTTATAGGTGGCAACCCTTACAGCAGTGGTTTTCACCATTCCTAATGCTATGGCCCTTTAACACAGGTCCTCATGCTGTGGTGACCCTCAACCATGAAATTATTTTTGTTGTTATTTCATAACTGTGATTTTGCTACAGCTATGAATCATAATGTAAGTAGCTGTGTTTTCTGATGGTCTTAGGTAAGCCATGTAAAAGGACCATCTGACCCTTACAAGGCTTGTGACCTACAGGCTGAGAACCACTGCCTCAGAGCATTACGGTTATAGAAAAGTATATTATGACATCCAAATGCTGACACTTGGCTTATAAGTCATTTAAACACCGGGGGATATGGAAATGCTCTACAGTGTTTCTATTGTGATTAGTAATAGATTTAACTTCTTTTCAAACCCCAAAGACAAACATTTCACTCAGGAGGACCAATGAGCAGTAACTATTCCCCTTTGGACCTCAGCAATCTTAGCAGGTGTTAAACATCCCACTCATTATGGAACATGTTACTGAAAGTTGAGAGAAAGAAAGAACCTTGACATTACAGACCAAACAAACCCTTCAGGAAGCAGAATGTGGCAGCTTAGGCCTAGACTTCTGTCATTTAAGAGGCTGAGGCACAAAGATCCCTGTGAGATTAAGGCTAGCCCATGCCAAATAGTGAGTTCTGTGGAATCCAGGGCCACAAGTGAGATCCTCGCTCACAAAACAACAACAACTACCAACAACAACAAAAAACCCAACAACAAAACTCCAACAAACAAACAGAAACCACTTAAAAACCCAGGTGAAAATAAAACAAAACCTAACAAAATATTGTCCCTCAAAGTAAAACACTGAACCAACATAATCAAAAGTTCCTTTGAATGCAGACGTAATGGTAAAAACACTCCTCTATGTCCTGCTTAATTTTTATTTTTCTATGTACCTTGTCTAACAAAATTTACATTCTTTAGGTTATTTGGAAATGTATCCTCTTTCTCTCTCTTCCTTCTCTCCTTCCATCCCTCCCTCCCTCTTTACCTCTCCTTTCTTCTCCCTTCTATCTCATACACAAGTATAATGTAAAGTAAAGAAGTGAGCCATTGTTTATTGGGCACTGACTTGAGTGTCTTCGTTACCTCCTTCACCTGTTGCAATATTTTGCAGGCAGCACACACCTGGACAGCAGCATGCTTTGTGTAACTCACAGTTTCAGTCTTTTCAATTCCCCAACTCATTCTGTGCACACACTTGCCATAGGAGACAGGAGGCGGGGCGATCAAGGTCATGGCCACTGTCCTGTGTGATATGCCCCTGAGCCTATGAGGGCCAGGGAAAGGAATAACATGGTTTGAGTGAGAACGTTCCCTGTAGGCGCCTGCATTTGAACACGTGGTCTCCAGTTAGTGATTCTACTTGGGGATGTTTAGGAGCTAGTTCTTGATGGAGGAAGTTTATCACTGGCGGTGGACTTTGAGAGTTTAAAGGGTCACACTATGTCCAGTTTGTTCTCTGCTTTGCGTCTTCAGTTTAGTACATAGGCACTCTGCTCCAGCTGCCACGCCTGACTGCTGAAATCTGTTTTGCCATTCTGGACTTCAACCCTTTGGATCCATAAGCCACAATAAACTCTTCTGTAAATTGACTTGGCCACAGTGCTCTGCCCCACAGCAGTCATCTTCAGAGGAGAGGCTGACACTTGGGGAGTCAAGGCTATCCCAGGCTCATGGCTGCCATAGATGCTGCAGCTGGTTGAAACACAGGCAGCCTGCCATTGGCATGTTCTCTGTCAACCATGTTTTCTACATTTCCCATAACTAACAAGACAAGTATCTTTATCAGCAGCTCTTTTCTAACAAATCTGTACACAAGCTTGTCTTGGTTTGGGGTATAGGTGGGGTCCAATTTAGGCTATTGTTACGCAAACCTGAGTTTTCACATACTACCCTCTTTTCTACCCTGTTCAGGGCTGAGAAGGCAGCACTTGTGCCTGTTAGGGCTCAGGCAGTCTATATATCCAGAAACAAGGTCAATCCGACTGTAGAAGAATTTCTAGTGGTTAGATAAAAGCCACGGCGGTGGTTGAATAAGGATGGCCCATAAGCTCTTATATTTGAATGTCTCCAGAAGGTATCACTCCCTGAAAGGATGAAAAAGATTAGGAGCAATGGCCTTGTTGGAGGAAGAGTGTCACTGGGGGTGGGCATGGAGGTTCCAAAAGCCACGTCAAGCCCAGAGTCCCCTGTTGGTCTGATGTATTTTGATGCTAATTAGTAAGAGGCTGTCTCCCTGGACAAGGCAAAAGGGATAGGCTTATCTAAGATTCCTGGGCTGGAAGAGACAGAGAGATGTGGAAGGAGACCAGAGGAGAAGTGAAGGTTGCACCATCATGGGTTAACTGGAGGAGACGCACGTGGCCAGTGTGGATGGAGATTTGGCCCAGATGAAGAACATTAGCAAGTATATGGGGTTATGGATGGAAGGTAGCTTGATAGAAGTTATTAGAAACAGATGGCATGGGATTGGCACAGGTATGGGATACCTGGCCCACTATTGGAAGTAGTTTAGGAGATCAATATCTGTCCTGCCGCAGGTTAACTAAGGCTATTTTAAAATAGAACAGGTGTCTGTGTCTTGATTGATTGCTAGTGGGTTAGAAAATACTGCTGAGATAATAATTATAGGCCCAACGATAAACATTACTAGGCCATATTGATAAATTAACAACAAGTGGAGCTTGACATGGGGCTGATAATTTGACAGCAACAGTCCCCCTGTCTCTCTTTGCCTCTCTCTCTGTCTCCGTCTGTCTGTCTGTCTGTCTGTCTGTCTGTCTGTCTGTCTGTCTCTGCCTGTTGCCTGGGGATCAGGGTGTAGCTCTCAGCTCTTTCCTCAGCACCACACTTGCTTGCCTGCCACCATGTTCCTCACCATGATAACAGACTCACCCCTGCAATTGTAAGCAAGCCCCCATTAGATGTTTCCTTTAATGAGAGCTGCCTTGGTCATGGTTTCTCTTCACAGCAATAGAACAGTGACTAAGCTTGAATCCATTGCTAAGGACTTTGTGAAATCAGTTCCCATCTGCCAATAGGGAGTCACCTCCCTTACCTCTGGTAGAAGGGACACATGGCTCCACTGACATACACCTGTGACTGCATGGCAAAACCCTGAGGCCCCACATACAAGCACCTGTTATACATTTCAAAGCACTCACCAGGCTTCCTCACTTCCTCAGGCTACCCTTCTTTCAGATACCCATTTGCTCTTTCTACAAGGGCCAGAGTCGTGTACATCTCCCCCTGCACGCCGCCCCCCCCACCTCTGCTATTTTCCCTCCTCTAGCAGATAGCTCTGTTCAAGTCTTCTTCTTCTTCTTCTTCTTCTTCTTCTTCTTCTTCTTCTTCTTCTTCTTCTTCTTCTTCTTCTTCTTCTTTTTCTTCTTTTTCTTCTTCTTCTTCTTCTTCTCTCTCTTCTTCTCTCTCTCTCTCTCTCTCTCTCCTCCTCCTCTCTCTCTCTCTCTGCTTTGGGTTCTTCCAGCTATCTCTGGAGGATATTTTTCTTTCTTATTCACAATAAAAAAAAACCCTTCCACTTAAAAATGCCATGGAATGCTCATCCTAGTAGTTCTTTTATTGTGCCTCCTTGCATACACTGCCAAGTCCAAAGACCCAAGTTCGATTCCCAGAATGCATATAAGTTAGCCTCTGACCTAACCACACACCCTCATATCTCTCTGTCTTTTTCTCTCTCTGACTCTGTCTCTGTCTCTGTCTCTCTCTTATACACTAAATAAATGTGTAAAAAACTTAAAATATCAAATCTTTTCTAATCACTTAGTCCTCAAAATAGACTGATATGCCCTGAAATTCTTCTGCATATTATCCGAGGTGCTCCATAGACACTGGGTGCATGGAAGGGAGCAGGCAAACCGTGTCTGCATTATGTGTGAAAATGAACTGCCCAGTCCGTCCGCATCCACTCCACAGCTTCCTTGTGTTTCTGAGACAACTCAGAAAAAGCTTGCTTTGATTTTCCAAATCTTTTGATTTACTCTTGTAGAGTGAAAAAGGAAAGAAAAATCAATGGTAAGATTACTACTGGAAGCCATCTGAGCTACGCTGAGTTAACATGACAAATGCCTGATCTTGGATTACAAGCCTCTTTCCTTCCCACCAGCATAAGAGGATGTATAAAATCCACACAGATGAGACTACTCCATGTCTAGACAGCAAGGCTTGTCATTTAATCAAAGCAGGCAGAAGGTCTCCAATGTGATCTTGCTTATGAACCAGGCAAGGTGGTGGCTCGTTGGTGTTCAAATAAGTGCTGTCCCTTTGAAATATGTTGATTGTACTGGGCAGGGTGGGGAATGGTGTTTCAGGTATCACATGACACCAAGAGCAAAATGTACCTGAAGGATTTAAGGCCCATTTCATACCAACATTTTGTCTATTAAGAAAAAAGGCCTGGAGTATAAGCCTCACATTTTTTTCCAACATATGTTTTAAAGGACTTATATTATCTGACAATGAGACTGTGGATTGTCCCACAGGATCTGTGTTATACCTCTCAGTTGGCTGATAGTTTGGTTTATCCCACCTGGTCTCATTGCTGGGTGAACTACAACTGCATGGAAATGCATGATAGCAGGAGGTACCCAATGACTACATGGGATGAGTGTTGGCGGTGGCAGTTTTCCTCTGTGAACGTCACCAGCACTGTGTGTTCATCCTGGCCCTCTCTGCCCAGAGTGTTTATTACCCAGAGTGTTGAAGGCATAGATGATAATCTTTGAAAGGCAGAGAAAATGGGCATGGTGGTGGCAGGTGAGAGGAGAGGATCAGAAGGTCAGCATCATCCTCAAGTACACAGCACATCTGAGGCCAGCCTGAGCCACACAAGACCTTTTACCCAAAACAAAAGCAGACATACAGAAAATACATATTAGGATCAATGCAACGTACTGAGAGAATTTCTTAGCTGTTGTCTTTAAGAGATAAAAAAAAAAAAAAAAAAAAAAAAAAAAAAAAAAAAAAAACCTCATGTGGGAATTCTGAGTTGATTTCAATAGGCTGTATTTAGATTATTTTAAAACACATAGGAAAGTGATTTTTGAAGTTCAGTTATGGCAAAGCCACACGAAGACAGGAATAGTCATCAGAGACTTTCACTGAAGATAAGGCTCTGTTCACCTTACACAGGCAGAGATAGCACTTTCTAGAAGAAGTTTTGAAGTAAGTCACACACACACACACACACACACACACACACACACACACACACACACACTTTGGGAGCAGCACAAAACATCCTTTGTTGCCGGACGTGAGAAAAACACACTTGTTTCTAAAAAAAGTCATAGGAAGGAAGTGGAAGAGCCTCAGGGTGAGGGGGCGAGTGAAGGAATGCACACTGGTTTCCTCTAAACACATCAAGAGCAGCGTGGCTCTTGGTAGTGGGGCAGAAGGTCAATAAATGTAGTGAAATCTTTGGGGCTAATTCCTTCCTAAACTATAGGTATATTCTTAGCCAAATCGTTCTGAAAACCCTGACAGATGTCATATTGCTGTTCTGGCACTAAATTGCCTCAAGTTATATAAAAAAAAATTTTTTTAAAAATCAAAATCAAAGGAACTCAGACACCTGCATTTGATTCTAATTTTACACATCTCAAAACAACTGAGATTGCCAAAGGAGAATTACAAAGAAAAGCCCAGAGCAAGGCTGATGAAGACGGCACTGTGCTGAAATTCCACAATAGCATAAAATGGGGCATATGTGTTAAAGGATAAACTGAGGCCTCCATCCAAAACACATATGGCCATGCTGTCTCTTGAAACTGCTCTGTATAGTCTCTCTGTGCTGTGGGTAAACACAGAACAGGAGAGTCTACCCAGCTCTTTGTGACAGAACTGCAGCATCCTGTGGCAGGTAATGACTGAAGGCTAAATAACTTCGGGGCACCTTCGGAGGTAGAGGTCTTCAGAGTTGCAGCCTTTCCCATGAGGATGTGAAAGCTGAGTTCCTTGTCTGAAGTGAGGAAACAGGAAAAAGAGGAAAGTGGAGTCAAATGTCATTTCTGTCCCGTGCCTACCTTCTTCGGCTTGGGGCGACTTTTCTCCAGCTCTTTATAGTTTGGCGCATGCTCTGACCAATGACGTGCAGGAAGATATTCACTAGGGATTCCTGGGACTCTGAGCTTTTCTGAAAATGGATCCAGCACAGTACATTTCCCTTTTCCTCCTGCCTGAATGGGTGTCTGTGCCCGGGGCCCTGCCTTTTCTGGGTGAGGGAAGGACAAAACCACAGATGGGAACTGGGGGTGGGGAGTGGGCAGGACACAGGCTGCCCCTTATATCCTAATCTAAATAAGACAGCCTTTCTGCTGTTTGGAGAATACACATTCTAAATACATCCTTTAAAAAAAACTGATGGAGAGTGGGGTCTGACTTTCACACGTACTCTGGTCCCTCATATTTGACCATGTCCCCTGAATGGGGAGGCCTGGCGGCACTCAGAGGAAGGATAGCAGGCTACCAAGAAGAGACTTGATACCCTATGAGCATTTACAGGGGGAGGAGGTCCCCCTCAGTCACAGTCATAGGGGAGGGGAGTAAGGGGAAAATGGGAGGGCGGGAGGAATGGGAGGATACAAGGAAAGGGATAACAATTGAGATGTAATATGAATAAATTAATAAAATAAAATTTAAAAAACTGATAGCACTGTGAAGTCAGGCCTGCAAGTCAGAATTGGGGTGCCTGAGCCCTAGAAAAGAATGTACACTTTGCTGGTTCAGCTGCCTTACACCCTCATGTTCCCTGCTGGCCCCGAGTCTGTGCTCATCACGAGTACACTTCAGAGCTCATCTCAGACATGCCATCCCCAGGAGGCCTTTCCCAGCCTTTGCTTATCACCCAAAGTTGGTTCCCTTGCACACGTGTTCACAGAGGCCTGCATCTGCCCTCTGTACTGCATCACGGTTATAGGCAAGTATCTAATGCTTGCATTTCCATGCCACCTGATCAGCACGGGGATGGGAACTGTGCTTCTGATTAGGTAGAGTGTTCAGCTAATAAACACTTATTAAGTAAGTGAAGACATGCAGACGTTCCTCATTCTAAATTAGCGCATGAACTGAGCAGATGCCGAAAGCAACTTAGTCCTCATCAACACTGGAAACTACCCAAAGCAGATCAGCTGAGAGCCAGCACTGTTTGACTGTACTGCATGCCTCAGTTCTCGAAACAGAAACGCAGGAAGAGGAAGTAAAAGTCAGGGCAGGCTGAGAAGACAGGGTACCCCACGTAGAAAGAAAGGAATATTTCTGGTACGAAGGGAGCATCCAACTTAGATTCAGTTAATTATCTGAAGAAGAAAACCATGAGCAGCAACATGGAAGTCTCAAATGAAAGCAAGATTACCTTAACAAATTTAAACTCCACTGGACAAACCATAGGTGCAATATAGCGTTTTCTGATTCCCAAGTCATACTTTCCACATTTTTGAAAGGCTGTTCTGCAGGAAAACATTTCCAACTGTACAGTGCAGTTGTCGAAAAATCTTGGGATTTATACAAACTTTGTTTTCATGCCAAATTTCCAGGAGGCCACCTACTCCCTTCAGGGAGAGAGAACTGGCTTGTTTTACTGGTTAACACCACAGCTCTACAACTGGGAGCCATATCCTAGTGCCCTGAAATTAATTTTGTTTGTCTTGCTCAGACAGGGTCTAAGTATGTAGCTCTGGCTAGCCTGGAATCTGCTATGTAGACCAGAATGGACAGAGATCCACCTGCCTCTGCCTCCTGAGTGTTGGGATTCAAGGCGTGCGCCACCCTGCCCAGCTGAAACCAATGTATTTCTACTCTTTCTTCTCCACTAGGCGGCAGATTCTTTTTTTTAAAATTTTTTATTATTAATTTATTCTTGTTACATCTCAGTGTTTATCCCATCCCTTGTATCCTCCCATTCTTCCCTCCCTCCCATTTTCCCATTCTTCCCCTCCCCTATGACTGTTCCTGAGGGGGATTACCTCCCCCTGTATATGCTCATAGGGTATCAAGTCTCTTCTCGGTAGCCTGCTGTCCTTCCTTGAGTGCCACCAGGTCTCCCCCTCCAGGGGACAATTCTTAAGCAGGAATCTATCTCAATGTTGAGTGCTGTTTGGACTCAGAGTGTGAACTCACTGTGCTTTCACTGGAAATGAACAAACAAGATGTAGCAGTCTGTCGGGCTTTCTGCAAATGTGTGTTGAATGGAAACTTCGATGTGTGATAATGGAATGACTTCTTTTTCAAGGTAGTTATTCAGGCAACATAACAACAGAGTCTAACATCTAAGAAAATCTTTGTTATGAGGAAAAACTAGAAAAGGACCTTTGGATTTTTAGCATAGTGTCAACCGAAACAGAAACATCACTTGTAGTGCAAGGACTACTCAAAACTGAAAACTTTTATTTACTCTTAAATATTTAAAAATTAGTTGCCAGGTGCTGTGGCACATTTCTATCATCCCAGCACTCGAGAGGCAGACGCAGGCAGATCTCTGAGCTCAAGGCCAGCCTGGTCTACAAAGCGAGTCCAGGATAGCCAAGGGTACAAGGGAGAAACCCTGTCCCCCCTCAAATAAACCAAAAGAAAAAGAAAGAAAATAAAAACATTAGTTGTATGCTTGTGTGTCTACACGTATGTCTTGTAGTCTTGTTTGTGGGTGGTAGCGGAGGCTGGAAGAGGGCATCCAACCCTTCTTCCGGAGTGACAGGTGGTTCGAAGATTGCCTGCTGTGGATTCTCAGTGGAACTCCAGGTCGTCTGCAAGAGCAGCAAGTGCTGTTCACCACTGCACTCTCCAGCTCCCCAGACTTGAACATTTGAAACTTCTCCAGGTTCCCTCTGCCCACAGGCTGGATGGCTCCCTGATTCCCTCTTCGGGGTGTATCTTGGGGTTCTGGGAGTGTAGAAGGCAAGGAGGAAGTGAATGGCGCAGGTTTTACATGCAAGATGGACAGTAGAGAAAGACAAAGGAGCCAAGAGAGGAAAGAGGCAGTGAAGAACAGAGGGCCACACAGATGGCAGCAACCTTCTGGATGCTTCCGCTGCTCCCATGACTCTCGGGCTTCTGTGTGCACCTCTCTCCCTGATCCTGGCTAATTATCTTTGAGCCTCAACACGCTGTTTGTGGTTCTTGAGATCTTTGGGTCCTGGTCAGTAAAATCATTGGTTACCAGAAGCAATGGCGCAACAGAGGGGAATACCCTCAATTTTCATATTTACAGAAAACAAAACTTCTTTTGTGCACGCAGTATTCTGCCTACTTCATAACCCCCTCATTTCAGTTGCAAAGTGTTAAATATATGTTAATTAAATATATGTGGGCACGTACTCAGGTACCCGAATAGAACCTCATCGTGGCATGGTTAAAACTCTAACAAAAACATATTAATGGCAAGAAAACTAGATGACGTTAAAACTGTGGATTATGTTTTGTAGTGCCCAAACCGGAATGAAACCGAAAGGCGACACTAGAAGGAACATTCGTGTGTTTAAAACCCACATCCTGTTGTTATCCGAGGCCCAGCACAGAGCAGTATGGAGGTGAGTGTGCTCACTAGCCTTCCTCTGACTTGTGGTTTGCTGTGGACATCTCCAAAGAGGGAATTCCCTTCACTTGCTAGCCAGCATCCCAGGTGACACCTCGGCCCAGCCTATCTTTGTGATCATTTAAGACACGGAATGCAGTGGTTAAACTGCAAGAACTGAGAAGTGAGCAGAGTCACTCCAGCTGCTAAGTCTCCCATGACAAGGGGCCATCTGCCTGGTGCCTAAAGAAATGAATCTGACTGGGCCAGAAAAGAACAATGTGATATTCTGGACTTTCATTTCTTGTCATTTACTTATTTCGTTGAGAAACATGCTTTTTTTTTTTTTTTTTTGCTTCAGGCAGATGTTAGTACCCTCACCATTTGTACAAGGAGTCATGAGAAGCAAGGTCTGCTGGGGCGGAGGAAAAAAAAAAGGGGGGGGTGAAATGGCAGTTTTGTAGGCATAAAGATCAAATAAACCAAAAGCTGCAGCTCTCTCAGAGCTTTCCAAAGCAGACAACTCTGGGTACAAATAATTGCCACCTGCTGTTTCTATCTTGTGTCTTGAAGTACCTCCTCTATGCAGCTCTCTCAGCGACCAGGCTCTTCCTAAAGGCTACCTATAGCCTTCTTTGTTTCCTGAGAGATGTTCCCCCCAGCCCAGCCTTATTTTCCTCGGATGCTGCAGCGCCCTGTGTTGATAGACTACAGGGGACTAGACTGGAATTATTTCTCTGACATGTTTTCCCCCTTGCAACTCTAGGTTAGCCCTACTGTGATGGGAAGACGGGCCAAGAGTTCCAAGGACCTTCCCTCCAAAGCTGCCTTCCCGATAATGCTTTAAAGTGAGATCTGTAGAGAGTAGAGTGGGCGACCAGTCTCCATCTGTCAGCGTTTATGCGTGGTGGTGTCTCTCACTGCAGTTGTTTGTCTGGAGCTCCCTTTAGGAAGTGTCTTGCTTTGCTCCAGTGGGGATGCTGAAGACAATTGTTTGCAAATCCATTTTATGTTACAGCTGAGAGGCTCCTTCGAGCTAAACCAGGCTAAAGAGGCCAGCCATGGCTCATACAGTCTTTCCCCATAGACAAAATGCAGTCCCCCGGTTCAAAGAGAAAGCTGTTCCCTTGTGTTGAGGGCTAGGCACCCGCTAACTTTCTCAAGTCAGGACATTGTCATCAAATCGAGTTTCTGTGTGGAAGGCCTTTAATTCTTCTCTATGAAACCTCAGCAGTGCCTTCCCCGAAAAGTCTCAATTGAAGGCAGGTCTGAGGTGGGGGGCTGGTGAGAGAGCTGAGTGGGTAAGTGTACTTGATGCCATGCCTGGCAACCCGAATTTGATCCCTGGGACCCACATGGTAGAAGGAGAGGACTGACCTCCAGAAGTTGACATCTGACTTACACACAAGTGCAGTGGCATATGTGTACCTCCTCCCCAAGACACTAACTAAATGCATTTTAAAGTTAGTGATTAAAAATATATTGCATCCTTTGACACAGTTGGAAGATACTGACTTGTGGCGCACACACGCACACACTCCTGCAGGGAATACATTCACGATGTTTGCAAGTGCATGTGAAGACTTGAACTTGATGTCTTGAACTTTGTAACTTGGACTAGATGTCTTCCTGAGCTGCCCTCTTATTTGTTTCTTGTCTCGTGCTCGGCCTGCAGTTTACTAAATCCAGGTACTTTAGCTTGTCTGCTTGTTCCAGCTGCCTCTGCCTCTCATTACTGAGTTACAAGTGTTTTACATGTTCTGGGGACTCCAAAATTCACTCCTCATGCTTGAATGGCAATGGTGTTGCCTGCCAAACCATCTTCCCAGCCCCACAGCCATGTTCAGAGGAGGTAGAAAAGTTTATGGACATTGAACAGTGTGCTTGTCCATTAACACAGGCTATAATATCAGGGATGTTGCAAGCATGTTCCCAAGGGCCAACACTGTGGGTATATCTGGTCTCATGGGAATAGAGTCACTCAGCGTGGCACTGGAGAAGGGAAAAGATGGCAAAACATCAGCCAGGAAGGATCTTAGCAGAAGCAATAAAAGGCACAGGGAATAAGCTATAAACCATAACTGTATTCATTAACTGTTCACAGTCCAAGTTTCAAAATCTGATTTTCCCCCCCATGAGTCAAAGGGATCTGCTAAAGGGACCTCTCCTTACCCGGCAATCTGAATACACTGGGCTTTTCTTTGAATCTTTCCGTAGAGATATGTAACTAGTGAAAGAAAAAAAGAGAAATATCTTCTTGGCCACCAGCTGGTGACGTGACATTCAACAATTTTCTTCAACTCCCAAGCTCCATGTTGCCCCTTTACAAAAGCTGGGTCAGGAAATTCTTTTAACTTTGTATCTAACACCTCTGGATGTCCACTGCATTGTGCTCACACCTGTAATCTCAACAGTTAGGAGGCTGAGGCATCAAGGTGGAAAGGAATCTGAGGCTAGCCTGGGCTACAAAGTGAGTTATTGGACATCCTGGGCTACATTATAGCTTTTTCTACAAATATGCATTATGTCACATTTCCAATATGTCCCTATGAGCAAAATTTACATGTTAAAAATTTATATTTGATATAGTCAGAGCTCATAAAATCAATGGCAGTTTCTAACTTAACTGACCACTTCCCAACGGCTCATTACTAATCTCAAGTTCTTGCATCTTCCTGTCCTCACCCCCACCCTACCCCCCATGCCTGGGTGTGGGGTGTGGAAACATGCACTTTCCACAAGCATCCTGGGACAGTCTAAAGTTTGAGAATCACCACTAATGTGGAAAGCCACTCTGCTAAAAGCATGGAACTGAGACTTGCAGAGGTTAAAAAGGACACAGAGGTGAAAGTCCAAAACACAGAGCCTAAGAGTACATAGTACACTATTTAGTTCTCTGTGCTGGTTTGTGTTATATACAATGCCCTGACACCAGTGTAACCTGCAGTTAGGTTTACTAGTTATTGCATAAATAAAATTCACAGAATTATTTAAGAGTTCATTACTTCTCTTTTTCCCACTCTAGTTGTCATCTGCTCTTATTTTTAAGCCATTTTCACACATTTTTTATGTTCTTACGTATATTCACACACATGAGTACATGTGCATATGCATGTGTGTGCGTGTGCGTGTGCGTGTGCGTGTGCGTGTGTGTGTGTGTGTGTGTGTGTGTGTGTGTGTGTGTGTGTGTAGACCAAAGGACAATCTTGGGTATCTTTTGTCAGGTTCTCCACCTGTGATTTGAAACAGGATCTAACATGTAGGCTAGGCTGGCTGGCCAGAAAGCCCCAAAGTCTTCCTGTTTCTTTCTTCCCAGCACTGGGACTGTAATCATGACCACCATGCCTGTCTTTTAAGTCCATTCTAGAGACCGAACATGGGCCCTTGTGTTTGCCAGGCAAATGCTTTATAGACCATGCTATCTCCCCAGTTTCCTGTGGTTATCTGAATGCCATCTTCATTTTCTTTTTCATTCATTCTTTCTGTTTTTACACTGATGAATGTTTATGTGTGACATCCATACTTCTGTAGAGGCCAGAAGAGGAGCTTGGGTTTCCAGGAGCTGGAGGTACAAGTGGTTGCAAGCTGTCCAACACGGGTGCTGGGAACTGAACCTGGATCATGTGGAAGAACAGAAAGTGTTCTTCACTGTGGAGTCATTTCTGCAACCCGAAAGCCTTGTTTCCTGTTTGCTCACGAGGCTTTCAGATAAGCTAGCTGCCAGTGTCACGCTTTTTATGGTTCCATGTGCTTTTAGTCTTGTTTTCTTTGAACGAACTAAAGGATTTGGGTTTGCTCTGCATATGCATCTCGGCTAATCTCTCTGCTCCTCCAGCAGTTTAAGACGAGGTTGCTTTTCACAGTGTGGCATCATGATGCCTCTGATTGTATCTGAGTTGCTTACTTTCCCTGTGTGTAGGCGCACTATCATCTCCTTAACAATTGTTATTTTACACAGCTTTTCTTTTACTCCAAGTCAATAAAAATGTTCTCCAAATTCCTCCGTTTAATTCTGGTATGTCTGGGATACATTGCCTATGGCTGGTGCAAGCAGCAGTGAGCCCCGTCAGAAGGGGCAACAGTGCTTTATTAAAGTTTCAATGCCAACAAGGCCATTTACAAGGCAAGATAAAACAAACTGGGGTAAACATACTGAATCAAAAAAAGGTTAACCCCATTACAATGCCAGCAATTTACCAGCAATGTGAGTCACTGTTATGTCACCACACTGACATGTTCAGCATTTCTAAAATGTTTCTCAATCAAAATCTGTCCATGAATCTTACAAAACATCAAACTGCTAATGAGTCACTCACAGTAAGCACCTTAAAAGGCATTCAGGTGTCTGTTGCAAATGCTGAGGACCCCAGAACCTGCTGGTCTCTTGGTGATGATAGTTGGTTTTTGAAAGGGAAAGCTGAACTACTATGGAAGAAAAGCAAGGTGGGGCATGTGGGGTGTTTTTCCATGTTCTGTAAGCACAGGAGAAAGAAATGGCCTTTGTACCTGAACTCTGGCTCTACAGGCATGGAAAAGTTCATGTGGCCACAGGGATGCCTGTGAGTGGCCAAAGAGACTGGTATCATTGAAAGAACATCCTACTTGGAGTCAAGAAATTTGAATGCATGTTTCTAATTTAAAAAAAAAATGTGTGGCCTTGTGAATGGTATGGTCTCTTCAACCTGTTTGTGCCTTATAGACGATCTGTAACATTTGTATTTTGAAATCTCTTTTTGGGAGCTTTGGTGAAGAATAGCTGAAAAAAAGCTACAGAACTCTCTCTATCATAAGCGTTAATTACAGTTAATTCAAGGAAGAGACCTGATTGCCTGAACTGAGGCCACGGGTACCTGGGTGTCCCCTACCTGGGCTCCTGTGTTAAATTTGCTCACAGCTGCCCATGCTCACCCACAAGTTCATGGCTTCTAGCCCACGGCAGAGTTTGCTTGCAAAGCTCCTTCACAAAGCAAGCTGCTGCAGACTGCTGTAGAATTAGTTTGCAAGTGCAGGACCTCTCAGATCATCTTTTACAAGACCCAGACCCCGACTCAGCTGCTCAGCAGCTGGAAACTCTGACTCTTGCATGCTGCCAGAAACAGAAAGACCTCCAAACCAATACCTACCGCTGCTCGGAATGCACACTGGGGTGGACAGGTGAAAATAACCCAGTCCAATACAATCTACACCATGTACACAAGTTCACTTTATGGCCGAACTCAGTTCCTCCTGGTTGTTAACATGTCCTGTTCTTTTGTGTCACCCACGCAAAAATGTGTTCTATTCCTGACCCTTCTCTGTACACAGTGCAAGTCGTTTGTATTTCTCTTAGCTTATTTTAGCCGTCTTAGAATCTCTCCTCATTCATTCTATCAGGGTAGTTTCCACTCATGTCTTATAAACAAGTCCACAAATTAAGAACTGCAAATTACACTAGCCAATAGAACATTGCAGGGATTGCATCATCAGACTGCTTCCTATGTGAAGAAGTGTGACACTGTCACAAATCACTGCTTTCAACATTCTAAAAAGTGGACACCATACTGCATATTATATTTCTGCTATAGGGAGCTACAATGTGGTCTTACAGTACTCCATACTCTAAAAATACCCAGATCCTCCACCCCTCCCGTGCCTACATGCTCTTTTTTCATTAGCCCCAAGAAATCCAAATATTCTCTCTCTCTTTCTCTGTATCTCTGTGGTGTGTGTGTGTGTGTGTGTGCGCGCGCGCATGGAGGCCAGAGGTGTTGTCATTCAGGTACCATCTGTCTTACTTAGAGACAGGGTCTCTCAGTCTGGAGCCTACTAGCCAGGCTAGCCTGGAAGCCCAGTATCCCCACACCCCTCTCCCCAGTACTGGAATTACAAACGTACCCTGCCCCATTGCCAGCATTTTTTTTACTCCGGGTTCTGGGGACCAAATTCATGTCTTCCATGGGAGGTAGGCGCCTCCCCCAACCCCTGTCAAGTCTTTACCAGACAAACCTTTTGTCCAGAGATTCATTTACACACTACACAGAGACAGCTTCAGATGTAGCCAGACAACAGAATAGGCCAAGAGACGTCCTCACTTCATCGAGGAGACTTGGGCCAGACGGAAAATGGGGTAGGGAAACAACCGAGTATCTCCCCATAAATGACTCCTGCAAGGGGGATAAACTTTCAAGCGAGTGACCAAATAAACCAAGGATGAGACTACCTGGAGCTTAACCGTGCACAGAGAGCACCATGCTCACAGCAAGAGACCAAGACACACAGGACTAGTTACCAAGTACCTAGTGAAGACCCTCTTGTCATAGCACCATGACTGTCCCTAGTGACGAGAATTAACCAGGCAGGCCATATCTCAAAGCATTCTACATGTCCCAAAGGCTGACAGCATCTGCACACAGTTTGGTTTAGTGACTCTTGGGAGCTTGACGGTGGTTGTGACCTGGAGAAAAGGCTGTGCCACTAGGCTCGAGACAGGTATGTTTCTCTTCTATAGTCTGCCACGTGTGCAAACCCTGGCAAGAAAAGGGCTATTCAACAGCAAATGCACCAGCCACTGAGACCTCTGTAAGAAATGCACAGTTGGGTGAAAGCAGCACTTGGAGTTAGTTCAGGGCCGAGGGCTGCAGCATGAGGAAACTCTTGAACTGAGATGAGCTGTGGTTTAAGCAACCCTAAGACAATAGGAAAATCATGTCTCCATTAAATGAAAATGTCTGTCCCAAATATTAAGATTGAAGCACTAACAGACAAAGGAAAGGAAATATATGACTATAGATGCTTAATTCATCCAATACAAACACATTTATTTCAACAATATGGAATTGCTCAGTTTGTATTAGAAGGATGGGTCAAAGAGAAAAAAGAAAGAAAGAAAGAAAGGAAGGAAGGAAGAAAGAAAGAAAGAAAGAAAGCCTTCTTTAGTTTCCCCAAGGCAACCAAAAAGTAAAAATCAAACAAGTGAAATGTAATTACATTCTGCTTACTGCACATAAGGCTGACTTCACATTGGAGGCTGCTATTAACTGGCTGCTGCTGCCTAAAGGTAGAAACCCCTACAGCGTCACACATGGCAGAGGCACAAAGGACAGTGCTACCTGCTCAGCCTTCCCTGTGGTGGCGCCATGACCCTGTGACTTCAGGCTGGGACAGGAAGGCGATTTTAATTATGGAGGGACTGTCTCTCAAACATGGTGGGAGGTAAGCTCAGCCTTTGGAGAAGATGCACAGGGGGGGGGGGGGGGGGGGCTGGGTCTTTTATGATTCTCAGCCACTGCTGTGGCCAACTCGGCCCACCCCAACGTGTTGTTTTCTTAGGCTGTCTAGAACAATTTGACAGTTTTCCCTACACGAAGAGGCATCTGGTGAATCCATTTGAGATGGGATTCCATGGCGACTGTAGGAAGAAGGTGGTGGCTGTCAGCGGGTGCCATCTCTGTGCTCCAGGATGTTTTATGTTGGCTTGTGAGCATCTCACTTCATTTTCCATTTTTCCTCCAACCACAGCACTACAAGTACATATCTTTCAAAGGAGTGAACATGTTTTCTACCTGTGGGGGGTTCCAAGAAACAACCATTTACAAGCGCAGAAGCCTGAGGAGGAAGGAATGTGCTTGCGAATCAAGCTGGATTTGAACGTAAGTGCTTCTGGAGTGGAAATACGGCCAGAGACTGAGAAGCATCTCAGGAAGTTCAGAACAAATAACTTTGATGTCACAATCTGTTTCATGTACCATGGCAAGGATGCTTCCTTTGTTTTGTTTATTTTGCCGGTGTACATAGTATGCATGCATGTGTGCACACGCAAGTCTGTGTGAGTGTGCATGCACATGGAGATCTGAGATTGATGTCAGAACACTTCTTCCATCGCTCTCCACCTCGTCACTGGGGCAGGGTTCACTGGTTGAACGCAGCTTGTTCCAGGGATGCCCTGTCTGCCTCTTCCATCTTCCAAGCTGTGAATCACTGGTGGATGGCCACAACCATCAGTCATCTACACAGACAAGACACTGGGGATTTGAACTCAGGTCCTCAGGCTTGTGCAGCCACCTCTCTAGTCCGCCTCTGCCACTCCACCACCCCTCCTCAGCTGCTAGAGAGAATTAAAGATGCACAAACTGCTCAGAAGTTTGGAATTACTTAAAAAGAAAGAAGACAATTATGAAAACATCGTTGGGGGCCTTTGTACTGGGGATTTCACAGCAGGTGAAATAGGCCAGCCTTACTTTCACATCTTTACACTATGAATCTGTGACTAACCCCGAGATTCCTGCCATCCCTGTGAGTCCTGTGCCTCTTCTTCTAGTCATCTGCTTGAGCTCCCTGTCCAGCCTCAAGGGCTGTGAGGTGGCCTGCTTTGAGGAGGGCACTTGTCCAGTGGTTACTGAAGGGACCGAGGCTTACTGCCTCCTTCGGCCACCACTGGCATCCCCAGTAAACGACCCATTCCAATATCTTTACTTTTCTTCATGCTTCCTTGAAATGTGTGCTTGGCTCACCTTCTGCCAGGTACATTTCTTCTAAGTCTCTTTTGGGGTGTGTTTTCTTACCTCGGAATGTTGAGAGCCTTGCATCTCAGTGACTTTGCATTGATTGAGTATCCTGGCTTTTAGTCACACTGATGACTCTAGACACTGTTGACTGACAGATTTCTATATGAACTAGCCATCTCCCCTGAAGTCCAGACATACAAACACCAACAGCTTCTCTTAGATGCCACAGGCCTATAGTGGCCAAGCCTGACCCCCTGCTCCTCCTCCCAAGTCCTCCTCTTCCTTAGGGAAAAGCAGACCCGCCTTTTTAGTTGCTCTAGTAATTGATTTCTGTTTTATAGCTTCACATCCTATCCATTAAAGTCATTGTCATTTCTAAGTTACCACAGCGTTTCTACCCAGACACTATTCCAGGATGCTACCACTCCTTACCCACAATGCACCATGGCTGCCCGTACAGTCTCCTTTAAATCCCTGACTTTTCTCCTTTACAGTCACTTCTGATGATGACCAGAAGGTCCATCTGATCCTTCAGTGAGCAGATACTACTTTCCTGGTTAAATCCAACCTGTGCCTCACTCAGATTAAAAACCAAAGGCGGAAACTGTTCCCTCTGTCTTCAAGGTCTTATGCAATCTGATGCCAGCCCCCAGTCCCTCTTTGGCTTCTACCCTCATATCCTTCTTCATAGCAGGGTACTATTCTAACTATAGGGTCAAGTCTATTTCTAGAGCATTCCAGGAATTCTCCTGTCTGAGAATTTTACACCCTTTCTCCCTCTTTCCTGCTGGCCATCCTCTCTTACCTCCCTCAAGTCCTAGATCAGATGTCCCTTCTCAGTGGGCTTTAAAGGTCTTTTCCACACTGACCTCTTCCCTGACTGACTAGGTGGCTCTTCTTCCTGTTTGACACACTGTGATCTTTATTTTTATTTTGTGTTTTTCTCATGAGACTCTAGGTGACACAAGAATGGAGATTTTTGTTTGATAGACACGTGTCTAAACTGAGAAGGTGTCATATTCCTGTAATCTTAGAGTTCTGGAGGCGGGGGAGACAAATCTGTGAGCCAAAGCCAGTGTAGGCTATTCTGGGAGACCCAGTACAAAAATCAAGCACAAAAACAAAACAATAAACAAGGTGCCCACTTCATCTGTCTGGCACACAGTGGTTGCTTAGTCGATATCTGTTGTGTCGATAGATGCCTCTAAACATGTTTCAAGTCTGATTGATGTGAGTTATCAAAACCCATTGCCTGGCACATGTAAACACAATACTCTGTCATGTGGCAAGATCATGCACCTTACCATGGTCAGAATTTTCACACAGCTTTCAAAATTTATTTGGTCAACTGCCAGACCCTCAGACATTTTAAGAAAACGTGCCAGATTATGATCTGAAAAACCAAACAACAACAGTCAGTGTTTAAACATCTTCCAAGTAAAATATCTGCATCAGGCCCCAGAGTCAGACACCACGGACTCGGCTTTGAGAGTTTGCAAAAGCTGAAAAGACAAGGAAGCTCTGGAAATCAGCAAACACCAGCATTTGGCCTTAAAATGATTTAACACACACACAAATGGCCCTGTGCCTTTGGAGACCTGGAATGCAGCACTGCAGGTTTTCTCCAAAATAGACTCATTTACTTAACATGACTCTGACCCTTGCTCGTCTCAGACCTGCACAGTGAAGCTGTTTAAACCTTGAGTTTAAATGGCTCTCTTCCTCCTGTAGTCTTGGACGTACGGGAAATCAGGACAACCCTCTACCTTTCTGTTTTTCCGAAACTTTGCTCTGACCCCTGGAGATGGTTGAGCGTGCAGATGTTAGCACACATCTGCCCAGCATTCCGTTGCAGTGAGACTATTTCTACTTAGCCCCTTCATTCAACAAACACGTCTTCCATCCCTTACTGTGTGATACAGAGCTTGAGTTTATTTGTTATTTTTCTTTCCTTGACTATTGCAATGAAGAAACTTTCTGTGTAAAGCTGATCACATGAAAAGCTGTTGCTATGGAAACAGGAGGGTAGTCACAAGCACAGAGAATGTGTGGTATTACTTAGCACAGCAACAAAACAGTTGGGCCTGGGTCTGGAAGTCAACACAAGCTTTTCTCTCTTTTGTGGCCTTGAATCCTCTCACCCACCCATTGGCACCCCACTGGCAAATGATTTGGAAGAATAGTACATTTATTTCTTGAGAAAAAAAAAAAACTAAGTAGTTAGATTAAGAGAGACCAAATTTACTGAACTTTAACCCTAGCCTCAAATAGTAATTTAATGTAAATGAGAGCTATTTATTTTCACACGTTCAGAGAAATGGCTGCTAATTTTAGAAAGCCCTTCTTTTGGTGCTTTCGTTTCTTTCCCTTTGTTTATTTAATTCTGATGTTTTCCTTTCCCTAGAAGTGTTTTCCATAGGACTAGCCAGAAAACAGTGAAGCAAATTTGGGAGTGAGAGAAGTAAACTGGCAGCCAGATTACGCCCTGAACGAACTGTGTAACAAGGCAGCCCACTTCACTGTGAGTCGCTCTCCCGCGGAACGTGGGTGACGACGCGCCACAGGAGTCTTATGATTGACACCAGCTCCATATCACATCTGTGACAAGAAGAGGGCACTTGGCTTTTTTTCTTTTGTTTTCTGTACACGCCACCAGCTCCTCTGGGTGGCAAGGCCTGCTGGCACTCAAAGAAAGAATAAGCAGGCCACCAAGATGAGACTTGATAGCCTATGACCATATGGTGGGGCAGGAGATCCCCCTTGGTCTTAGACCTAGGGGAGGGGAATAGGGTGAAAGCGGGAGGATACAAGTGATGGGATAACAGTTGAGTTGTAATCTGAATAAATTAATAAAAAATATTTCATCTAAGCAGCGGTGGTGCCATGGACCTATAACCCCAGCATACAGGAAACTGAGACGAGAGAATCAGGAGAATCCAATGTTGTCCTCAGCCCCAGTGAGTACCAGGCCATCTTGAGCTGTATGAGACCTTGTGTATTATTTTCGTCTGTTGAACTTTTGAACTGTTGTTAGGGCCAAATCCTCAGCTTTATGTTTTTATAAGGTAGGATTTGGCTTTCTAGTAGGATAGTGTCATTCTGTTTCCCTCTTCTTGATTCAGAATTTCTTGGTATTTTTATTTTTTCTTAGTTCTTTCTCCTCATCCCCACACCCTTGTTTTTTGTTTTGTTTTGTTTTTGAGACAGAGTTTCTCTGTCTAGCCCTGGCTGTCCTGGAGCTCACTCTATAGACCAGTCTGACCTCAAACTCATGGATCACCCGTCTCTGCCTCCTGAGTGCTGGGACTGAAGGGGTGCGCCACCACCTTCTGGTACTCTTTTCCTTTTCTGTAACCTTGTATGTGTACTACCATTTTTCCCCTGTTGTATTTAACCTGTTTTTACATTTAGTTCATTTCCCCTAAATTTTGCTTAATTTTTATGGATCATGAGGCTATTTTTATTGTGATATTTAAACAAAAAATTAGATTACCAAGATATTAAAGGTGTTTCTAATAAGAAGCCCATGTATGTGAAACTGTTCGGGAAATAAAACATAATTAAAAAAAACTAAAAAGCATCCTAGCTCACAATCCTATCTCAGTTTTGCTTCATAAGTTCATGTCTAACTTGAGGAAAATACAGATTTTATTTGTAAATATTCAAACACAAGAAAGAGAATGTATGAATCTAGCAACTTCTACTATTCATGTTTTGGTAGCTCTCTTTAGAGTAAAGGAGCAAATATGTTTAGCTTCACATAAATAAGGGCAGATGCTCATTGAGTTTAAACCATTTTGTGAGATAACTCCATATATAAGTGTATGCCCAAAGGCACATGGATGCTTGTGTGTGTGTGTGTGTGTGTGTGTGTGTGTGTGTGTGTGTGTGTGTGTATGTATGTGTATATATGTGTGTGCTTGTGTGTATGTGTACATAACTGTACACACATGCATTTGTGTGTATTCATGCATATGCACATGATTGTGTTTGAGGCAGGATCTCTTGTTCATGCTTTGAGCAGCAGGCTGGCTAGCCCTTGAGGGTCTCTGCATCTTACAGATGCACACTGTCACGTCAGTCTTCATGTGGGTTCTGGAGACCAGACCTTAAGGCCTCATGTTGGTGCAGTAAGTACTTTACCCACTGAGCCCTTGTGTCACCTTTACTAGCTGTATAATATTCCACTGTGCAGATGAGTCATGCTGTTTACTCAGTCCCTAAATATGTCCTCAGTAGGGATTTAGCATACATCGTCCCTCCTACTATTACAAAAATACAGTCCAAACCAGCTGCACCCAGATCCCTTAAGAATAATGGCTAAAACCATACTGACAATCTGTTTCTTAGACATCACCTCCTTTCTGTAGTTTCTCTTTCATCCTGACACTAGGGAGAGTCTTTCCTGTTGTTGGGGAGCTCAGGCGGTGTGACAATAAAAAGCAAATTTACATCAGAGCCATCACAGAGGCTGGAGGAGTGTGGAAAAGCCACTGCTGACCTGTTAATTTCCCCCTAATTTACACACACCCCTGCAAAAATAGCTCCTCTGCAAACGTGTCTCCTCATGCTGCCAACCAAGAAAAATGCTTTCTTTCTATTTTTCACTCTTCTATCTGCTCAACTGCTAATAGGATCAGAGTCACAAGATCATGAGTAGTGTCAATTCTTAGTTCACAGATGAGCCCGTCTCCCACACCCAGCCATGTGTATTTCTTTCGAACAGGGCTCTGCAATGATTGGGAAATGTCTAGCATGGTGGACAGGGTAGAGATTTACCCTGTTCCAGGCAGAGGTAAGTAGGAGCATCAACTTTCAAGCCATCTCTCCCTTTGAAGGGACAGAATAAATCGTGTCCTTGGAAATAGGTGCAGACTCTGCAAATACTCAGGGGAAAAGGAGGAAATCTTAACAAAGTAGACACCATGGGTTAGCTGGTCTGCTCTCCTTTTCTAGGGACAGCAGCTAATAGGAAGGTGACATCATGGAAGAAACTTCTGCCTCCCTTCCTCCCTTCCAACTGATCACCTCTTTGTATGTGGATGACAGTGACTCTGAGGCGCTTCTCAATTTCTTGGCATCCCTGACCCTGTAAGGATGGTCTCTGACTATAGAGAGGAAGCTACACAAATAGTTTCTGTGTGCCACCATGTCTGATACTTTCAAAGCTTAACCCTTGAGTATAGAGCTGCAGAGTCACTGGGAACCTCTTCAAAGGAAAAACTGTCCCTGTCCTTTCTTGAACAGAACCAAGCTGGCTTGTGCCTGACTGACCTGGAGTCCTTCACCCCAAGTCAAACTCTAGTCAAACTGAACTTCATATTTGACATAGGTAAAAGAGGGATTTTCAGGGATTGTTGGAATTAAATGGCCTTACCCTTTTAAATGTGTATTTCTTTAACACTCCAATCCAGCTGTTGTGGCTTGAGAAATGGTTACAAAATAGGAGAAAGGAAAAACGGGTGGCCCAATGCTCCATCCCCATAATTACTTCTCTGCTTTCATAGCATGTAGACAAGTGTTACGGTTTCTTGCATTTAAATCAGAAGCACAAAACCCCTGTGCTGTGCAGTCACAGTACAAAGATAAATGTTGCAAGATTTATTCATTCACGTGTGGTGCATGATGTTTCATACCCATGTTTAAGGTAGAATAAAGCTGAGGGCGGCCTTGCACACAAAGCAGCCTCCATGCCATGTAAAATGTTCTGTTGGGAGAGACAGGCTGGAGGCTCAGTTAGCTGAGGTTTGTTGTGACATCGGAAGTGTCACTTCAGTGTCCTGGTGGTGTAAAAAAGGGGACTCTTCTAGAGAGTGCTGAAAAGAGACTTGTGGAGGATGCACACGCATGTGTGTGTGTGTGCGTGTGTATGTATGTACGTGTGTGCATGTGCACATGCATACTTGTGTGGGTGTTTTCAGGTGAGTGTTCAGGTAGGCATGAGTGTGCATGAAGAATGCACTGTGGGGGTGGCATGTGTGCACATCAGTAGCTCTAAACCCTCCTAACTCTGTGACCCTTTAATACAGTTCCTGATGCTGTAGTGACCTCCAACTATAAAATTATCTTCATCGTTACCTCATAGCTATGATTTTTCTACTGTTATGAATTGTGGTGTGAATATTTTTGGAGACAGAGATCTGACAAGGAGGTCACACACCCTACAGGCCAAGAACCAATGGTATACATACTTATGTAGGCGTGTGCAGACGTAGGGTGAGCATGTGGGCGTGTACATCGTGAGCATGTGTACATGAAGGGTACATCACTGTGTGTATGTAGGGGTGGATTAGTCATATGCATGCTCACATGAGTGTGTGTAGATATGTGCGCAGGTGCAGGTGCCCATGTGCACGTAGAGGATGCACCATTTTTTTTTAAACCTCATCACGAGCTGTAACAAATTCACAGCTGCTGTGTCTAGATGGAATAAAAGCTGTCTTGAGCCAGACTGGAAGTACTAATTTGGTAGACTGAAGATGTCAATGAGGTAAACAGAATGAATGCTCAGTGGTCTGTCCCTGCTTCTGCCTTCCTGCCTGACAGCCCTTCTTGTTTCCTCATGCCTTTAATTCTGATTTTCAGGATAGTTGTTCTCAATACAGGGGCCTCACCAGGATCCCCAGGAGCCCCACTCAACCAGCTAAGATCCTCCTCAGCATCAGATGCAGTAGGTTCAGGTAGTGTTCAGGTATGCATGTGTGCAGGCTCCTGGGTGACTGCCCCCTCCCCGGCCCCTGGGAGACCCCTGCTTTCGTGGGTAGCTCAGATTCTTGACAATCTAATGCTGCTGTTTTCCATATCAGAGATAAAGGTGGTTCCAGCTCTTCACCTGTGCTTTCCCTTCTTGTCATGGAAGGAAATCTGGAGAAATTGGCCATTTTACATGGAACTAACCTTTTGGCTAAACCTGCACTACAACTTCCTGTGTGGAGTAAATTAATCTCCACTCATATTTTGTACTCTGGAAAAAGTAAAACCTTTTCCAAGTGCTTCTTCTGTAGCTGGCCACTGTGTAAGTCCAACAGAGCTGACTGCCCGCCCCCCCCCCCCCTTGAGGAGCTTACAGAGGAGCAGAGTGGACAGCCCAGCACTCGTCACTGGAACTCATCACATGACACATTGTGATGAAGGATGGTAAGACCTCGTCATCAGGTGAGAACTTCAAAGGGGCAGGTTGTAGCAATGGATCTTCTTGCTCTCATAAGAAGGTCCAGGATTCAAAGGGTTCCAACGGATGCATAGGAGTTTGTTAAGCAGAAGCTGGAAAGGCTTTCTGAGATGTGGGAACAGCACAGAGGTAGCAAGGGTTGCCAGTTGCTTCACTCAACAACACCACATGACAGTGCTGAGATGCTTTCCTAAGTACTGTGAGTGGCATCGTGAAATTGCATAAGAAAGTCCACTTGGTAGCCGCACATCAAATGGCAAGGATGAGGCCAGAGGCAGGGCCACTCATTCATGAGATATGGATATAGCAGGAGAAGTAAGAAAGGATGAGCTCTAGAGAGCCTCAGGCGGGAGTGGGATTGAAAGGAATGACAGGATTGAGAGACATTTAAGAAGCAGACACTGTAGGAAGTGTGTAGTTTGATGGAGAAAGTGAGTAGGAACGAGCTACCTGGCTAAGACGAGAGACCACGGCTCCTGTGCATATGGATGGCAGGAGAAAGAACAGACTTGGAGACAGTAGTTTTCTGTGACCTGAAACTGGTTTGACCAGGTGTGTCCCCAGCTGAAATGGCCACAGCTGAGCATGTAAGTTTAGGAAAGAAGTCTGGGCTTATCGGAGGGAAGACATTTATATATGAGAGAGAATGAGAATGCCACTGAAAGCGCTGTGGGCGCCATTTTCATTCTACAGGGGAAGCCTTATGGAGGGGCTCTTTGGCAGTTGGGAATCCTTTTGCTATATGCAATATATAAATTTATTCTCTGTCCTACCTCTCCCACATTCGGATCACAGAAGACCAAAGGAGATGCTGTAGGCTACAGTGGTACAAAGCATGCATGAGTTGGAGGAAGGTAGTCAAAGGGGAAGGGACAGAGATGACTTTAAGCCCCTCAGGTCATAGCCGAGGGCTAGGATGGAGTGTTGGTGGCACTGGTCCTCTACCAGTATGACACGTTTCTCTTCTTATAGAGGTGACATCCCTGGGGCTCCCCTCTGTCTTGCTAACAGTCCTGGCCCAACTGGTTAGCAGGCTAATAGGACCAGATGCTTCTGGCCCTCCTCATATAGCTGAGATGTGTCATAACCCACAGTGAGACTGCTTCCTAGCTGAGCCAGGAACTTAAAATGGAGGTTTTCTGCATCTCAGGAAAAAACAAACAACAAAAGCAAACACCCCTCCCTTCTTCCCTTCTTTCTCTTTCTTCCCTTCCTTCCTTTCTCCTATTTTCTCACTTCTTTCCTTCCTCCACTCTCTTCTCTCTTTTTTATTTTTTCTTTATTTTTCCCCTCCTTCCTTCCCTTGTCATGTTTTTCTCTCTCCTCTCTCCCAGGTTTTAGGACCCTAGCAGCAACTCCAAGAGCTTATTTCTCTTGATGAGTAAATGTTTTATATTCCTGCTATTTTACCATGGGATCAACTCAAGCCTAAATAAACCTAGTGTGTGTAAAATATATTTATAAACAGGTCCATGGAGAGCCTTAACCCCCTTCAGCCCATAACAGACACAGATGCACACACAATTGGTCTTTCACTCCGGGTGTGAAGGGCTGTGATGTTTGCCCAGGTCACACATAGGCCATGGGCTTCCAGACTGCTTTAGGAATGCAGACGTGCTGATGTTGGGGAGCAGAGCAAAATGAAAACAGTAAAGTCAGTATATGTGCCACTGTGACTGGGCCAGCATCTCTCATGGAATGGAGTCCATGGTCTAAAGTTATGTTCTAAACAAGACTTGAGGAGACAGTAGTGGGCTGTTAGTCACTTCTCCCACTTCAACTCATAGCAATTCATTCCCTGACAAGTAAAGACCCATGGATCTTAAAATGTATTGAATTTCTCCCATACAATGCTAAGATTAGTCTGCCTCCCTCTTTCTCTCCCTCCCTTCATTTCTTTTCTCTTTTCTTCCTTTCTTTCTCCTATTATCTCATTTCTTTCCTCCCTCCACTCTCTTCTCTCTCCCTTTTGCATTTTTCCTTTCTTTTTCCCTTTCTACTTCCTCCCCTTGCTATGTCTTTCTCTCTCCTCTCCTCAGGTTTTTAGGATCCTAGCAGTTTTCTTCTATTTTTGTATCTTCCACTTTCCATCTCCTTCCTAGGTGTCAGGAATGTTCCTGTGGAGTCAAAATTTGCATTGAAAGCTCCTATACTTGTGAAATACGGTGGCCCGGAGGTTCCCGAGTGCCACCGTGTCAGAGGCCTCGCTGTCTCCAAACCAAACCGTCTCCTCACTTAGACCGCCTTGCAGTGCTCAGCACACCTTTCACCTTCAGCACCAACTGGGTCATCATCTTGGGTCACATGGTAAGTGGCACGTCCCTTCTGGTGTGAATTTGTCACTAGGTCTACTTGACTGCAGACCATCAAAGCAGTAGTGTAATACTTTGTCACGTATAACTACGCCACTCTCTCTTCTGAGAGCTCCCGGAGGCATGGGTGTTTCATTTTTATGTCTACTCCCTAAACACCTACAGCACCTCTGTCCCTTTGGAAGATGCCAGTGCACTTCTGTCTCTCTCCCTGGAAGAAGCCAGGAGCAAGTTTTCAGAGACAGCTCTAAATGTGGTGAGCACACGAAGGAACAATATTAAAATGAAAATTGGATGCAGTCCACACGCTCAGCACATACACTATTTAAAATTCTTAATAACCCCAAGGAAGACAGCAGTTGCTCTAACTCTTACATGTGGCAACTGCACAAGAATGGCTCCCGAGGAGATCCAGGCACTAGACTTCTAACCTCCTCAGGGCTCCTAACTCCTCAGGTGTGAGCAAATGGCATCTGCGTCATGCTCCTGCCTCTGCACTCTTCCTGCCATGATGGATGGTACCCTCTCTCAAGCTGTGTGGCAGAATAAACACCTCTCCCTTACCTTTCTCCTCGCCAGGTATTCGCCCGCAGCAGCTCGCAGCAGCGAGACAGTAACTGATACAGGCATCATCACTGACTTTTGCTTTGAAATAGGATGCACCCCTAGCTTAAGACCTCCGCAGCTCCTCAAGCAGCTAACTACCACACAACAGAGCAAATCAGGACTTTAAAAGAAGTGTGCACATTTGTGGTGGGGAGTGGCGACCATAGAGGGCTTCGCGGAACAAAAGGGTTCAGACCAGAACTCCCTTACCCCAAGCAATTTGAATTGTTAATACAAAGATAATCATCCACTGATTTTATCCACCAGGTAAAGCAAAACAGGTTGCAGCTCACGCTTACAGACCCGGCTGAGTCAGATGTCCTTGCTCCTCATCTTTCTCATCTTTAGCCTTTAAACTTCTGCTTCTCCGATTCTTAAGTGACAGACTTTTTTTTTTTTTTTTTTAACACAGGAAACAGTGAGGTTTCTTGATTCAGATTCTACTTGGGTAATTTAGACAGTGTTAGATGCCATTTCCCTATGATCATGCTGAATTTAGTAATGCAAAACTGAATGACCCAAAATTTTATACAGTTTAGAGGCAACTACACCTTTATTCAAGAACATTAGTAAATAATCCTCAAAGATTGGAACACGAGATACCCTCCCAACCCACCTCCCCATCTCACTCTGCCTTTAAAACACACACTTAAGAACTGTATCTCCCTCCACTGTCCTTTAGAGGCCACAATGTAGCAGACAACTTGATGATGGCTGCATTTTTCCGTATATGATGCCAGCGATAGAAACAAGCGGGATAGTTTCTTATATGATATAATTGTTTCCATTAAAAACTCAGGAAAGCAGGAACCAATCCATCACCAAGGGCAAACAAAGAATGGTGCAACCACAAACGTTAACGTTAGATCATACAAAATCAAAGCTAAAGCTGTCATAAACCAGCAAGATGGTGACTGTCGGGTATGGAGTGGCCACTCCTGCTCTCTCCTATTTTCTTTACTATTTATTTTTTTCTTTTCTGTTCTCTCTTCTTTTCCTCCTTCAATTCCTCCTCCCTCCTCTCTCTTTCCTTTCTCTCTGCCCACTGCAGTCTTATTAACCTCTTTATTAGCCTTTCTGTCCATGTGTGACGAGAGTCCTCCTTATCTCTTTGGATCTTATGTTGTTTTATTAACTAGACATCAAGAAAAGGAGCTCATTCCAGCATTTCTCTGTGGCTGTGTGGACATGGTAGTTCTCTGTGTGGTGCATGAGAGCACTTGCCATGCTAGTTTGCCACATTTGAAGCCATCTCCATAAGGAGGTTCTTTGATGCTCATCATCTTCTTTGAGGTAGGCTGGGTGTTGCCACGAGTTAATCTGTCCTATTGTCAAAGAATCCTTAAAATGATAAAAGCATCTTTAAATGCCATATTCTTTGGTCTCTGGGGGTGAACCTTCTTCTGAATGACTGTTGGGGTTCTTCTGGACACCTTTCTGAACTTGCAGTATGGCCATGAAGGGCTGGGGAGACAGCTCTACAGACAAAACATTCATGTGTGCATGTGACAACACAAGTTTGGCCTCCAGAACTCATAAAAAGCTGGTTGTAGTAGCTCATCTGCAAGCCTAGCACTCCTGCACCAAGCAGAAATACAATACCCCAGAGCTTATGAGAGCTAGCCACGTGTAAGCAGATGGCTATGAAGGGATACTCTCAAATAAGGTAGACCAGCAGGACCAACACCTGAATTGTGCTCTGACGTGCATGCTGTGGTGCACTGGCGCACACACAGATATTCACATGCATGACTTTAAAAAAGGAATGAAATAAGCTGGGTGCAGTGGTGCATGCCTGTAACCCCAGCACTTATGAAGGCAGAGGCAGGAGGATCTCTGAGTTGGAAGCAGCCTGGTCTACAAAGAGAGTCTAGGCCAGCCAAGGCTACACAGGGAAACCCTATCTCAAAAAACCAATAGATAGTTAGGTAGGTAGATAGATAGATAGATAGATAGATAGATAGATAGATAGATAGATAGATAGATAAACAAAATAAAATGAAATAAAACAAAAGCACCTGGGCAACCTTGAGTGAGTTCCATTTATAAATAGGGTCTGAGCTTCTCCTGTGTTTATCCAGAAATCTGGTAGGAAGGCAGCTTATTTTTTCATAAATCTAACACTCATGGTTATGGAAACAATAAAAGAAAAACATCTTTATGTTCCTTTTTAAAATCTTCATGAAGGCCGGGCGTAGTGGCTCACACCTTTAATCCCAGCACTCGGGAGACAGAGACAGGTGGATCGCGTGAGTTCGAGGCTAGCCTGGTCTACAGAGTGAATCCAGGATAGTCAAGGCTACACAGAGAAACCCTGTCTCAGAAAACCAAAACAAACAAACAAACAAATAAAAATCTTCATGAATGTTGTTCTTTCATCAATCTTAATGTTGGGGTAAACCTCAGAATCAAGTATGTGCTTAGCATCAGTGAGGTGCTAGGATAAGTTCTCGCACACGCAAAACTTGGTTCCTCCAGTTGCATCATTCTGTCATAATGACAACAAACATTTGCTCAGTGTCTATTGCCCACTGGGCATTCTCTAAACACCTGTAAATTGATCTTCGCCACCATCCTGTGTCTGGTACCACCCACAACCACAGGATTTATAAATCACTGGGCAGCTGTATCTCTTCCCCAGTTTACATACATTTTACACACAGTGGTAGAACTTGCTCACAAGGGCTAGTGAGTCAGCTCAGTGGAGAAAGGAACTTGTCATGAAGCCGGATCATCTGAATTCAAGACCTGGATCCATCCAAGTGGTGGAATGGGAGCCACATGGTGGAAGAAAAGAACAGATTCCTGCAAGCTGTCCTCTGGCCTCCACGTGTGCACTGTGGCATGTGTACACACACACACATGCACACACACACACACACACACACACACACACACACACACACGCAAGCACTCATGCACACGCACAAGCACACACATGCTACATAACATAAACTGTTTTTCCTCATATTTATATTCAAATATGTCGCAAATACTTGTTTTTGTGTTTATCTGTCTCTTCACTAGGAATATGAATCCCAAGAAGGGAAGAAGGAATTTGGTTTTTTGGGGGGAGGGACAGGGTTAGTTGCTATTCTCAGCATGTAAAATGAGCCTGGAATCTGACAAATTTTAAGCATTTGGTAGCTATCATTTGTTTGAAATTTCTGTTTTTTTTTTTTTTTTTTTTTTATTAGTCTTTAAAATGAGCATACCCCATTATGGCATTTACATACATAGCTTGTTTTTACTGGTTACTGGTTCTTTCTGATCTAGTCATTCCCTGTTACAGACTTTTTACAGATTTTATTGTTAATATTTATTGAATCAATTACAGTGAATTCCCAACGTATACAAACTAAGTATGTACATGACCTGGTACTACGGAAATAATGGAACCTGGTGTTTGTTTTGCCTCAGTTTCCCAGTCTAAGCTGCCGCTCAGTCAACTGCTGGCTCGTGTGTTGCAGGGGTGAAATACCCCTCAGTAAGTGGAGAGACTGTGCAGAGTTCAGCGGCCAACATTTCTCAGCTCAGAAGGAAGATGCTAACAGAGCTTCCATTAGCAGAGATTACTGTCTTCAGACAGTCTCATAAAAAGGTCGCAGTAGACCTGCAACCTGGAACTGTCAGAGTGTTGCATCATGGGAGAAAGGGAAGAGCCACAGCTCTCTTAAGTGTGCTTGATTAGTAACATCAGCTGACCTTCTTTGTAGCAAAGGACCAAAGCCATAACACACACACACACACACACACACACATATCCCGAATATAAGCTGATGCCAACGAAGAGGCCCATTGGGGAAGATTCTTCTCTTGAAACCCCATGGAGGATGTAAGCCGGGATTATGTGAATGCCTGTGTCTACTTAGCTCCTTGGATAGGGTAATTATATTTGAAGCAAAGTTCAAATTTCATGCCTTACCAGTGGCCAGAGTCTTTCCAAGGGTTTTTTGACAAGGTAACCCAGATTTTTAAAAATGAGCTAGGAAAAGTTAATTTCACATAAGCAGTCCACAGAAACGTCTGCTTTGATTTTCATCTCGTTCTTTTCTTTTTTAGATCATTTTCCCCCATATAGCATGAATCTGCTTGTTTTGAATTGGGGTCTCATAGGCAGCTGAGGCGGGCCCAGAACTTACTTTCTCTGCCTCTGCATGTTCAGTGCTGTACCCCCATGTCTAGCCCGGAGTTATTCAGTATAAAATTTATTTTAGAATCAAAACATACAGAGCTGCGGTGACTTTATGGGTGGATCAGGTGTAAGATGGTTTTAAAGCAATTAAGTACAAAACGGAGCCATTATCTTCTCAGCCAGCTTTGAGTGGGAGAATCAGCATCTGTGTTCTCACCATCAAAATGCTCTTCCTGTAGGTCTGATGGCTTTGAGGAGTGCACACAGCTAAAGCGTGAAGGGAAAAGCAAGCCCTGCCTCTACTGCAGTGTACGGAAGGAAGGGCTTATCAGCTAAAGTGCACTTTGCTGGAGATACTGAATCCTGAAGCTCTGAAGTGGACCAGAGCTGCATCCTGGGGCACATCTTAGTACACTGTTGAAAGATTTACACTGGACACTATAAATCTGAGTGACAACTCTGGGAAACCACCTGAAAAGCCACAGGAAATATTTGATCCTTATTCAATATACGGAAATACTTCATGGCAAAAAGGAGAAGGAAAACAAAAGAATTGAAGGCTCAGAGTCCAGAGTAGATGTCGTGTGTGTGTGTGTGTGTGTGTGTGTGTGTGTGTGTGTGTGTGCGCGCGCGCGTGTGCGTGCACGCACAGGAGCATGTGCCCATGTGTGCCCACTGAGACCAGAAGAGAACGCTGGGTATTCTGCCCTATCTCCCATTTTCCCCTGAATCAGGGTACCACAATGAACCTGGAGCTCGCGGCTTTTATTAGCAAGCTGCTGGCTTTTATTAGCAAGCCTGTTGCTGTTGCCCACATGGAGGTCACTGGCGTGTGTAGCCATGCCTGCTTTCTCTTTCTTCCTTTAAGTGTGGGCTTTAGGGATGCCAGCTCTGGTCCTTGTGCTTGTGTGAGGAGTACTTCTCCCCACGGAGCCACCCCCAGACCTATTAATAACTCTATGGAATGGTTTGCAGATTAGTTGGCTACCACCTAGAACAAGGTAGGTCACCTGTACACACACTTCCCAACTGGCTCCATAACCTGCTGAGTTGGAGATGATGGTGTCACCACTGTTCCCATACTTTTCAGCCAGGCTCCTCACTGGACACCAGGATGAAGGTAATGAAGTTACAAGCTGCTAAAGAGATAGCACACAAACATTTCAGTCTTAGGAATTCAGTTTTAATTAGTTTCATAAAGTTTGGTAAAACTCCATAGAGATGTAAAGATTCTAAATTTACAAATAAATATAATTTTAGAAGAGTGATACCTAAACACAAAGTCAATAATTTAAAAGTAAATACATGCTGTCTGCTAAAACACCAAGGCAGCGTACTCAAATTCTTGACATGTGAATTCTAACAAGTAATTTTGTGTTTTTCTAACTACATGGATGTGGCGGCATATGTAAGTTTGGAGAGGTGTTGGGTCTGCTTCATTCACTAAGCACCTCTATGACCAGAGCTCTTTAATCCTTTTAATCTCAAACATCAGAAAACACTGGGCCAGGCGAGTGCATGTAACCTAAGACCTGGCCATAAGATCTGAGCATAACACTGCCCTGTTTAGCTAACGTTTTGCTCAACCTGTTAGCTCTGCACATAGCTGAAGTAGTGATGCTCATAGTTAGCTTGAAGGTCTATTAGCCTTTGAGCACAAGTACACTTTTATATAATTAGGCAGCTGGCACAATTAAAGAGAATATATAGACTTGAGTACTGAGGAAAATACCCCTCTGCTCACAGGCACATCTTCAGGGTCTGTGGAATGCCAGCGAACTCAGGAGTGAGTCATTGACAGATGACATTGCTGACAGATTTGAAATCCAGTGCTCAGGCCTCTAATTCACTTATCCTGCCGCTCCTGTCAGCTGGCTTCCCAGTGTCTCTATAAGCATCAGTCTTCAGTGTACACTGCAGCGTATTGGCGGTCCTTAGGCATCTATGGGCATTTATTTAAAGTTAATTAAATGTAAGGAGCTTCGGGTGGTTTGAGGGATTTCGTGCAGTAAGGAGTGCAGGTAGAATGGGGAGTGCGAGCAGGGTGACACGTAGGATGTGCCTTACTTGGCATCTTGCATTTATTCTCTGTGTCTAGCATAGCTGTAACTAGGTATACACAGCAGATAGTCAAATGTCCACAGCTTCCTTCCTTTTACTATTTTCAAGTATTCTTATAAGGAAATATCTAGAGGTTTTTGCCCTGTATAAATGTACTTAAAATGTTTGGAAAGAATCAGACCACGGATCGTAGTGAAATTAGTAACTAAAATCACGGAAAATGAAGGCCACCTATTTCCCTTGGACCACACATCCTTGATAGGTGATGTCCATTTGGTCTTACAGGGTATATGGCCGTGTTGGCACTCCTGATGGTTTCAGACACCCTGGGGACACTTGCTGGCTTACATTTTCCCCACGGCTTCCCTCCGTTTCAGGCAATAACTGTATTCTGAGGGATTTGCAGAAACTCTTTCAAACCCAGCTGAGAACCATCTGATTTAGCACTCTGCTGCACAAAATGGCACCCTGGTGGCTGGAAGAGACGGTGGGGAGAACTCGGCTCATTAAATACCAATTGACAAAGCTGCTACTACCAATGCTAGCACTGCTGCCAAAAGCCCTGGGCTGCTTCTGTCCCGTTTCTTCTACAAGACTGAAAATGAGCACAGCTTACCCCCCACCCCCGACAGCCAAGTGCCAGAGTAGGCAAACAGAATCACAGAATGGCCATGGAGCAGGTGGAGCAGCAAGGTCCGCCAGGTCTGATTCACTCTAGTTTACCATCAGCGCATGCGCACTGTTCACCCATATGTATTACAAATCCTAACGAGATGTTGCTTTATATAAGGAAAATTACAGGCATTTAATATTTACCCTGAGTGCTAACATTTCTTTCATGGACTAGATGGAATTCTGGGAAGTGCTATTGCTCACTTCTCAAAGCCTGTCTTCTGTGCATTCCAGCCGACGTCTCTGTCTCGGAATCACTGTTATCAGCTAAGGGTAGCACTGCACTGCGTCACCCTGAAGACCCAGAGTTAATGCTGCACGCGGGGCCGCGTAAAGTCTGCTACTCTCTTTTGCTTGCTTTCTAAAAACTGTTTTTAATTTTAACTTTAATTTTTCCAGATAGGGTTCCTCGGTGTAACTCAGGCTGTCCTGACTCGCTTTGTAGCTCAGGCTGGCCTCAAACTCACAGAGATCCACTTGCCTCTGCCTCTTGACTGTTGGGATTAAAGGCATACGCCATCACACCCAGCTGATTTAAATTTGTTTTTTACATTTTATGTATTTATTTATTCAGTGTAGAACTGTGTGGAGGTCAGAGGACAAGTGGGAGTCAGTGCCTTTCTCCCATGAAGTGGATTCTAGGGACTGAACTATTGTCAGCCTTGACCTTGACCGTACACCCCACTGAGCCATCCAGCTACCCCTTGTACTGTTTTTATAATTTTCCTGACTCCACCTTATCAAGACCGCCTGCTTTTATCTGTAGCAGCATTCTATTCCCAGGGGGAACTTACCTAGTTCCTGAAATCAGAAAAACCTAACTTTTGTGTGGAAAAGAGACATAAAATCGAACCCATTTTCCCTCCCTTTTGTGCCTCTTGCCTGGTGCTTGGTTGCATTTGATGTACTTCACATTTCAGGGGGAAAAAAAAATCACATAGAGATGAATGAAATCTTACTGTGTGAATTAACCTTCTGCTTTCGTTAACTTCTTCTCTCCTTTCAGGTCGGCCTTCCGTTTTACTTTTTATTAGTAATATTTCACTAGCAGCCTCTTAGGATCCTTTTTGGAAGAGATGTAGATCATATCCACCCCCTTCGTCTTTCTGTGTGTACATCCACGATATTTGTAAACGCGCGCACTTCACCATTTCATTCAGAGCATGTCCTGCCAGCTACAGGCTCTGTGGAGGGTGCCCGTCTGTCATTGTGAGGGACAGTCACTTGTCATCATGAGTCTACAACATCTTTACCAAGGAACCACTCCCAGTAGCTAGACTCTAGGAAGGATGGCTGGGCCACAGACCCGCATTCAGAGCACAACGAGAGACAACACAAGAGCCTCAAGGCAAAGTGCTAGTCCCAGGACTCCAGGAAGATCTGTACGTTAACGCTGTGGCTCCGCAGAGCCAATGTGTATGACCTCTGACCTGTGTGTGACTATCACGTGCATGTTTACCTTGAGACTGCACCTGTGCTTGCATCAAACCTAGCTAAGCTAGTTTCTTTTCCCCTCAGTCAATGATACGTAATGCTTTATTAAGGCAATGTATAATGGAATTGGTCCAATATGGAAATGGTTTCTTATCATAATACACTTTCGTACTCTGCAGGGCCTTAAAATGTACATTTCAGAAAGCAAGAATATGCACACTGTGAAAAAAAAAAAAAAAAATGAGCCTTGTGGAGGGCAAAGAGCACAGGTTGTTTTCACTTTAGTGTTCGCCAGGTAATGGACACTAGTCTAGGTAGTATGACTGTAGGAAGGAAGTGACGCGTGAGAGTGCCTCTCACCTCACTCAGCACGGTGAAGTCGGGGCAGCAGTGCTCTTTCGCTGATCTGCACAATCCTTCATATCCTGTGTAGACTTTTCCTTTTGCATTGGACCACCATTCACAGCTACACTTAAGGCAGGCTGATCCTTCCACAGGAACACTCTAGGTTTCCTACTCCTCTGTCCTTTCCACACATGGCACATGGCCATTGGAATGGCAGCAGATGCATTCATGAATAAGTATGCTGTCTAAAGAGCATAGTCTGAGCTCACGGGTCTGTGATCCAGCCTCGTGGAAGGCAGAACTGGGTGACCAAGAAGGCACCTGCAAGTCAAGGCAGATGCAGAAGAGCCACGCGGGAGCCCATAGCTGCTGATTCACGGTCCACTTTGCATTTGCTTTCTTCAAGTCTTTCTAACGGAAAGCAAATATTTTCATGTAGAACACACTTGAAAAAGTTCTCTAGAATTTAGACAGGGGCACATGGTTAAATTTTTATGTGTATAAGAGTTTTGTCTGCATGTATAGATCTTTGTTCCGCATGCCTCAAGGAGGTCAGGAGAACGAGGCAGACCCTTAGAACTGGAGTTACACATTGTCACCATGTGGCTCTTGGAACAGAACCCAGGTTGCCCAGGAAAGCAATAAGTGCTCTTAACTGCTGAATCATCTCTTCAGCCCCAGAGAGATATTTTTAAGTAACTGTCAAGCCATGTGCCCTTTCAAAGGAATTTTAATGAAAATGACTCTGTTTTCCTTTGCGAAACACAACTGTCTGCATTTTCACAATCACAGTATTCACAATTAACTTTTCTGCCCAGTTCCCTGAAAGAGTGGGGCTTACTGAAGTCTTTAGCTTTGAAATCCAGTAGTTAATGTAAGCATGAGCCCATCACAGACTAAGGAAAACCAACCAACCAACCAACCAACCACCCAACCAACAAACAAACAAAACCCTTCACTGTAACCAAATAATATAAAATTATGTTATATCTTCAAAAATCTTTCAGTGGGTAAAGTAATTTTCTCTGGTCTTTCATGTGCTGAAAGGGAGTGAGGCTATAGGGCTGCATTTCTGGTCATCTGAAGTCTGTTAAGTCACTGAACGCTGATGCATATCAAGATAATAACTATTAAAATGTCAAAGGCTTTACCGAAAGAGAGGGCGGGAAGCACAGCAAACTAGGAAAACAGCGACAGTAACAACAGCAAAATACCAACCCAGAAGACTCCAGAAGCCGAGACCCTAAGAAAGGTCAAACTGAGGATCAGACACAGCCTACTGCCCAGAGGCAGCAGGAGGGCGTGGCACAACCTTTCAGATATCATTCCATTTTCACGGCAGCCATTTTAATGACCCGAGGAAGGTAAAACAAATTCACATGTGAGCAGACACCTTCAGGTTCTGAATGAAAACGGAAGCCCTACAGATCCAAGATTTGCCGAAAAGGAAACGAGAGAAGGGCCCACTGAATTGTAAATGGCCCACACAACCACATCTGGCTGCTGATAGGCTAAATAATTTCTCAGCCCTTTGTCTAACCTTGGCTGCTGAGGCCAGAGCAGGCCATTCATCTGCAGCTAGCAAATAAATGCTGAGTGCCCAAAGTTCAGAAATTACTCTGGAGGGAGACCATGAATTTTAAGTATTATTTTCAGAAGTGGCTTAGGTTTCATCTTTAAACAGTTCTTCAAAGGACCGATATGTTGGTTCTTAATTATCTTTGCCCCAAAGCAGTTCTGTTCACTAGACATAAGTTCACATTAAGGAAAATTCAGACGAACGCTTAGCTTAAATACTTTCCTTCTGCAAACAGTGTTGGCTCCAGGGACACATTACAAACAGCTGCAACTGGGAAATTTCTTTCCTTTAAACAAAAATATTCTTGTATCAAAGGTAAACCATGGTAAGAAAATATCAGATTGAGTTTCCAAATGTACTTCATCCCTTAGTTCTGCAGATGGCCAGTTGCTGCTCACAGCGACGGGACTGCTTTGTGGGGGAGGTGCGCTCTGTGAATGCCTCAACGTAAGGATCTCTCACCTCAGACAGTTTTCACAGAGCCTTGAGAAGAAGAGTCCTCTGGAATCACAGTGGCAGCATTTGCTGGGCTGTCCTCAGTCGGCTTGCGAAGACACTTTGTCCTCCACATATATGGTCTTGATTTATCAAAATTATGAAGCTGTACCACCACAATTGTCACGTCATTTTACAGATAGGAAAAAAAAAAAGAGGCTCAGGAAAGATAAAACTTTCCTCTCTGTTGGAAAATTATGCTAAGGCAGCCTGGGATTTTGGAAGGTGGGGTTTCTGATTTCAAAGTACTATGCATTGAAATTGTTCACCATGAAAATTTACTGGGATGTAAAATATTTCGAGCATTAATTCTGTTCCCTTGGGCCAAGAATAGCCAATTCAATGAAATGACCACAGAGTCAACAGAAGGACACAGTCCGGACTCTCTCCCAGATGGAGAAGTACATCTTCCAAGGACCTTATTCTAGTAAAACTTGCTCAGACACTTTTTCACCTAAACCCAGTTAACAACACATAAATGAAGGTCTTATTAGGTTGGGAATGAAGTTTGAAATATGAAAATTTCATTTCTATTAATAGCTCACTTTTGCAATAGCCTGAGTTTTGCTAAAAACAGTGATATTTTAAGAAAGTTTAAAGAGCAATAAAAAGCCACAGGTAAATAAACTCTCCATTAAAACGGAGATGGGCTGGGTTAAGATGTTTTTCTACATATAGAAATATTTTTCTACATGCACAGAAATGAACTGGCATTTTTCAAGCTCATAAGTCCAGATGTACATCAAATACATCAGAGACTTCTTTCTTCGCACACAAGCAGGTAGAGCTGTAAATGGGAACCCGTGCCTACCCCACTGACCACTCAGAGTTCTTTTGAACAGCAGGCTCTGAGAACTGAACGCCCATCATCTGGAATGCTTCATAGCAAGAGGCTCAGAAGCCCACATCATTACTTAACCTGGCGGCACAATAGTAATTTAAAAATGGAGCCATGTGATTTAATAAAATCCCAACTGAGTATTAAACTAAATTGTGGTTCAATCAAATTACTACTGCTAAATCTCGTGTGCTTTCCTCTGCCCCCCTTGCTCTCTCTTTTTTTCTCTTTCCTTTCTCCTCTTCCTATTCCTCCTGCTCCTCTTCCTCACCCATCAAAATGCATGTATCTAGAAGTACCCATTGGTGCTGTTACAAATAGATATTAGTGCTGAGGCCCCAGCACTAACACTTCTGGCAATTCACGTGTAATGCGCTGGGGTGTATTGTTTGTTTTGTCTGGTTGTTTGTTTTGGTATGTTTCACACGCCTCCGAACTATGGCTTTCAAACTTTAACTTTTTACTGTAATTCACAACAAGAAATAAATTTCACAGTCTACCCATTTAACCCCGTGTACACACAGACACAAAACACCACAGGAATTGAGAAAACATTTCTCTTCCTGCGTACCACGCACCCATTTCTTCTATTGCGCTTGAGTGTAGATCGCAGCTTACTAATTTGACTTCATGCCCTCCTCTAAACTGATCGATTTCCAGGGATGTTCCTACGGTGGGTACAAAGTGAGGATAAAATTAAAGTGAGGGAAGGGTTCTGAGCCAACTGTTAAACTTCAAATGCTGTTTGAAGACGTTCACATAGGAGACCTACTGACGAGTATATCTAAACCACCAAATGTAGAAAAGTCCCTTGGGTTGGTGTCGAGGAAATAACCAAGATATTAAAGTCAGTCCCAGAACAATCAAAAACCACCGTATCACATTCATTTGATAAGTAGGGAAACTGAGGCAAAGTAGATACATGCACTATTTGCTTAGTCATTCAGTGCCCAGTACAGTCATCACACAGTCGGACTCCTCCTTGTGGTTCCCCGCTGACTGTGTCAAAGCAGCGTGTACCATCCACCCGGCTGTACACACTGCAGGCACTGTGAGCCTTATTGACTTGATGAGTAATTAATTCAGCATGGCCCGAGCTTGAGGCTGGGTCCAGACTGACGAAGGGAAGATGGGAAGAGTAAACACTCTGCAGGGGCTTTCAAAAGTTTTTCCACTCAGAGTTTTAACTTAGGGCTGGGACTGTGGCTTGATTGGCCGTGTGCTTGCCTATCATGCATGAAGCTCTGGGCATAAACTGGGCATGGTGAAACAAGTTTGTAACCCAGGTTACTGGGGAGATAGCGACAGGAGGAGTTCAATGTCTTCCTCAACTATGGAACAAGCTCCAGGCCAGGCACTGCGGCCAGGTTTATAAGCTTTCGTCTGATGGTTTAGTTCATTGATGATTGATGGGGATGAAGCGCCATGGTAGAGCACTTGCCTAGCATATGTGAGGCCGTGGGTTCAAGGTCAATACCAGGAAAGAAAATAGACAAACAAAACCCTGCTATATAATCCATGACGTTGGCTGAATTAGCTGTTTCATTAGTGCTTCTAAAAGGATGCTTTAAAAAAAATCTTCCCTCTATTCTTAGAACCTAAAAATCATTTGTAAAGATTTTTTTCCTCACTTCTAATTCTTACATACATGGAAACAGTGTTGCAGAAGGAAAGGGAGACAAATACTTCAATTTTTCTCTATAATTACCAATTTTTAGATTAATAATTATGCAGTTAAGATTTTCTTTTTCTTTCTTTTTTCTTTGTGTGTGTGTGTGTGTGTGTGTGTGTGTGTGTGTGTGTGTGTGTGTGTGTGTGATTTTGAGCTATAGTCTCACTGTGTAACTCTGGCTATCCTGGAACTTTGTAGACCACACTGGCCTAGAACTCACAGAGATCTGCCTGTCTCTGCCGCCTGAGTGCTGTGGTTAAAGGTGTGCATCATCACCTGAAAGTGCGGGGGAAGGTAATTCCACTGCTAGTTATGCGGTGTGGGTAGCAAGGGATTTATCATCAGGAAGAAGAAGGAAGAAGCAAAGCCTGGTTAGCATCCAAGACAAGTGATGGCTAGAATGGAGGGACAGGGCCTATGGAGAACACAGTGAGGGCTTATTTCAAAATCACCAAATTGTAATAACAATAATGATAATAATTATTCTTATTAATGACACAAGTAGTGGTAGATGAGACACTGGCCTATCTGACTGAGAATGCAAGGATTGGGCAGCTGGATGTGATGATGATACAGTCGTGCATGAGGAGCCCTCCCCCCAGGCTGAAGAGTGTCCAGAGTATTACTTTTCCCAGTGTGGATCTGTGCTGAGCATGTGAGACCTCAAAGCCTGCCCCCACGGTGACACACTTCCTCCAACAAGGCCACACGTTCTAACGCTGCCACTTCCTATGGGCCAAACATTCAAATACATGGGGTGGGGGTGGGGCATACCTATTCAAACCATGACACACATACACACACAAGCACACACACACACACACACACACACACACACCACATATATGCTCTCCCTCACACTATACACACCACACAATAAATATTTACACATACACACAGCACACACACATATATTCACCCCCCCCACACACACACACACAGGGAGGTTTCCCTTCCACCCACCCTCTCAGGCTGGCCAAAGGATTCACCCAATCAGCGAGGGCTAACTGCTGCCTCTCTTTTGTCTGAGGGTCCAACACATAGACATGAATTCTATGGAGTGAATGAGAGGGTAGGATGTGCAGTTTGGGGCTAGGTTAAAATAGATACCAGTTCCTAATTCTGTTTCCAGGTTCATCAGTCTTCCTCATTTTCTTGGAGAGCAAGAAAAGGAAAAATGTGTTCTTCACAGGCACTCACCATTGCACTGGAGCCTGGAGGCGAAGGCAGCCCAGGAAAATAGGGGGTGAGGACATTTATTTACAATGGAAAAGAGTTTTAGTGCACACAGTGGAAAGGCTGAAAGGGAAGTCAGCAAAAGCAAGATAAGAGGCTGGAGAAAGGGAGGATCCCTGTATCAGCTGACATCACAGGAGAGTTCATGACCCCAGAAGTTTTGGCCATTGAGTCAGACAGGAAGAGGTCTGATGATGACTGCAAGCAGGCCAGCAGGGCATTTCATGGACCCTGTGGAAAACATGGACTGTGGCGTTGGCTGGACTTCATTCTTAGATGTGTTGTTTCCACTGGGGTCTTAGACCTGTTACCAAAGCCAGTAAGCCTTTGTTTTCTCATCTGTACAATGGGACTTAATAGTCACCCTATCAGATTGTTTCAAAGGTATAATGTTTGATTGCTTAGCTCACTTCTGGCCAATAGTAAACACTCATAATTGTTAATATTTATTATAACCCTCTTTATGCTTTTCTGTAAACCTCTTGGCATAAAGGGTTTTTAATATCAACTCTCTGAAGTTCCTGGGCATAGGATCCATGCATTCTTATATTTGTATAGGAAAATAAATAGTAATAAAAATAGTTCCCCCACATAAATGCAGACATATATCAGTCAAGAATTGCCAGATGTGTGCTGCACACCTGCAACCCCAGCTCAGGGAGGCAATAACAGACCACGCCAAGCTTAAGAGTAGCCTCCACTACACAGCAGCATCCCAGTTCAACCGTACATCAATAAGTAAAGCATTCATTTCCCCAGAAAGAACACAAACACTTCTCTTCTATTACCATACCTATAATTTGTTCTTTGTCAACAAGACTGGGACAGTAGGGAAGGTGGGTGGGGCACAAAGGACATGAAACTGGGAGGCACACAGAGTGGCGTGTGGCTGGAGAAAGAGGGCTGCTTTGCATGCTCGCCCAATGTGCCTGCCCTTCCTCAGGCTCATGTAGCTCTGTAGATAACTTCTCTTGAGGTTATTGATATGTTCCAGAGCAGAGCCGCTGTGCACACAGGCCCTAGTTACTTAAACCATGACAGCCTGTAGGACGCGTATTAAAGCAAGCATTATATTTCTCAGGCTTACTCCCCGAATTTCATATAGATACACATGTAATCAGTGCTCCTTATCAATGTATCCAACTAGTTCTTATATGATACATCTTTTAAGCATTCTAAATTAACTTACAATTTACACACCATAGCAGAAGACGTGGGAATAAATCAAAAGCAGGAAAAATTGCCCAGTCACTTTTAAAATTGTGTTTCTTGGACTCACACTCAGATAATACATTTGGATGCTAACACTTTTACTTACACAGATTAATAACTCTGTCAGAGAAAATCTAAGTGGAGCCACGATTCACACATTTTTACAATTATTATCGCCTGCCAGCGTGTATAGCTTAGTGAGTCCTTGTTTGCTACAATATAAACATTAAAAACAAACATGGCAGCCTCATGTCTTATACCTTGTAGCCTTTATTTAGGTTTAATAAGTACTTTCAATGGTCAGCACAAGGAATTGTGCACGTACGTTCTCACACATTGCCTTATCCAATTTTTATATAAGTTCTATGAGGTGTTCTGATTATTAAGCGGCTTCTGTTTCGGCAGGGTATGGATCTGTCCTGATGCTGCCTGCTCATGGTGTTGTCTCCTGCGGGGACACAGTTTCTACATGTGCCCACATTGACGGCACATCACAAAGAGAAAATGGAACCTAGTCTATCACAGGCTGTGCATCTGCTGTTTTGCCCTGCTCAGCATCTACACATCCCTATTTCCGGAGGGGAGCCTGCCTCTGTGTGTGGCTGTCAATCAAGGTGGCTTCCTGTGCTGACTACAAAGGGAGCCCTTTTCCCTGGAGGTGCCCTGAGGCAGCGTCTCTTACCAGAATAGCCAGCACTGCCCTGGGTCTTCCCTTTCTCTTCATTTGATTATTCAGGCAGTTTGGGATTATACAACCCTCCCCCACCATGTCCTTGTAATAAATTATTTCTCTCGTCTGCAGAAGTCTGTGCCTATTACTTGCAACCGACTAAAACACAGGATCAGACCATCATCGCATTTACATTATAACTTTGTCTGTGTGGCTGCCCAGGCGAGCTAGTCTAGCTCCTCCTGTAGCATGGAAGGCTCACTGGCCTACTCTCATGCTAAGTGGCTCCACAGTGGTTATTATTTTCAAGCATATCACTTTTTCCATACTTTGGATTCTTTTCTGTGTAAGATTCCCAGAAGTGAAGTTACTGAGGCAAAGGGCACAGATACTATTATAGCTCTTGAAAGATATTGCCAAAATGCTTTCTAGACAGACTCTGCCAACCTTTAATGAATTCAAGGGCCCTCAAAAAAAAAAAAAAAAAATCAAATGTCTGGTAAACACTGACCGTTCATGTAGTTGTGACCTTCTGCTACTTACGTTTCCTGACTCTACTTGAGAGAGTGGAGCACATGGCTCACAGCTTCCACAGGCATCTGAACTGTTTTTCCAAATGGCGGTTTATGCATTAACTCCATAGGAAATTCACATAATTTACCAACACATACAATATCGGAATAACACTGATGTACTTTTCCTTGCCAGCCCTTTTAGAATCACAGTCATCTTCACCGCAGGAAAAGTTCTCTATGGACTGGACCACAGAGTAAGACACATAGGAAAAAACCATCTTTCTGTGAGTTTTGGTGAAATATGTTATCAATGAATAGCAGCTGAGTCAGCCCTTCCAACAGCACCAGTATGGCCCCCCTAAAACTTCTCATATGTGTGTGTGTGTACATGTGAGTGCTGGTGGACGCTGGGTGGAGGTCAGAGGTCAACATGCTGGAATCAATTCTCTCTTTCTATGGTGCCATTTCCAGGGACTGTAAACTCAGATTGTGAAGGCGTGGCAGCAGACACCTCTGCCAGTCATCTCAAAGTCCTATAATGTCTTAAACAAAAGGAAAAAAAGCCTATTTTTTTCTTTCTTCCTTTGAACTATTTCAATGCCAAGGATGTGTCTGAGAAATAATTGTTGTATTACCAAAGCACACTGCAGATGAGGCCAGAAGAGACCAAATACAAGTTATAGATCGAGTGTCCCACAAGAATAGATCCAAACACACAAAACCAAAGGGGACCCAAACAGGTTGGACATGACGTCCCGAGTTTCCTTGGTGCCTTAAGACATTGTGATACATCGCTGCGACCCTTTTCTCACTCTGGGCTGCTAGGGTGAACACAGCCCTATTGTGGTGGACCTCTGCCCAGAGTATTTGAAAAAATAAAAAACAAGCAAACCAAACTAAACCAAACCAAATCAAACCAAAACCAAACCAGGGGACTACTGGACCAGGTCAACAGCCCTATCAGCAAGTGGTGTGCGGATGCTGAGATGCAGACCAGCCCTGTCACCTTCAGTGTGAACACCCCCTTCCCTTCCAATCAGGAGTCAAATAATGCGCCTGTGAATTGCAAGCCTGCCTTCCTCCAATCTGAGCAGGGAGCCTGGCTGTGCTGAAGTTGAACATCTCCTCTTTCTCCTCAGAATGAGAAGTCAGTCTAACTTCCATCACATTTAGAGTCCTCCACACACTGGGATCCACACACTTCTGGGTTACTTAGAAAGCTCAGAATGTCCAGTGTGGCCAGGGGACCATGGAAACATTTTAAATGGGGACATAATACAAAAAGTTATATTTTAGAAACTTAACCAGCAAAAGGGTAGAAGACAGGTGGAGGGGGTAGAGGTCAGCTTGAAAGTGTTAACAATAGTTAACAAGTGGGCTGAGGTGGACTTAAAATGTGAGAGCTGACTCTACTGGGGCTGAAGAACCTCAAGGATGCTGAGAGAGAGAGAGAGAGAGAGAGAGAGAGAGAGAGAGAGAGAGAAGCACCTAGTTGCTTTACACTGTGTGGGCTGTTACATATTATGCTGGTTTTGCTTCTACTTAAGAAGCTACTGACTCAACCACTTTTTGCAAATTCCAAAGTACTGAAAGTTACAATTCCTTGGGCTGAGAATAACATCCTAAAATATCATTATTAAGTCAAGAAATCCACATTTACACAGAGGGAACTAGAGTTGTACCATCTGCAAGAACTTTGTGATGCAAAAACAGAGGTCTACGGCCAAAGGAAACCACGTTCATCAATTCGAAAAGCAATTTCCAAATTTTAGTATAATATTCTTAAATTAAAACCATTGCATTTTAAAACAACATGGAGACAATCAAAACATCAGAAGTTGCCAAAAGTTAGAGAGCAAGGAGGATTGGGCAGGAAGGATGCAGAGGGTTTGGGGCAGGGGTACTGAAAAGACTTTACAGGGCATAGTTGCTGTACATCAACCAAAACTCATAGAATGTACAAAACCAAGAGGCAGTCATAGATGTAAGAGTGGTGATGGTGTGTCAGCTAGGCTCAGTAAACACAGTACCTGCTCCAGCTTGGTGTGGGGTGCTGGTGATGCTGGAGGCCATGTGTGTGGGGTGCTGGTGATGCTGGAGGCCATGTGTGTGGGGTGCTGGTGATGCTGGAGGCCATGTGTGTGAGGTGCTGGTGATGCTGGAGGCCATGTGTGTGGGGTGCTGGTGATGCTGGAGGCCATGTGTGTGGGGTGCTGGTGATGGTGCAGCCCATGTGTGTGAGGTGCTGATGACGCTGGAGGCCATGTGTGTGGGGTGCTGGTGATGCTGGAGGCCATGTGTGTGGGGTGCTGGTGATGGTGCAGCCCATGTGTGTGAGGTGCTGGTGATGCTGGAGGCCATGTGTGTGGGGTGCTGGTGATGGTGCAGCCCATGTGTGTGAGGTGCTGGTGATGCTGGAGGCCATGTGTGTGGGGTGCTGGTGATGCTGGAGGCCATGTGTGTGGGGTGCTGGTGATGCTGGAGGCCATGTGTGTGGGGTGCTGGTGATGCTGGAGGCCATGTGTGTGGGGTGCTGGTGATGGTGCAGCCCATGTGTGTGGGGTGCTGGTGATGCTGGAGGCCAGGTGTGTGGGGTGCTGGTGATGCTGGAGGCCAGGTGTGTGGGGTGCTGGTGATGCTGCAGCCCATGTGTGTGGGGTGCTGGTGTTGCTAGAGCCCATGCATGTATGTGTTGGGGGAGGGTGAATAATGGAGCTCTCTGTTACTCTGACCCTATGCTGTCTTAGTTTCCAAGTCTATTCAACTTCTAATGGTTATCCTACATAAAATAAGCTTGAAACTCTAGTAAATGGAATAACTCTGGTTAAAAAAAAACCCCACCAATGGATGGTCTACTTCTCACCGGCCCTGGATAATCTGTAAGTTGCAGCCCATTGTCTAGTCTATGAAAGAGGACATTATTGCCTGTTAGAAAAAGTTCCCAAGCATGGCATGGTGGTGGACACCCTTCATCTCAGCATTCAGGATAGCAGAGGCAAGCTGATTGACCACTATGAGTTTGAGACCAGCCTGGTCTACAAACTGAGCACAGGACAGCCAAGGCTACACAGAGAGACCCTGTCTTGACAAACCAAAAAGGAAAAGAAAAGGTTTCCACAATTTTCATGATGGACAATGTCACCAGAACTTGGAAATCCAGTCCCTGAAAATTAGGGAGATGAAAACATCTGTCGCTATGCAAAACCTATCCCTCATAGGTCAAACTGGGTGAAAATAAATAGCCAACCTGGCAACCGAATGAAACGGCAAAGCAACAAACACTGTGGAAAGTGATCCCAGTGAGTAAAGGAGCTGCTCCTACAAAAGGGACCTTCAGGAGTCCCATGGAAATCTTGTCCCCGGTATTCTGAGGAAAATGGAGCTTTACACAGACCCTACACTCCCTGGCCCACTGTGTTTAGGCGAAGGGTTAATATGTTGATATCTGTCTAAGGCAAAAAATGAAAGCCTTAGTGAAGTTTTCTCTTCTTCTGAGAGTTCCCTGGAATGGATGAGAAGGCTTCAAAAGACTTGGCTTCAAAAGAACTCTGAGGCAGCGTCTACACGGCACAGAACACAGTGGAGACTTGGTCTGGGCCTGAAGCACTGAGTGGACTACCTACCCCCTGAGAGTCAGGCTTTATTATCTGAAAAGGTTACACAGTTCACAAAGCTCAAAAATGTTCTCAAAAGAAGCTTTCATATGACTCCTAAAAAATTCCTCGCTTTCAGTGATGGCCAAACATCCAGTATAGCTCAATCTAACTCAGGTATTGCATTAAAAGCTGGGGTTCAAATGTCTAACTATTCTGGACCAGCAGAGGTCCAAGAGTGCCAGTCTGGAGACTCTATTTAAAAGAAACCATCACAATCAACTTCAATGTTTTCAAACTAAAGCAGCTGATATTGGGAACTGAGTGGAGAGCAGGCAGCAGTTGTGGGTGGAGTGGTTATATCTGAGAGCACGGCATTCTTTACACTGGTTCTTTATATGTAAAACATGCACATGTTTATGTTTTAGTGGGTGTGAGCATGAGGGATTGACTTGGTTCTCCCCCAAAACTAAAAGATCAAATCCATAGACTACCAAAATGCAGCATCTGCTGATAACTCCTGAGTCTAAATAAGGCGAACACCTCTCCTTCTTTATGGTCCTGTGATGAGAGCCACCCTGCTCTTCGTGGCTACATAGGATACTGTTCTGTGCACTCCCCTGGCTCACTCTCGGTGCTGTAATAAGTCACAGAAGCTTGGCATCTTGCCCAACAAAACACAAACTCTCCTTAAGTCCCGAGCTTTCCCATGGCAACATCACAGTCACCAACACAGCAAACAATTACTCTGCTCCCTACTCCTGCTGCCCCTGCTCAGCAGCAAAGGATATCACTGCAGCCAGCCTGGAGAACAGGGCTAATTACCATATATGAAAGGAGATAGTGCCGGGGATCCCTTCGCTCTCAGCGCTGAACTTAAAGTCAGATCAAAGCAGGATAAGCTTGCAGAGTTTTCCTTACACTTTCACTTTGAAAGAAGAGTAAGGGGCTGTGTGTAAAGTATATTCCTTGAGGATTAACGGGCCTCTCTGCCCTGATTACCAAGTGGCCCTGGCTCAACCACAATCTTCATACAAAACTCCCATTCACACTCAGGCCAGGGCTCTGCACAGCCTTGGGGAGGTGGGGGGAGCATGCCATCTTAAAGCTGCAGCTCCCACAGACCCGAGTCTGCAAAGCTGGAACCGCTTTCAGCCAGCTGTGTTCAACAAGAACACTGGGTCTGCTCTGGGACAAGGTGCCCCGGCAACAGCAGACTAGGTGGCAGCTCCTTTCCTCTTTTTAGATTTGAATGGTATCCTTGGTGTGACAGCCTTTTCTCATATAAAGTGTCTGGTCTCTCTGAAATGTCCCACAATGCTATTCTCTCATACGATGATCTGGATTCTCTCTATTTGTGGACCATAATACTACTAAGCCAAAGGGAACAAATGGACAGCAACTTATAGGTCGGCATGATTTTATGGGTGGGGGGTTTTCCACAGTTCTTGTGATTTTAAGCATTTGATTGTTCCTCTCTGGAATTGTGGCAAAGCTCTACGTACCGTCATAGAAGATGCTGGCTTCTTGGCTATTCTAGACTCAGAATGTGTACAGTGCTATGGAAAAATGTAGGATTACCCAACAGCAGACTTGGACTCAATTTTGAGGATCTGCCATATCAGGAGAGTTGGGGAGTTACTGGTATGAGTGTAGACTAGTAATGTAAAGTATGGAAGTAATCATAGCAAGCTATTTCAATGATATCTTAAACCAGGAGAGAAGGAGAATCCAGTGGTTTGCTAAACAATGGCAGAACTCTGAAATATAGTTAAAGCCTTCTAAACACACATATGGGCAACTGGTATATTATTGGAGAGTCCGTATGTGTTTAAATACTACCTATCAAGATTTGTTCTAGAGACAATTTAAATGAGTGTGTGCCATATTGTTGCAAGGCTCCAGGGACTTGGACCTGACTGGTGGCGAGAGATGGAAAAATACAAACACACAGATACACAGAAACCCAGAAATAGACAGGGCTGGGTGGACTAGACTCTCTGACAGAGAAACCAGAGCTTTCCCTCTCCCAAAAATTCATTGCCTTTATTTTCTATACAGGAACAGGGAGTCGAGGTTATTGCATACAGCTGAACAAAGAGGCATGGTTATTACATACAGATAAACACAGAGGCAGGGCTCACTAGCTGAACGAGGCGGCCAGCGTTAGCAGTCTCTATGGGGGGGGGGGTATTCCTGGAGGAGAAAGCTATGGTGGACATTCTTTACAAACTGTCAACATCTGCACATGTGCCAGAGGAAGGCTCTGCCGTTTCTCTCAGCCTCACCTGGAAGGCTGTACCATTTTCCCATGGGTCTGAGGCTAGTGCGCATGAACACATCAATAGCACACGCCCACTCACTCTGCTCCCTATAGTAATGGTATTATTCTAAGTTCTGGCATCAACTTTTCAACTTCATTTCAGGTTCTGTTGTAGTCTTTCTTATCCAGTCATTACCCTAAGCAATCAATATAATTATGCCATGATTTTAACAATAAGAAACTTACTTTAGACATAAAATGTTAAGTTAAAAATGAATGGCAGAGCTGGGGTAGTGGTAGTGCATGCCTTTAATCCCAGCACTCAGGAGGCAGAGGCAGGCGATCCCTGTGAGTTCAAGGCCAGCTTGGTCTACAAAACAAGTCCAGGACAGCCAAGGCTACACAGAGAAATCCTGTCTCAAAAAAACAAAACCAAAAACAAACAAACAAAAACAAAAAACAATGGTGGTATGGATTAGAAGTGTTTGATGGTCTTAGAAGACACTTTCCAAAACCGTTTTCATGAGTAATACCTACTCCTCTGACTCAGCTAAAAACTAAAGAAGGTAGTCTATGTATAGGGGAGGCTTGGTATGGTGCTGTTTTGGTCTATTAATGTATGTTTGCTTGTGTTCCCTCCATCTCATTCATAGATCTAAAATCCTCGAAGTCAGAGATCACATAAATAAGTGCTGTCTTACACATATGAGACATCAAGCAAGTATTAGTGGATGAATGATTCGCATCTGTGCACAGTTCAGTGAAGCGCACACATGCTGTGTCTGCTCTGTGGACTTCTGTCCAAGTATAAAGATGCTGGAGGTAAGAGAGATGACTCAGAAGTTAGGAGTGTCTACTGCTCTTTTTAAAATTAATTTATTTATTCACTTTACGCCCCAATCATAGCCCTTTCCCTCCTCTCCTCCTGGTCCCGCTCTCCCACCTCTTCCCCTCCTCCCCTCTCCTACTCCTCAGAAAAGCGGAGTCCCTGCTACCAACCCACGCCAGTTTATCAAGTCGCATCAGGACTGAGCCTCTCCTTTCCCACCATGTCCTGGTAAGGCAGCCCCCTCTACTATCACCACCACCACCACCAGAAGGAAGTGATCAAAAAGCAGGCAACAGAGTCCATGTCAGAGACATCCCTGATCCCATTACTAGAGGACCCACGTGAGGACTGAGCTGGCCATCAGCTACATCTGTGTAGGTCTTTGGTTGGCACTTCAGTCCCTCTAGGCCCTGGTCAGTTGGCTCTTTTGGCCTTCTTGGTGGGCTCCTGTCCCCCTCCAGGTCTTTTTATCCTTCCCTTACAGAAGACCAGATTGTGGTACCCAGCACCTATGCCAAATAGCTGACAACAATCATAACCCCAACTCTAGTTCCAGGCAATGCAGTGCCCTCTTCTGGCTTCCACAGGTACATGCACTCATGGGTGCAAACCTCATACATACATATACATAAAATTTGAGAAATAAAAAAATACTTCTCAAAAGACACTACAACATAAGCAAACAAGATAATGCACTGAATAAAGTAAAATAAAAATTATTGGCTAAATTCAGAAAAACAGAGTTACAAAGAGAAAAAGGGAAAGAGCCAAGTGTCCGTGGTGATGTCTCCTTGCAAAGACTTGTAAGTTCTGGACAAATATTTTGGGGGTTTTACAGCAAATGTCTCCCATTGTGTCTGATATAAAGATCTGGATAATGCATTCACACGCAGAGGCCGTGCTCCAAGATGCTCCCAGTTAAACCCTGTAGATGTGATTTCATAGAAAGACTCCAGTAACCAAGTGCTCTTAGTTTAACATATACTATTCTACTTATGGTTATATTTATTCAGTCTTACCTATAACCATGCACCTGCAGAAACAGCTGCATCTATCCCAGTTTTAAGACTTTGGAATCTGTCATGGAAGATGATGATGGTAGAGTGATGGTGATGGTAACTGACTTTACAATGTCCCATCTCTTTCTCCTCACTGACTCTCTCCAGCAATGCTGCTGTTAGGCAGGGCCTGGTACACCATCATTTGATGGAAAGAGAATTTGAGCCTTGGGATGAAATTATTTCCCCCAGTTGTTTGATTAATACTGGAGTTTAGATTCTTAGAGATGTATGTATTTTCATTTTATGCATGGAAGTGTTCTGCATGCATGTATGTATGTGCACCACATGTATGCCTGGTGGAGGCCAGTGAGAGCATTGAATCCCTGGATCTGAAGTTAAAAACAGTTATGAGCAGCCATGTAGGTGCTGGGAACTGAACACATCTCCCTGGGCCTGACACTCTGTGCTCTGATGCTCACATTCTTTATTGTTATGTTGTTCCATCATCCAGGTGGACCATGTAGAAGAGGCCAAACATGGAGACCGCTTACTGTCATATTTAAAGTTCAGAAGTCACAACAATGACCCAGTTTATGCTGTGATTATGTCTGAAAGGAAATTTTACTCTGAAAAATAGCACCAGCTCATATTGTCTTAAAAAGTAAAGTTTTTGCTAAGTAATCTAAGAATCAGAATATAAAAGCCAGCTACTTAGAAGAGATAAAAATACAAAAACAACCTTTGAGATTAATTTTGCCCAGGAAAGTGCCATGCTGACCCCATTGTGTTAACTTTATTACCTTGGGCATGATTAGTGCAGGTCAAATCTCACCCAATGTGACTTGAAGCTGTCAGAACACATGGAATCCTCACAGTGCTGTGCATGTTAGAGATGGTCAGTATTGAGGGGCAAGAGATGTTCTGGTCCTATTTACCAAGCATGTATGCATGGACAGAGTTTCTAGTAAGCAAATTATTAAAGGAAAAAACATGTAAAGCGACCCTTCCTTGTTCTCAAGTTGGCAATATAGTTTCCCCTATAGCTTGTAACATGCCATCTCATATGCTATAAAAGTGCTAGTGTGGTCAGGTATGGAGGCTCAGGATGGTACACGTAGCCCCTGGAAGCCTGACACAAAAGGACTACGAGTTCAAGGCCTTCCTAAGATGCATAGAGAGAAGTTCTCAGAAGAAAACACTGGACTAAAGAATCCATTCAGTTTGACCCTTTGCTTTGCTTTGCTGAAGTCAAGCTAACGATAATGGCTGCACCTCTCTGCACCTGTGTGTGTGTGTGTGCGTGTGTGTGTGTGTGTGTGTGTGTGTGTGTGTGTGTGTGTAAAGAATCTATCTCTAGTGCAGGATTCCCCACGGTTGTTGTCACAATCAAATGAGCAAACTATAAGCTGTAACTTGCTATGGAAATTCATGAGACTTACAAAATATAGTTTGATAATATCATTTATATAGATGGAGAGGCATACGTTAAGTATATAATAGCAAGTAGCAGTAACTAAGCAGGGAAACAGGCATTCTAATGATAGCCTTTAAAGACGTCTGCTACCTGCAGGCACTAAGGACTTTACAGGGGTTGTTTCACTCAACTCTCCAAGTATTTTTCATGTACTATCCCATTTATCTTCAAGGACACTATAACTCAGAGAGATTACACAATTCTGCCCAAGAGTTCACACTAAAAATGGCGCAAACACTCAAATCCTGGACCTGGTGGCTTTTAATAATTTCACTCTGTCTCACTACATTCACACAGTTTAAGAAATCATGAAAGTCTGTTTCTAGCCTATCCCAGAGTCACAAGATCAAAGTAAGAAGCTGAATTAGAGGACAAAGCATAATAGTCATAGTTCACTGTGATTCTTCTGTACGAACCACAAGGTAATGGGATTATGCAAGATATTAATGTAAAGTTTCCACGCATCCCAATGTGACTCATGGATTATCTACAACCTTGAACACCACAACCTTCCCCAAATGCACAAGGCGCAACCTGAAACATTTCCCTGCTGGAGCAGGTGTCCGGGGTAGCAAGGGTTGGAGACTGTTGTGCGACACCTAAGTGCCTATCTGGGATTCTCACAGATGAGCTCAACCGTCACATCTGTTCATCTTTCCAAAGTCCATGCTGAAGGTCTTCACAGTCTTCCACCTAGAGTGATGCTGAGGAAAGGGTGTGTCCTTGTATACTGGCCTTACAAGCCTTGGAACCCAACTTGCTTGGAGTGGGATTTCCCATCAAGTGAAGTGCTTAGGGGCATTTTCTTGCCTAATCACTCAATGAGAACCCAAAAGACTGGGGTTTTATGTATGGGAATGAGCACTGACCCAGCATAGGGTTCTTGAAATATCACCATATTCATCTTTACAACACATGTGTGCTGCAACGAGGAGCCCATAGAACTCACTCTAGAAAGCGCTCTATACAAGGTAGACTTCCAGAGGCTGCATCTTTGCAAACTATTTGAACGATAGTTGCAAAGTTCAAATGACCATCGCTATAGGAAGGCCACCAGAGGGGAGGCACAATGTAATCTTCAGGCCACCTGCTGTTTTTAAAATCTGTGATGGGACAGACAAAATATAAAATTTACTGTTTAGCCATTTTTAGATGTACAAGTCTGTGGGAGTAAGAACAGTTACACGGTTGTACATTGTCATCACTGTGAATCTCTGCTCATGCTATCTGTTTTTATCTGTTACAAAAATTAGTACTTAAGAGGGTTTTCATCAGACACTAATTCTAGCTATCTAGGTATTGTATTGCAGTACAGAAATCAATACCATGACTATTAGGCTATGAACTAGATCATGAGCTTGTACAATATTATAGCAGCTTCACAGAATCCTCCTTCCTCCAAGAAAACATCTAAAATTTCTACTTTCCCATGTAGGCACAGGAATACCACAAGACAAAAAGAATAATATCTGCAATTAAGAAACGGAGGAGCGCTTAGCTGAATTAGTAGTACACTAGATATTTCTGTGAGCATCATCCTTACACCCATCACGTTACTATTATGTCTGTGTGTGAATCAGTCTGGAGTACAAATGTTTTGTAAAATCATGATCCCTGACTACCAAACTACAGATCTGAGGGCACAACTCAAATAGTCAAACTCCAAAGGGCGCCAAGATCCACACCTACCTGAGAAATTGTTAAAAATAGAAATCCCAGTTTCTCCCCCCCCCCGGGTGTAGCATGGGGGCGCAGTAATTGGTGGTCTAGTGAGTTACCCATAATTTCAAGGTTCCCTTGGACAGAAGAACCACTGCTCCACCCCACTACCTCAGTAATCTTCCCTTCACACTCCTTTCCTCATGTGAGGCCCTCTGCATAAAGCCTCCACTTCTTTGTGTGTGTAAGTGTGTGTTGCTGTGGGGGTATGCTTGTGTGTGTAAGTGTGTGTTGCTGTGGGGGCATGCTTGTGTGTATAGGTGTGTGTTGCTGTGGGGGCATGCTTGTGTGTATAGGTGTGTGTTGCTGTGGGGGCATGCTTGTGTGTATAGGTGTGTGTTGCTGTGGGGGTATGCTTGTGTGTGTAAGTGTGTGTTGCTGTGGGGGCATGCGTGTGTGTATAGGTTGTTGTTACTGTGGGGGAATGCTTGTGTGTGTAAGTGTGTGTTGCTGTGGGGCATGCTGTGTGTATAGGTGTGTGTTGCTGTGGGGGTATGCTTGTGTGTGTAAGTGTGTGTTGCTGTGGGGGCATGCGTGTGTGTATAGGTGTGTGTTGCTGTGTGGGCATGCTTGTGTGGTCGTACAGTGTGTGAATCAGACAGTTGAGTTTCAGGCGTTTCTTCATTCTTCACCTTATTTTTGAGGCAAGATGTCTCTGTAAGCCTCCAATTTACCAGTTGGCCAGACTGTCTGGCTAGTGAACTCCTGGAGTTCTCCTGCCTCCACCTCCCCTGGGCTGTGATAAGGTGCACACTGCATCCCTGGCTTTTTGTGCGCTGAGGGTTGAGCTCAGGGAGTGACCTCTTCACAGCCCCTGCTGTTTCTAGTTTTAATTGTTGTTTGTTGGACCCCTGGGAGACAAAGAGTTATGATAAAAAAGAGAGGGCTGAGGATGTAGCTCAGAGGCAGAAGGCATGCGTAGTGTACACAAGGCACCGAGTTCAATCTCCAGTACCAGTAACATATTATAATATCATTACTTATTTAATTAGTAAGTAAAGAGAGGAAGACAAGAGAACTGCCTCAGGCAAAGTGGCCAAAGCAAGGGGAAATTCCTAAGGCAAGTTCTGCTGAGGCCTTGTTTAAACCTAACCCCAGCTGATGAGATTTAAAGACGCCTATGGAAAAGAGGCAGGAGTCAAAGGTGGCCTCTTAGCCTGTGCCCTCCAGCCGAGCGCTGCAGCTGCTGTTTATACATCTGCGGCCTTCTAGGCTTGCCGCTAAGGTCTTTCTGGACAATACATTCAGCTCTGAGTGGTGGTTTGGAAGTATTTTAAGTCAGCTCAATATCCCCTCTCTCCTAATAAGAACAAGACAAACTTGTTTAACATTTCCTCATACCACAGATTTTTTTCCGCAGGCCTCACCCACTCCCAGACAATAACAACATCCTTCCTGTGGGTTGGTGACCAGCGCTGCATCTGAGAGGTACAATAAGCATTTTTTACACAGTGGCATTGCCACCTCCTTCTCTTTGTCTCAACTCCTGCCAGGATAACCTGCAACACAGGCAAGCTGGGCCAGGGGCAGATGATTTCAACTCTTCCTCACCCCACCCCCCTTTTCCAAGATGCCGCCCCAGCTCCCTCCCTTGAGTCAAGTTACCACTCCATTTTCTGCCTGGAAGATAATGTACTCTAGTTTTATGCCCAGACCAGAATAAATATTTGGTGCAGAAACAGCTTTGTCTTTACTGGGCTCAGAGACGCAGTTGCCATGGGAGTGGCAGGGAAGACCTTGTTCCTTCTGAGTCCCCTGCGGTCCTGACTACCAGCGAGAGAGGACTTAACAAAGCCAGTGGGTGTCACAGCAGACAGAGGGGAAGTGGGTTCTTGACCCACAGTTTAGTAAATCAAAGCAACAGGGTGCTGACTGTAAGAGTTGAGGCTACAGGAGGTATACTTCTGAGACCTATACGTCAGGGTACCTACTTAAAGTTCATCTGTTTGGGGGTGCCTTCCTCAGTTCTGGAGGGTGAACTAATGAGGCTCTCAGCCAGCCAGACATTCCCAGAGAATATTAGCAGATCTGACCTGTGGTGGCCTTCATGCTAAGGTGTGTGGACCCAGTAGGATTTATTCAGAGAATGAGAGAGAAAGGAAGAGATGGCATGCGGGAGGACATTTGTCCTCGTTAACCTCGAAGGCTGGAAATGAACCCTCCAAGAAATCCCTAGGTAACTTGTATGGCTGCCTATAAAACACATCCCTATTTTACCTAATTAATTGCTCACATGTTTTCACTCTGCCTATCTTTGGGGATTGGATTTCCTATGTGCTTGTTGCATTTATCCCAATGCTATCTCTTTCAAACTTTATATTTAATTAGTCCTTCTGTCCTGGGATCATAGACCTTCTCATACGCTCTGATGGTTTGGTCTTGTTGGCCTCAGAGATTCTAAAGCACTCGGCTTGTCATCCTGGGGCTTTCATTCACCCAGTCTCACTGGTCAGCTTGGTGCAGTTTCCTCCTTCATGTCCTCAATAAGGCTCAGCCAAGAAGAGGGCATCTGAGCTGTCCTCGTGGACATTAGGCCTTGGCTTGTCTTAGCCACACAGCTAGTCCTCTCCCTAGGTGGGAAGGCAGGCTGTCAGCAACTGCTCTCTCTGTAAGCTTTAGTTCTGCACAACCCAACTTCACAGTCCATTTCTTCTCTGGCCAGCTGGAACAGTGGGAGGATTTCAACCACTGAGGTAGGCAGAAGAAACAATAAACTTCAGTGTGAGGTTTCCTATCACAGGGACAGAGCCCTGCTGTCACTCAGGCCACATGCCATCCTTCACGTCTGCAGACAAGAACAGAATTAAATGAAGGGATGTCTTGGCTCTTGAATTCCAGTTTGTACAAGCGAGCCACTGTGTACATTTCACCAAACACTCTAGAAAGATGAGCTCATTTCAGAAAGCAGAGCCCTGTTGGTCCCTCTGAAGCAGAGCAAGCTGGGCTACATGTGCAGTCACTTATAGGCCACCAATATGTTCAAAACTCTGGGTGTGCTACAGGCACATAGGTAAAGACCACAGGTAGAGTTTACATGCTGAAAAGAACACCTCCAAAATAGGGTGGTGGGGGTAAATAGACACAGGCAATGAAAGTTCTAGTGCTAAGATAAAAAAAAAAAAAAAAAAAAAGGAAGAGATCAAGAGAACATATAGGGGATGAGGCTTTCATTTAAGCTGACATCTGACAGTATGTGGCAGCTGCCATGTGGTATGTGTGGTGTGTGTGTGGTGTGTGTGTGTGTGTGTGGTGTGTGTGTGGTGCGTGGTGTGCTGTGTGTGTGTGGTATGTGCTGTGTGTGTGTTGTGGTGTGTTTGTGGGTGTGGTGTGTGGTGTGTTGTGGGGTGTGTGTGTGTGTGTGTGTGTGTGTGTTGTGGTGTGTTGTGTTTGGGTTCATGCACGTGTGTGTTGGGTTGTGTGTGTGTTGGGTGTCCGGTGTGTGTGTGTATGGGTGTGTAGTGTGTTATATGTGGTCTCTGGGAGAAACAACACAGTACAGGAATTTCTGCAAAGAAAGGTCCTGACTCATTTGATAGTCACATGAGCCACTGGAGGCTAGCCGACTAGCTAGACAGTGAGAAAGGGGGAGTGTGAAGGAAGTACAGCCAGGACCAGAGTTGTAGACCTGAAATCCCATCTACCAGGGAGCTGGAGGCAGAAGGATCAGAAGTTCAAGGCCTGTCTAGGATTCAAAGCAAGTTCACTGAAGCCTGAGCAACTTAGTGAGACTCTGCCTCAAATCAAGTGTAACAAAAGACCTAGGGATGAAGCTCAGTGGCAGGCTGCTTGCTTAGTATGTGTGATTATTTCTGTGGGTACTAGGTTCAAATCCAAGTACCCCATCCCCCGTCCTAAAGGAGACAGAGCCAGCACTCACAGGCCTTAACTGGCATGGTAAGGTGTCACATTCATTCTAAGTGAAACGCTAGCAGGCTGTGAGGGTTCTCAGCAGAGGTGTGGTGAGCACACCTTTATCTAAGAAGGCAACTGGTGCCAATAATCTAGGAAGGTACTAGAAGGGAGATGGATTTGATGGACACAGCCAGTTGTTCAGGGAGCTGGGAAGGCATCTTGAGGAGATCAAGATGGTTACCAGACAAAGCCTTCCAGCTGCAGCTTAAAGAGGGAACTGAGACAATGGCCCCACACTTAGAGAAGGCAGTGAGCCTCCTCTCGGGGCCAGGCCTTCTACACCTGGTGGACAGCCAGGAACACTTAAGTACCTTGGTACTCTTACCTGCCCAAGCCCTCCGGTTTTACTTGTCCTTCAGCTTCAGGCCTGCATTCCACAGATGTTCCTAGGTGCCCTGTCCCTGCATGCTTCCTGAAATGATGCCTAGGAAGGGAGTCAATTGTTCCATTCAGGTCACACAAGAGGCTGGCAGGGTTTTCCACAGAATGGCACGTGAGCCTTGTCTACTCTCACTTTGGTGGTTCAAGAAGTGTGCTGAGCTCACCTAGGAGGACTGACGGCTTCCCAGCATCCACTGGGCAGGGCTTTCAGGGCTAAAGGTCCTCCACAAGCACCCAAAATGGTTTAGCCAAAGGGACTGCCAAACCTCCGAATTCTGAGAGTCTCCCTACTACCTGAGTCATCTTCAGATTTGGATGAGGAAGGAATCTGCTATTGGGACACCACTCCAGAGCATCTGATCTCAAATCTCTCATGTAGGGCCTAGACCATTAAGCACATTTCTCACAAGTGGCCTAGGCAGTAAAGGGTTATGAACTACATAAAGCCATGGGGAACTATACAGATATTTTCCCAATTAAGACAAATCGACATCCTGACCTGATTAATGTAGACAATTTGCAGAGCATAAAATAAAAAGGTAGCATTTCCTAGGGTGTTGTTTTTAAATACGTTGACCTGTGTTTTGCATAATCTCATAGACAAGTGATTTTTCCATTCTATAAACGTGGCCTTGGATAGGTCAAGAAATAACTGCACCTCCAAGCCCTGTGGCCTAGTATCTGCTTAGCCTGAGTCTAAAGCATCTGGCACCCTACTTGTATTTTAGAAAGGCCATCATTTTTAGCCAACCAAAAGCCCATGGAAATCGGTCACATCTGCATACATCTTAAATGGCGCAAGGGATCATGTGTCTCCAGCATCTACATTTCCTGCTCCATGGAGGCTGGAGAAATGAGGGTGGGTGTGAGGTGCACAGAAGCTTCCAACTCTCAGGGGTCTTCAAAGCTCATACCACTCCTCTCAGTGAGACAGCCTGGCCTGCTGGACTGGCATTCTGAGATGGTCAGCTTCAAGAGTCCCTCTATTCTGGCTGGCAGTATCTCGAATGTGTCACTCCAGAGAAGAAAGTGACAGGGCTTAGTAGAGAGGTGAGGACTGTTCAGGCTCAGGAAGGCAAAGTGTTACCCTGAGGAAAAGGAGGGACTTTCTAGCTCAAGTGTGAAAGAAGTGACAAAAGGACATAGACACCCCCGACCCAGCATGTGCATCTTTCTCCTCCAGAGTCCTGTGTACCTATCCCCCACCTGACCCTGGAGCCTCAGGAGGAACTATACAGGACAAAGTGCTTCAGTGGGAAGCCCAGTGTGTTGGGACTTAAGGACCGTAGGGAGGCTAGTGCAGGAAAGGGGGACCCTTGCCAGCATCCCCTACGAAGCAGACACCTCCTGCCAACCACTGTGTGAGTGGACTTGGAATCAGATTCTCTATGCTCAGCCAAGCTTTGAGGTGAGCGCAGCCCTAGTCAGTAGTTGGGCTGAAACCCCATGATCTAGCCTGGGTTAGGCCTGTACAACAAAGCAGCTCCCCATTTCCTGTACCTTGGAAAGTGTGTAGGGCAGTACATGTGTGCTGTTTGGCAACAGATAATTGATGTAGTTAACAAACCCTGTTAATATGTCAAGTGGAATCTGACTTTTGAACAACAACAACAAATCTTGATGTCAGAGGATTTTAAGAGCTCAGCTTTGTAAGTTTTTCCTTCTACAGGCTTTTAAAACATCAGAAGTGTTTTTACAACCTGCTGTGGCATCTAGTTCTTTGCTACTCTTGAACAGTCCTGCACATGTGTAGCTACAGGGGGTCAAAGATATGATGGCACCCAGATGTGTGCAGTGGTGGCCTACCACTCCCAAAGGAGAAAGGACATCTTTCTCATTTAGGAAAAAGTCTTCCTGGTGACAATTCTGACTCTGCTTTAGGCATTTAGAACTCAGGCTCTATAGTAATGGAAACACTAAAATCCCCAAACAAAAACAACTACATAATTTTTGTATTGGTGTAAGTATCATGAAGCCTGTGGACAAATCAGATTCCATATACAGAAGTCTAGCCTTCAGAAGGAATCACTTGAGACTTTCACGTTTGTTCAAATATCTAAAGTGATACTGAAAAAGAAGGAGAAGAGGAGAATAAAGAGGAGAGGAAGAGGAAGAGGAGGAGGAGGAAGAAGAGGAGGAGGAACAAGGAGTAGCCATATGCTTCGTAGGAAATCCTAGCTGTTCTTGAAGAAGTTGCAGCTACCTCCTCATGACTGGCAAGGACATGAGCGAACTGAAAATTAGATAAGACTGCATGGATAACACAGACTATAGGGTTAGGCTGTATCTATGAAGTACTGTGTGTCCTCTTTTTATTATTTTATTTTTATATTATTATTATTATTGTTATTGTTGTTATTATTAATGGGTTTTGTTTTTTTTTTTTTTTTTTTTTTTTTGGAGACAGGGCTTCTTTGTGTGGCTTTGGCATTCCTGGACTCACTTTGTAGGCCAGGCTAGCCTCGAACTCACAGAGATCTGCTTACTTCTGCCTCCCAGAGTGCTGGAATTACAAGTGTGCACCACCGCACCCAGCTCCTGTTTTTATTTTTGTTTAATTGCCCATTGATTCCAATGTGTGCTGTCCATATACTCCTGGGAATGTGGGGCTACCCACTAGAGCATAGTCAACCTACCAAGATCCACACCCTTAAAGAAGACCAGCTCTCCTTCCTCTGCAGTGGTGGTTCTCAGCCTTCCTAACGCCAAGACCCTTCAGTGCAGCCCTTCATGCTGTGATGACCCCTGACAAGATTACTGTCATTGTGACTTCAGAATTGTAATTTTGCTGTCATTAAGAATCATGATGTAAATAGTATTTTCCAGTGGTCTTAGGTGACCCATGGAAAAGTATCATTTGACAGTCAAAGGGGTCATGACCCACAGTCTGAGAACCGTTGCTCTAAAGCTATCAACTGCCTTTAGCTCTTCAGTTAGGGGTGGGAACTCATAAACCCCTTTGTGATCCAAGCTAGAATGTTGAATGGTTTAACTAGACTTGGGAGAAGTTAAGTGGAGGAGTTGGGGGTAATTTATGATGAAAATGATTATATTAAATTCTCAAAGTATTAATAAAGATAGTTCTAAAATAAATACTTGCACTTTGACAAAGGGGGAAATAGAATGAAGTGGAATGGGTCTTTTGCTTTATTGGTTGATTTATGCCTCGTGCCATTTAATGCTCCATAGCATAACTCATGATGAAGAGCAGTCAACGGCATGGTAGGACACTGGAAGCCCAAGAGGAGGACATTTTTATGCAGAACCTCAGCTCCAAAGCAACTTTGTCCAGCACCCTCACGAGTATAATTCTAATCTGTCCCCTGCACTCCTGTGAGGTCCAGCTCATGACAGCTCCAGGAAGAAGCATACTGTTGTCTCTAGGGATGACTCAGCCATCACCCCATCTCCCACATAAACAGGTATAACTTAGGGGAAGCATGGACCATTCCAATTTGGGTCTTGGTTCTGCTTCTCCCCTTTCCTTATCCATCTTCTCTGATAGTCCTAATTCATTAATACAATTCATTAGCTAGAAGGGGGACAGAGAGGAGGGAGGGAGGGAGGGAGGGAAGGAGGGAGGGAGGGAGGGAGGATGTGTATTTGTACATGTTTCTCTACGTGTGGTATGGGCTGGCCCAGAAACTTCCAAGGATTCTTTCTGTGTCCACTTCCCATATTGCTGTAGGGACACTGAGACTGGGATGACAGATTCAAACTGCTGCATCTGGCTTTAGCGTAAGGTTAGTGTTAGGGTTAGGGCTAGGGTTCAGGGTTATAGTTAAAGTTAGGTTTAGGGTTAGGGTTAGGGTTAGGGATAGGGTTCTAGGAATTTCAAATCCTTGTTTTCATGATTTCCTGGTCAGCACTTTACCCTCTGAGTCTTTCTTCCAGTCCCATGTCTGCATTTCCTACGCCATCGACTACCTAACATGTCCAGTGAACCAATGCTCGCTACACATAGAATGTTCTTATCTTTGAACACATTTTAAAAGGAGACAGATTTAAAAGCCGGGAACAGGAAGCACGGCAATAAGATGTACATGACCAAGATTGTAAAGCAAACATGTCCAGAGCACAGCCATCTGGGCGAGAAGATGTGTGACAGCCACATGCTGGCCTGTGATATAAGGAGGAAAACATTGTTTTCCTGGAGAGGCAAAATCAGCACTAAGCAGAAGAGATGGTTATCCTTCAGCTTGAGGGCTCCCAGGCCAACCTACCTCCGCAGTGAGTGGCTGCCCATAGTGAGGGGTCACGACCCCAGCAAAACACACACAAACACTGAGGAACACTGACCGTATAAATGCAACAACCTCTGAGAGTAGGCGTCCTTTGCTAATGAGCACGCTTGGGTGAAATGCTAACCCTGGGGAAAGCCTGTGTACCTTCTGTAATAAGTGCAAGAATTTGCCTGCCGTTGCTCTCAGAATCTTAAAACAAAAGAGGAAAATGCCACAATCTAACTTCTTAACATTTAAATTCCAGAATCTCCTCAAAAGATTGAGATGTATTTTGTTATTATATATATATATATAGTGTATATATATATACACTAAAAGAGATCAAAGAAATCGATATATGTGCAATATTCTTTCCTTCATCAAATTCCCACATATTCTTCTGTGAGGTCCTCAAATGTCAATAGTCCACACGCATGTGTGAGTGAGCGAGTGCTGAGAGTTTGGGATAGTGATTAAGTTTTCCTAATGGGCCGAGCGAAGTCTTTAGAACTGAAATACATCCATAGAATGTTTTTATTATAAATACACATGGTTTTAAGAGCATAAACAGTTTACACAGCCAACCAGATTGACTTCTTTGAGTAGTTGCAATCATTTAAACATGTGCAGCACACACTACCCCCACACCCATGCATGTTTGATTGGCATTTGTCAGAGTAAAATGAGTCAGCGGGTCCACACACACCCCCTCCACCATCCTCAAATTAGCAATATGACTAGACCATCAAATTAAGGAACTAAACACCAATTCCTTTCTTTTCTTTCCTTCCTTTCTCTTCCTTTATCCCCTTTCTTTCTTTCTTTCTTTCTTTCTTTCTTACTTTTTGTGTGTGTGTGAGATCATGCAGTTTTGAGCTAAGCAAGTGGAAAATAACAATCCTGGAGGTTCAGCTTTTATTTTTCAATTTTTTCATCATAACAACTTTTCAACAGCTAAACCGCTTCAGTAAATACGAGTAAAGAGACAGAGAGCCCAGTCACAGCACGTGTTTACAACTAAGTTAGAGACTCTTAAAAATAGGGTGTTTGATGGTCCACTGCCAAGATAGGAACTCCAGCAGCCTGGGGTGCGCAGCTAATAAGAACAGGCCGTGTGCAGAAGTCCCGGGGAAAAGCTGCAAGGCAGCTTTGCATGTTCACTAAGAAGGTTCTCACAATGACAGGGAAAGACACCGTTTAAATGCAGGGGTCAAGATGAGAGGGCAGGAAGCTCGCAAATGTGAGAGGTCACTTAGAAACCAAGCAGTAAGAAACTGCTGGCTGGGCCTCTAAACCGCGGTAGAGAATCAAAACAACAGAGCAGACCCGGGGCCAGCTAGTGTTCCAGAAAACAGGGAAATGCTGCCCACACTGATAACACAACAGGCAAAGAAGGCCCAGGGTTAAGGAACCAGGCATGAAACTAGACACATTCGATGTCCGCTGAGATTCCTGACATTGGAAAGAGCGGAAGCCAGACCAGGAAGCTACTCCACAGGCCTCCCAGAGCCTGCTGCTCGGCAGAGGGGGGATTGCTCAGATTCTTCTTCCTCCCACCCCAAACCCCTACTTCCGGTTTGTCAGCCCTTGGAGCACTTTGGAACCATGGAACACGTCCGCATTGAGCATGCCGATAAGCCACGGTATAGGACTGCATTCTATACAGGGGAACTTGGAAACTCAGGAAGCCAAGCCTCTTGTCTATAAGTACAAAAAAGAGCTCCTAATAAAAAAATGAAAGCACCCTCAAGAAAGGACGGCGGAACTGCCTCCCTTTTCTCTCCATTCCCTGAACTGAGTGAGGGCAAGACTTAGACATAACAACAGAGTTACTGAGAAGTTTTATGGACGCTTATGGCAAAATTCAATTCTCCAAAGAAAGCTTGCAAGGATGGTGCTTACATCCAGGGCTTTATGCTGATCACTTCCACACTTGCCACAGCTACGTCTATCCAAAGAATAATTCCTTCAGAACATACACAGCGGGGATGGCCCACGTCTCCAGGATTTCCACATACGAGGGTCTTCTGGAGAGTGCTCCCGTTGCGTGTAATGGGAGGAGAGGCAGCCCGCAGCACACACCCACAGAACAGGGCTTGCAATAGCTTCACAAGGTGAAGGCATTTCATTTTGTTCAACAAACTTGTTTCCCTCCCCCCTTCACTCCCCCCAAGCATAGTCAGTTCCTGAATCATCCCTCCACAGGAATTGCATTTCATCTGGAACGCACATTGAAGAAACTCCATGTCTGGCTCCTCCTGAGAATAAAGATTCTGTCCTTGGGACCAGCCATGCCAAAGCAGTCAACGTGCATAGTGACTCAGCAGCGGCCTGCTCCTACTGAGCACGCGTTTCATTTCAGAATCCTCCACGGGTCTTCCAGGTGGCTTGTAGAAACCTATCCCAGAATGCAAGCCAAAGCGCAGCTGTCATTCATAGTCTCTATGTGTGCCAGCACTTTCTGAGGCTTAGAACACAGGAGCCGGGCAACTCTGGATACATAGCCTTAGGCGTTCCTGCTGAGCTGCATCTGCAGCAGAGATGACCCCTTGTTGTCTAAGCAGCCTTGGCTTTTCAACTGTCTCACTGCACAAGCTTCCAAACTCAGGCCCGGAACAGATGCTAGCTGGAGTCGGAGGACACCTGTGTGAGTGTCTTCTTTATGCAGCAAGAAACACTGTATGGGAGAATAGCAAAATAAAAGGATACAGAGGGTCCTAGAAACCTACAAGTAGAACAATATGATAGGCAGATTTGGGCCCAGGGGTCCCGCTCAAACTAAGGCACCAGCCAAGGACAATACAGGAGGTAAACTTTAAACCTCTTCCCAGATCTAGCCAATGGTCAGAATATTCTCCACAGTTGAGTGGAGAGTGTGATACGACTTTCTCACGTACTCTGGTGCCTCACATTTGACCATGTCCCCTGGAGGGGGAGACCTGGTGGCACTCAGAGGAAGGACAGCAGGTAGCCAAGAAGAGACTTGATACCCTATGAGAATATATAGGGGGAGGTGATCCCCCTCAGGAACAGTCATAGGGGAGGGGAATAATGGGAAAATGGGGGGGGGGGAGGAATGGGAGGATACAAGGGATGGGATAAACATTGAGATGTAACAAGAATAAATTAATAAAAAAATTTTAAAAAAAAGTGCTAGCAGTAAAACTACGGAGAAAAAAAAAAAAAGAAAAAAAAAGAAAAAGAAAAAAAGAAACACTGCTTCTAGGCCTATTAGTAGCTAGCTAGCAAGGGCTCAATGTCCTACCCTGCCTCTCTTCACCTCTCACCCCTATTTCTTTATCTGTCAAACAGGAATAATGTCATAGCTTAAGTACAGGGATAAGAATTAATATTTCAAAAACATCTAGAATAGTAGGTGACAAACTAGACAATTATACACACACACACACATTTATATATACATACATACATATGTATACACACATATGCAACAAAAGTCCATGTTGAAGAGCAATGTTTCTCAGTCTGTGCATGGTACAGAGTAGAAGGGGTTGTGATCTTAAGATTTCATGTTTGTAAAAGCTGGGGGTAGTGGCCCACACCTTTACTCCCAGCACTTTCGAAGCAGAAGCCCGTGGATCTCTGTGAGTTCCAGGCCAGTCTGGTCTATACAGCAAGTTCCAGGGCAGCCAGGGCTACATAGTGAGGCCCTGACTCAAAACAAATTCATGTTCCTGCGGCTGCTGAGATGGTTTAGCTAGACCCTAATGCCATGCACACAAGCCAAGGTAGGTACTATGTGTTTGGAATCTTGTTCCTGGGGAGCTGGAGACAGGAAGACCCGGGGGGGCTCTCTGGCTAGCTAGCCTAGCATACCTGGTGAGTTCCTGGATAGTGAAAGACCCTGTTTTAGAACAGCAGACAGACACACAAAAACAAAACAAAAACAACAACAACAACAAAAAATCGGTAGCACAAAAAAAAAAAAATCGGTAGCACTTGCAGAAACACAGCTGAGGCATCCTTTGGCCTCAACACATGTGGACACATATGTATCTACATATATACATGTAGGCACACCCATGTACCTACATATACCTGTAGGCACACCCATGTACCTACATATACATGCATGCACACACGTGCCTATATATATACATGTAGGCACACACATGTGCCTACATAGGCATTTATGTAAGTATTCACACACATATTTATGTTTGTACATTTGTCCGTTTTGTTTAGCATTTACTGAAAATATGCATGCTGGATGTCTGGCATCATGGTGGAGCCTGGATTAGAGATAAAGAAAGCATATCTTTACCTCCATCAAAAAAATCTCATTAATTATGAGCCCCCACCATTTTTTTTTTTTTTTTTTTTTTTTGGTAAAAGAAAACATTCATCAACTTAAAGGAATTTATTGCCTCTTGGATTTGAAATGCTTACAAAAGTCTTTTCTAAGCACAGAGATGCAAATCTTTTCCTTTAAGTCCCACCCAATATATTTATTCAAAAAAGAACAGCAGGAAGGAGAAAGACTTAAAGACCAGTTTGGCTCCAACGAAGAGCCATGAAGAATCTCTTTTGAGTCCTTGCTTCAAAATGACTGTGCAGCCTTTCTCCATAGCCCTGCCAAAACTCCTTGGAGTCTTAAGAAACATAGCAGCTAAATGCTTAGTTTCACAAATTAAACCATACTCTTACCTTGCTTTTTCGTACAAATTAATGGTTGCAATAAGGAGAGAGAGAAAGAGAGAGAGAGAGAGAGACAGAGACAGAGACAGAGACAGAGACAGAGAGAGGCAGAGAGACAGACAGAGACAGAGAGAGACAGAGAGAGAGACAGAGAGAGACAGAGAGACAGAGAGAGAGAGATAGAGAGAGAGACCCCTTTCCAGCCTTCCTTATCCTAGATTTTGTGTGGCTGCAGAGTCCAGCATCCTCATTCCATTCGTGATTGGCATTCTTTCTGGAAGAGTCATTGGCTTCAAGTTCTGTGTGTGGGAGCTTGTGAAGCTGGGAACCATCACTGGCCCAATCTAGCTGCAAATGCAGTTAAGGATTTGTGACCCAACTGCTCCCGGTGGCTGCCAGTGTGCCCGTACAGGACCGCAGGCTTGCTGGGTTAGCACAAACAAGAGTAAGCCCTCCCCTGCAAATGTGTGTAAAGAGACCGTGTGGAGACGACGTTTGGACCTGCCCTCAATACACAGCACAGCTGATATTTAACAGCAGTAGTATTTCTCAACTTCTCCAAGTCTGTTTCTTGTTTGCAAAGTACAAATAGCTGTACTGACAGCTTAGTAACAGCACAGGGTTTCTGTGAGGAAAAGGTGGATGGTGAGCGTGTTTGGTGCTATTATTATTACAGCCAGTGCTTCTGCGAACTTCCTGACAGTTGGCTGTGCCACTGTCCCCCTGTGGCCCTGGTGCTAATTTCCTAACCATTTCTTTTCTGATTCTGTTTTTTCTCTTCCCTTCTTTTATCTCTTGCTTCTTTCCTTTTTGTTCCTTTCTTTTCCGTTCCTTTCCTTCCTCTCTTTATTTCTTCCTCGGTTGATCCTTCCTTCCTTTCCTTTTTCAATGCGGAGGTTCAAACCCAGGTCCTTAAACTGACCAGGAAGCAACACTCCACCCAGTGTCCCTCATGCTTAAGAAGACAGCATTCTCCACTAAAGGAGCCTTTTCTCTACAGTTCTTGACCCTCAGTGACTTGGGACTGAAGGACTGCAGTAGCTATAAGGCACCAAAGAATCAATAGCAGCACTTCACACACACACTGGTGAAGATACCATGCAGGCTGGGCCGGGAAGACTGATGGGCAGGCACACAGCCAGCACTGGGCTGCTGTGGCAAAAGGAATTCTGAGACCCAGGTGCCGTGCATTTGTCACATCATGTTTGGCATGGTCCTTCCTTAGATTACTTCTCATCAAGGAGGTGTTTGGTCCGAGGCCTCAGCATACAGTGAGAATTCAACACGGATCCTTTCCCCCTTTCCTTACACCAACACTGTGCTCTCATAAGACATAAGACTAGAATTTGAACCTTGGAAAAATTTAAAGGCATTCTATCCCCCTCTGATATTTTCAATGGGATCCTGGTTTTAATCACATTAACTCGCTTTCTCTTCAAAGTGCACAATTAAATATATGGGACCTCGGGAAAATCTCTCCTCCGCCTCCTTTTCTTTTTCTCCCATCTCTAAAAGCTACGTATGATAACTACAGGTTAAAACCCAGCAATCTAGCCATTGGTTCAACAGATATTTATTGCATAGTTCCAGGACTTCAAGGGCCTGGGATGCTTGTTGTAAACACGATTGCCATGGTCCCTGGTCTCATGGAGCTTATAGTCTCATTGGGGAAAAAGAAGAAACACACAAACTAGGAATTCAGATAATGATAAAATAAATTCCATGGTACAAGTTATGAAGAAAATACAAAACAAAAGAGGATAAAGGATTCAGGAATTAGGGAGAGCTTAGCCATGTGCCTACTAAGACAGCCATGGATGTCTAGCCAGGAAGTGATCCTGGAGCTGCCTACTAAGATAGCCATGGGTGTGTACCCAAGAAGCACCTGGAGCTGCCTACTAAGACAGCCATGGATGTGTACCCAGGAAGCACCTGGAGCTGCCTACTAAGATAGCCATGGGTGTCTACCCAGGAAGTGATCCTAGAGCTGACTTCTGTTTGTTTGCAGTCTTTTCTTTTAAATACTCTTTGTTTTCTTTGTTTCTAATTTTCTACATAGCTAACTTGTGTTCATATATTAAAAACAATCATTCTGAACAAAGGTGTGTGTGTGTGTGTGTGTGTGTGTGTGTGTGTGTGCGCATGCGAGCGCGTGTGCCACTGTGTTGGAGACTTTGGATACATTTTTCTCAGCAAAGGTAAACAGAAGAAAGGCAACTTAATATCCTTTGTTTTAGGCGGCAAGAAAGAAAAGTCATAGTATAGAGCATAACACCAAGATATTTTCACCTAAAAAAATCCTTACAAAAGAAACCCCAAGGCCTTTAGAAGCACCTGGGGGTAAAATCAGTATCCCCATGACTCCAACTTAAGGGGCAGTGAGACTCTTCGGTGAGCAATATGACAACCACGACCAAAGGACACTTTTTAACTCTTGCCAGTTGTATCTTGCTTTGTTAAGAAGCACCCAGCTGTCCTGGAGCCTCAGACACAATTCAAAGACCCCAAAGATGCTGAGAGTCACAGAGATGCTGAAGAGCTGGGCTCAAACTGCTTCCAGAGAGAGGGAGGGTGAGGTGTGTGTTGAGAATTTCTCTCCACTTAATATTTGGGGGAAATGTTTTCTTTGTTGGTGTGTTGCAGCAGATCCTGCTTATTTCTTCTTTCCAGTTCTATTAAATCCCTAAACAGCACTGAATGTTCAGGGCTTAGGGCTGCCCTGGGGAAATAGGTGATTATGCTCCCTGCTTAGGGTTTTAGTGATAAGGAAAAAAAAGCAGTGAGCTGAATCCCATCCCCCAAGCCAATTTCTCTGCGACTATCTTTTATAGTTCCCCTTTAAAGAGGAAACATATTTTAAAGATGAAGTGGTGACAAGGATAAAATCCCATCCATCAATCTGCACTTTTCAATTGTTATGTGTCTATGAGGGAGAGACAAACAGATGGGGGGACTGATGTGTGCCACTGAGCACCCGTCAGCCCCGAGAAGGAATTTCTTTTCACTTTATATTCTTTGTTGCATGCTATCACTTAGTGGAGGTACTCAACTCAGGAATACTCACCCCGCAGGAATGCTGCAAGGGTAGTTGGTAGGCATGCAGTGGGGGAACCAGGGCTCCAGCTACAAATTAAACAAAGCACTATTCCCACAACCATGTTTCTTAGGTGCTCTACGCTTCCCGCCAGGTACTAACAAATGAATATGCGCATGGTTGGAGCTTGAGAGTATGGTTACTTTAGACTCTCTTTACCAATATTTAAAAAAAAAAAAAAAGCAAACTATATCCATCTTTATTAACTCTTCTTAGATTGTTTCTTAATAAAAACAATCCAAGAGCTACTAAGGTCTAAGAAATAAAAGCCACTTATGTGGGAAGCATTCAAAAGTATATTATTATACCAAAACAGGCCTTAGTGGTAACGCAAGCCACTTACCAGGTTCTTCTTATTGTCTAAAAATGATGAAGATGATGGTAATAATAGTAGTAACAATAATAGAAGAAGAGAAAGAAAGTCAATACCAATGAAATGAAGGACTTAGGTTTCACCGCTGGTTGGTATCCGTGCTTTCTGCGCAGTCTCTTACCTCACGTCGCTAATGAAGGCCTAATATGGTGTCACTCACAAATCCCTTTGTCTATTCAGCTCTTGTGAAGGTAAGATAGAAAGTAAAGCAAAACCCACAGAGTATGGTCATTCCCCACAGAAAAGCAAGTGGAAATCTAGAAGAATGCTTTTAAAGATGGAGTCTGTTTCTTCCCTGAATTCTGTCCCAGCTCACAAAGTCTTTAGTGACCTCAAGGATCGAATGCAATTACATCGGCCGTATATATTTGCTATGCTGTTTGAGTCTCCCAAGGGCAGCATAACGGTCCAAGGGAGTGACATCTTTACGAGGTTAACCCTTTTCTATTTTAAGAGTAGACTACTGAAGGCAGATGCGACCCCTGGAGCGGAACAAGAATGCTGGAAAGCTAGTAGTTGGGAGGGATGAGAAGCCGTCATCCAAAGGAAGGGAAAATGATGTTCTGAGGAGTAGCTAGCTTCGGAAGAAGCCCGGAAGAATTTTGGACACACATGATGAAAGAGTGAAATGTCAACAGAAGGGGCTTAAAAGAGGAAGAGCAAAGCAGGGAAATCAGTTTCTATTAGTCTGTGCCATGAGCTTGACCCCTGTGTGTTGACCATGTGCTCAATTTCCTCATGTACTATCCCACAACCTTTGGAGGTGCTTACTATATAGTATCTTAAAGTAATGCTTCCTCAGAATCATGGCTGAAGCCAGTAGCCATTGATTTTCATTACTTTCCATGCCTGAATCAATCAACCTTCTGGACACTGTACACCAAGGCAAACTTAGAGGCTCAGTGCAACTGAGAGGAGTTTCTCATGGGTCTGCAGGCTGCATAGGCTGGTTTTCTAGCAATTTGTGCTGGGATGGTCACATGATGACTGTGGTGCCCTTTGCAATCTGTGTGTGTGGGAGGGGGGGGAGGGGTGCTTTGGTTTCTCCGCATGTGGAGATTCAGCCTCCAGGCAGGCCCAGCTTCTCGGGTCTGAGTTCCCAGAGCACTTCATCAGGGCTTCCTTAGGTGTAGCATAATACTCATTTTTGTCACATATAGTTGGTTAAAATAAGTCATGAGGTCACATACAATTTAAAGGAGGACAGGGCAGCCACTCTTTTTATGAGTGGGAAAGTGCCACTGGAAAGGTGATGTGAGACTGAGGGACTGCATGACCATTTAAAAACTCCCCTAAAGAAAGATTCCAAGTGCCATGTTCCTGCTACCAGCTCAAATCTAATGCCTAAGCCAATGCTCTACTGATTATTACCCTTTTCACAGGTTTATAAAGTTATCTTGATAAGTGACACATTCTGTAGCCTCAGACAGACTGAAAACCCCTGGGCTCTCCCCCTAGCTCTAATGTTATTTGTTTGTTTGTTTGTCTGATGTTTAAACGAGGGTTAATTTCTTCATCTATGAAAAGACAGCTTCATCTGTTTTCTCTCTGCAGGCTGATACAGGTCTATAAATTGTAGAATAGTGGCCTATTTTTAGAGCAACATGAACTAGCCCTCCAGGGGGACAGGCAGGATGGAGATGAGATAAATCGGGGAAGGAGACGGCTTCTGTTTGTAATACATTCCCTTGCATGTGTGAGTGCAGGGTTTAGGGAAGAGAGGGAAGGAAAGTCCTCCCGTGTGAGCATGTAATCCTGAGTCATCTGGCTGCCTCCCTAGCCATTTTCATTTATTATATGTTAAGCAGCATTCGACAGCCTTATACCAGGGATTACACTGTGAGTCTTTGCTCTCAGAGCCTCTGGATCCAGTTAGACAAAGCAACTCCCGTGCAACACACACACACACACACACACACACACACACACACACACACACACACGCGAGCTAAGAAGACAGCAAGGGAAAGGGCTCCCCAGCCACACACACACACACACACACACACACACACACACACACGAGCTAAGAAGACAGCAAGGGAAAGGGCTCCCCAGCCAGTGTGTTCCTGCGGGAAATGGCTGGCTGGGGCTCTCTCAGAAAGAGATTGCTGCCTGGCCTATGGAAGATCAGGTTCCCAAGGAGAAAACCAATGTTTAATTTAGCACAAAGACAGCTCAGACACTCTCTCTGGGGGACTGAGCTTGCAAACAGATCCACATGCACAGAATCTAAGCCAGGAAAGGGAGCGCTCTGGTGCAACACTTGGGGCTTAGACCCAAACTTTACTAACCGGGTCGCTTCTGTTGCTGTCACAAGGGCTACTGCTCTTTCCTGTTTACCCTCACGTCTATCCTCTGTGCTTTCTCTGTGCTGCTGTAAGACAACGGAGTGGGAGAATGCCAGCAGACACGCTTCACTGTGTCTGAATTACACGGCGCTGTGTGGCGATCAGACGTGCCAAGCATAGACGGTTTAGCACTTAGGTGAACCACGGCCATAACCAAACATTTGACTTCTCAGCAGATAATCCAAAGCATGCTTTACTTTTTATGTCTTAGATTCTAGAGGTCCCCTGAGATGAACAAGTTATACCTAAGTATAGCAATCACCATCCCAAAGACCCAGTTTAATGTATACGGGCCCTGTTAAGTCCCAGTTCTTCATACCCTACTTGGTTGTCATGACTTTGACTTTGAGAGATTACTCTGTATATCCTGACAGCTGTTAGCAGACTTTTGCTTAAACTTCATGCGAGTATAAATGGATGTGTGTCTGTGAGGGTGCACACGAGTGTGTGCAAGTTATGTATGCCATCTACATTGGTTTTGGAGAAAAAGTGTCTTGCTGGAACTCACCGAGTGAGAAGGAGAGTAAGTAAATTCTTGGGGTGTTCCTCTCACCCTATCCTCACCCTATCCTTGTAGCAGGAAAACTACAAGCTTGGGCCAGCACACCTGCCTTCTCTTGTGAGTGCTGGGGGATTGATCTCTGGTCTTAATGCTTGCTCAGTGAGCACCTTACCAACTGAGTCATCTCCTCAGCCTCAACTTTTTTTTTTGTTTAAAGACAAGTAATGAACGTTCAGCTGAAACCCATCAGGAGTACCCGACAAATACTGTTAAGACCACGGGATTCCGAGTCGGGGCTTTGCATGGGTGAGACTGCTTAGTGTGCTGGGTAAGATCCACTAATGGAACTCAGGCATGTTTCCAACAGAAGAGATGTTAATGATTCCATACCCCATTGAGACCTGCTCGGACGACTCAGAAAACAAGAACACCACGGAAAACCAAAATGAAACCAAGTAAGCCCACCTGAATTTGATGTTCCTGGGTTTTTTTGTTTGTTTGTTTGTTTGTTTTGTTTTGTTTTTTTTAGCATCATTATCTTTGAGAAAGCTAACCAGGATCTCAGCTTACATGACAGGAACAAACAAATCAAGAAACACAACTTTGACCGCATTCTTCGAGTTAGAACCAAGAAAGCATCCTAGCCCAAGCATTACCCACCAACGAGCAGGACCATTCTTTTCTTTGTCATCGTTTCTCTATCAGTGCACCTTGCTTTGGCTAAGAACTGCCAGTACTAACCTTGCCTTGAAGTCTTGGCAGCATCTTTTTTTAATGTTTCTTACAGAAAGGCACATTTTAGGAGGCACTGAGCAAAGGGAAGGTTCAAAGCCAGGGACCATATTGGGCTAAAGGACTCTGAATGCGACCTGCTCAAGGTTGCAATATCGACAGACTTATGTTGCCTGTTCACTTGCATACTGAGCTAACGAATTCCTTGACAAGAATCTGCTTGCAGAAGCATAAATTCTCTACGGCAAGGGCCTTCCAACCATTTTTTTAAAACTCTAGGACTGGATTTATTTTTAGAACTATTTATTAATTTGAATTAAACATTTAGTAAAATTGTTAGGTTTAGGTTAGTCCCTTCAAAGGATTCAGAATCTGAGTAGATAATTTAAATACTCATTTACTCACTATGCACACACTGTACAGGCACACTTGGGGCTCAGAACCTACTCTATTAGCACACAATCCAGAAGGTACTTACTCCAGGCAAGTTTGAGTTGGATTTGTCGAGTCCAATGTATTGTTAGGCCTTGTTCTCAACAGCTCAACAAGGGCATTAAATACATCCTACCAATACGTAACTGATTCCAGGTAACAATGACAAACTACATCATGGAGGGAAACAAAGCAGCACAGGCCCAGGCACTGACTTCGACACTGGAGAGAAAGGCCATGGCCCCGCATGGATGTCTGTTGCACTTCTGGACTAGGAACGTGGGCGAGGTTGCTCAAGCACGCTGTTTCTCACGTGAGTAATAACTACAGTTTACTGAGTCTCTGCAAGAGCCTCGCAGGTGACTCACTTAATGATAAACTGTAGGGAGTTAGTTTTACTACCATCCTCTCTAAGGAAACCGAGCCAGGAGAACTTTGCTTACTTAACCAGGACAACACAGCTATTGCATGGTTAAGTGGTGACTTAACCCTGGTTGTCTCAGTCAGATCCAGACTCATCTTAACTGCTCTGCTAACTTATCTCCTTCAGTAATGCAACTTTAACATGTGATTTCCACCTCTGTCCACACACCTTTAATAAGTTCTCAGGGGGCGGGGCAAGGGGGCAGGGGGTGGGGTGGGCAAGGACCATCCCAGATTGTTCATGGATGTAAGCCTAGCATTGTGCACACCACAGAAAAGCGAAGAAAAACCACCCAGGTCTACATTTTGATGTATGATTTCTAAACTTTGTTCAAATCACGAGGGACCATGATGTGTGGGTGTGAGTGTGTCCTGAGACTGGCTCATTTTCAGAGCTGCTCCCTCAGGGACGTGACTGACCGTGCTGGACTCCAGCCTTCCCCAGATCTTATAGCCATGTACACGTGTCTCTTCAGGCCGTTATTGTTTCACACCTGCCCCTTACTGTCAAGAGGGAAGGGCAAAGATGGAGGAAAGACCACCACTAGCTGTGAGTGGCCCTCGTAGCCCAGTCTGCTGCTGGGAATAAATGGGACAGGGTTACTGGCTTTCCTCACTTGTCCTTTCTCTGCATCCTGCAAAAGAGGGCTGAATGAAGGACACCTGGTGTCTGTTGAACACCAAGGTAAGTAAAAGATCAGTTACCTATCTGTATTGAAAACAAGTAAATCTCAACTATCCATAGTCACAATGTCCTGTACATTTTTCTAAATGCTTCTTCCTTTGGTTTTGTTTTGTTTGTTTTTTGAAACAGGGTTCCTTGTTGTTCTCAACTGTCCTGACTCACTTTGTAGACCAGGCTGGCCTCGAACTCACAAAGATCCGCCTGCCTCTGCTGGGGATTAAAAGAGTGCATCACCACTGCCCAGCCCAAATGCTTCTTTTAATCAACAAGATATTTTCAAACCAGGGCGCAAAACAACTCACTTGCTTGAAGAATCCACCTGCCCATCAGGAGAGCCATTAAGTCAATAGGACAGACCTTGCTTGCAACTGGAGAGGTCTGGGTAGGGCTGGCTCTTGGCTCTCTCCTTTCAGTTTCTCCTCTCCATCTAGCCAGGGTGCTTTAAAAAATCTCTCTGCTCTCAGCGCCAAAGGCCCTGTCATGCTGTATATAACTCACCGTGAATGGAGAAGTGTGTAAACAGCAAAGCATTAAGTAGCCTTGGGGACCTGAGGGTTGGAGAACACAGCACTTAGGCTGCGTGCCCTGAGAAGAGGCGGCTGGAGGCAGAGGCAATACTTGTCTTTAAGCACATGAAGGATTTGTGTTGCTTCAGAGCGCTAGACTCCTCTGCTCCTTCCTGGCTCCATATTTGACCAGGGCTTCTATTTTGCTCTTGTGAGAATGTCAGCATTTTTAGGGGTGCCTGAACCCCACATTTTCCCTCATTACATACCCAACCACATTGTTTTCTGCTCTAGTCCCTAAATATTTAACCTTTATAGCTACATGTATGCCCATCTTATCCCTTGCAGGCCCTGAGGGGAGCTATATAGTCTTTCTAAGCTTTTCCCTGGCCTAGATTTGAATCTCACTCATGTTTTGCTTACTTATTGTATCCGGCATGCTATTTTGATTAATAATATTAGCTTTACTGGCCTGGAACTCACAGAGACCTGCCTGCCTCTGCCTAGTCTGGTTTGTTGTTGTTGGTCTTTTGAGACAGTTTCACACTGTAGCTCAGCCTAGCCTGGAACTTGTTATGTAGCTCAGGCTGGCTTCAAACTCATGATACCGCTCCCACCTGAGCCTCTAGTTGCCGGAATTAGAGGCATGGGTCATCACGCCCATCTTAGTGGTAGTGCCTTTGTTTCTAATACAGGACAAATGTCACCCGTTTGTGTAGGTGGGATGTAAACCATGGGAAGGGAGCTCCCTGGGTCCCTTAGGTCTGCATAGGACTTTGTTGCTCTCTTTAACTTTCTGGGTCAGTTTTAGGCTATTCTGAGAGCTGGGAAGTTCTGCTGCCATTTCACTGTGTGAAGGTGGGAGGGTGTAGGGGGGTTTGGGGTGTGGGGGTGGGGAGTGAGGGTTTCTCCATTGGACTGTGGGGCAGCATGGGCCTGCCTTTAGCATATCACATCTCCTTTATTCTCCCACAGAGCTTGCTGGAGTGTGAAGCAAATTAGCATGAAAATGAAGGAGGAGGAATTTAGAGTTGTTTTCATTAAACATGGATGGCCTTGTCTGTGAATGTTGAACACATGCAAGGGGCTGAGATGAGGAAGGCAGCAGCAGGCAGTAGAATCCACTCAGAAAGGCTTGGTCCGCATGCATAGAAAAACTGGGTGGTTGTTATTTAGTTTTTGAATATACTAGTAGGTTGTTATTTTGTCTTTTTATGAAATAACAATGCTTAGAATCAAAGTGAACAATAAAATTTAGAAAACAATTAATCACTGTCACATCTCTAGTGATATTTCATTGCTGTGTCTAAGAATGTTTGAGGATACCCAGTTAACACCTTAGGCCTTATTGAGCTTGATTAGAAATATAGGAAAGTCATAGACATTAAAGTTTAAGACTTAGAAAAGTATTGATGAGTATTTTGAATATGAATTGATGAGTAGTACTTAGCCATAATAGTATTTCAAAGAAAGCAAATGGCTTCTATGGGAAATACAGAGCCTTGGATGTGCATGGCCTCGCCTTGTCATCGATGTAAGCTTTCTAACAATGCTCGAAGGAGCATCCACCCGTGTCGGAGTCTCCACTGCAACCCTTTGCCTTGCATTTACCTGCATGAGGTAGAAAGGCCCCAGGCAGCTAAGACATCTCCCTTTATTACTGTGTTCTGGAGAAGCAAAACTAAATAAGTGTTCTTAAGGAAATAATGCCTGCATAAATAAATAATGGGAGTCTCACCATCCCTGAGAGGAGATTTGTCATGTAGACCTCTAGTCTCAGACTTCCAGACTTGCTCTCCACTCCCTGTGCAGCCCTGAAATTCTGAGTTGGTCAACTGGAAACTTATAAGGCACCTGGGAACCTTGGCAATCATTTAACTGGTTTGACTTTCTTAAACTAAGAACTGGCATTTTAGAATACTGTTGGCAACACATTTAACTTTCCCATATCATTTATGTAAATGGCTTTTCTAATAATCCTTACACACTGTGGGGACACACCTTGCCAAGGCTTCTTAGGTTCACATGGGGGGGGGGTATAAAGGCTACGCTGGAAAGACACCCAGAACTCCACAGCACGTTTCACTTTGAGACTTCAGAGATACTTAAATACACAGCTATATTGTAGTTGTATCTTGACAGCCCTGGTTTTGCAAGGTCAATACCTCTGTTTATAATAAAAGCTACTTTACCACTTAAAATAGACAAAGGAAAGCTGAGGGGGTCTCTCTGGACCATGGAGAAAGCAGCAGTGTTTGCTGGTGATGCTGCTGTCTCGTTTTCCATCCTTCCCAAAGTCTATTCCCAAAACATTGATTATCATGTGCTTCCATGGATGAGCTGACTTCTGTTGGAGAGATGACTGCTAAGTGACTTGTCCCCAGTCATCCAGCAGGTTAGTGATCGAGCAGGCACCGAATCAAGGGACAATTTCTTGGTCTGGTCTGTGTTCTTTCCTCCACAGCACATTAGAGAAAAGATAAGTTCTGAAGCTGAAGATGCCTTGGTACCACTTATCTACCTAGCCTTGCGATGATGGGGTGTGCCACAGAGGGAGAGGCAAGAGGGAGAGCTTAGTCATGCTCATGAGTGTGCTAACTAACCTAAGGGCTCTATGGCTCAGTGGTTATGGAGTTTTACAGCTCATTCAGATATTCAGACACACTTCAGCAGAAAGTGATTTAGTGGCTAACATCTTCTCCCAGCAGCTAGAAAGGCCTCAGAGTCCTGCCATCTCAGCCCCTCTATGAGGCTCTGTATTTGCAGTCTCCACAGAAGCGGGGCTTCCCCTGGACTGGAGCTAAATGAAGAAACGGGCTGAGTAAGGGCAGCCAAATTAGGATCTCAGGTGGACAGAATTAGAGCTGACTTAGAGGTTATTCTTGCATTGTTCTTCAAACTCCAGCTGTTAAAGAGCCCAGACAGTGTATACTTTGCTGTAGAGCACCCCTCACAGATGACATTATCCCACTGGACAGGCAGTACAGACCATGTCCAAGGCATTGCCGCATGACGTATGCTGGTTCCAGAACTTCGTCAGGGCACAGCATGCATATTTTAATTTAGATGATCAACACTTTCCCCTTTGCCAAAGGGCACTTCCAGCACACAAATGAACCAGTAAAGTGTTACATTCAACACATCCTCCAGACCACGACCACAGAAACCTGCCTGTGGACACACTAAAACTAAGGAAGGCTCTGACATGCTTTCTCCACAGAGGCCCTTTACATTGCTCTAAACACAGGAGATGCCCAAGCGAAGTGAAAGCTCTGGCTTGAGACTCCTGAATGCTGGGGCCTTCCCCCCCCCGGCCCTCCCCCTTGGGACAGTGCCATAGCTTCATACAGAAGTTGCCACACAGACCAGAGTGACATGGAAAGAAACAAAGCACCAAATTTAGAAGCTAAAATGAAGAAAGAATTCCCAATAACTAAAAAGCGTGTCAGGCCAAGCCCCATGCTGTCGAAAACTCTCATCTGGGAGTGAGCATGAGGGCAGAGCTGCCATCTTTCTCTCCTACCTTCTACCACCACCCGGCTTCATTCCTACACTCACAGAGGGAGTTCCAGGAGGGGCTATTTTAGGAGGTGGTTGGTGTGTTGGTGCGTGGGAGAGGGAAAAGAGAGTCCCTGAGAAAGGGTGGCACAGCAAACACCTTCAGCTTTTGCAGCTGCAAACTGTTTAGTGGAGAAAAGCCAGACACCATCACCTGCCTCCCCTGACATCTGAGGCAATGCCACTTCAAGTTACAAGAACTGCTGAAGTTGGTTTCATTTTGCATCCTCTAACAACGCCCAGGAAAAGAGAACTTCATCAACTTCCCTCCCGGTTGGACAGAAGCAGAAACCCAGGTGGGCCATAGGGAGCTTGCCACCTTCCTTGCTGAGGCTGGGAGGGAGAGGCACAGGCTTGCCACTCAGGGCAGGGATCTGGCCTACCCTCAGGGGCTGGCCTGGGCGCCAGGGTCTCAGTATCATCCCCAGAAGCACTCACCAGGAGATTGTGAAGCACACAAAGCCACATTATTGGGAGGCTTGCAGACAGATTATAAATTTACTGGGGACAATCAAGGCATTTAGTTACTTTTGGCTGCAGACGCTGGTGACACGCACAGGCACACAAACCTCATTCTTTGCTCCCTCTTCCTTCTCCCCAGCATCTCTCTTTCAGGAGACAAACTTCCCCCTTAGCTGGGGATTCCAGAGTGAAATGGGGACAGAGCAGGTGGGAGACAGAGAGGATTAGAGGCCTGAAAACTCTACTATAAACGGAATAATTTCACTCAAGGATAAAGCACAGGCCAGTTTAATTCTGGGTAGTTAGCTTTCATGTGGACCTGGGTGGAGGGTGTCCCAGAGTCACAGCTCTGGGCAGCCCAAGAAAAATGTGTGCCCTATGGGGAAGAAGAACAGCATCTCAGTCCCCAGAGCTTTCTGGGAACCATGGGAGCAAACACCAATGAAGGGCAGGGCTAAAAGCAAGAAGTGGCGCGGGCTGAAAGGGGCCCTCTCCTCCCTCAGGTGCTCCTCAATACCAGTCTTCCTTGGGGCTTTCTGAATCTTGTGGGGCTCCCACAGGCATTTCCGACCTCTGTTTCTGCCTAGATGGACTGCAGTTGTCCTGAGAGCAGTTTCTGAGCTTAAGGAGATGGAGGAGCTTGCTGGCAGGCGCAGGGCTGGGCTTCCTCCTTCTACCCAAAAGGCTAATGGCATAGCAGTTTGAGGGGGGACGCCTGAACACCACAAGCAGTGGGTCACCTGACCAAGAACCAATGACTCAAGGCTCTTCCCTCTGGCTGGGGTGTTGTCTGTGCCTCTGAGGAAGCACTTCCAGTCAGAAGGTTGGTCAGGCTTTAGGATTTGACGTGCTGTGCTGTTACGGGGTAGGACAGGGGGAGGGGCAGAAGACAAGATGCCTTCTAGAACTGTAGTGAATAGCTCCCAGGGCCTTCCATGAGTGGTAGAAGGCAACTGCTTGATTGGAGGGTACAGGATAAAGACTGGGTTGGGGCATGGGTGGGTGGGGGGAGCCCATGTAGATCCTGCAGAAGTCTGGCTGAGGAATTTACCCTGTGTGGGTTTTTTTTTTTTTTTTTTTACTGTAGGGTGGGGACACTGTGTTGTGTCAGTCACAAACTCTGCTTAAGCATACTTCAGAAAGGGAAGGAGGGGCCAAGGTGAACAGGTCAACTGAGCTAAGTCACTCTCAAGTAAAGAATGTCTTGTTGGGCCTAACTAGAGCCAGTGTGCTAAAGCAGACAGGTTCTCGAGGGTTTCTCAGCTGTATGGTTCTTCTTTCACAGACTGTGGACTCTTTGAGCCTCTGGAGAACCCAGGCTCTTAACTGGTGGGGAACACCCTTTGGGCATAGGACAATGACAATGAGCACTGGTGACTTTGATAGTAAGAGCTTACAACCACATAAGCGCACCTAGCAGCCTTTGAGGGACTGGTAGCTTGGCCACCTATGCCACACGAAGCCAAGACAGCCACCACCTTCGCAAAAGGCCACATGACTACAGCCAGAATGGTAGGAGAAAACCAGGTGCCTTACCGCAAGCAGGGCGGAGTTCCGCTGGTCCGCGGGGGTCGAAGCTGCAGGCTGCTGCTCTCGGTTTATCCCACCATTATCATTACTGGTCAGCCGGTGCTGCTGATGGTGATGGTGATAGTCTGGTGGAGGTGGTGGGGCTGTGGCTGCTGCCTGGGAGGCCACAGGAGCAGCAGCAGGGGGCGGTGGAGGGGCTGTGGTGGTGGCAGTCGTGGCTGTGGCCTTAGCATGTTTGCTAGGCTTCCTTGCCCCCTGGCCATGCTGGACCAGGCTGAGGAGCTGCATGGTGCTTTCCCTTTCTCGGTCTGAGCTCTCGGCCCTACCACGTTCATAGCGTCCTTCACAGCTCAGGTGGTGCTGTCGGCAGACAGCAATGCGAGCCCGCAGGCGCTCCACAATAGCACTGTGCACTCTCGGGGTGACTGAGCTCCCTCCAAGGAGCCCCGCCCCAGAAGCCCCCCCTAACCCTCCTGCGGGGGCCTGCGGGGGCGCTGTGTCCCCCATCTTGTTGGACACAATGATTACTGCCTCTGGGGGGTGGGGGTGAGGTGCAAGGAGGCTGGTGGCGGCTAGCGCAGGCAAAGCTGGTCTCAGTGTTCAGGGCCACATGAATAGAGGTCTTCAGAGGGAGGGGAGACAGTGGGGGAAGGTGTGGGGGAGGGGAGCGAGTAACAAGAGGGTGGGGAGAAAGATTAGAAACCAATTGGAGAGAGGAAGTTGGAAACAAACCCTGATCAACTTACTCTAATTGCAGTTGACAGCTCAGGAGAAGTTGGATAGAGTTGGTAGATTTCTCTTCTCCCCCACCAGGCTCACAAGAGCCTCTAGGCACTTTGTAAACACAAAGTCCGGGGGGACAGTGCAAGAATTCAGGGATTGTCAAGGAAGAGACAGAAATACATAGCAAAAGGAATCGAAAGAGTCACTAATCGAGACCCGGGCTCTCCTCACCTAGTTGCGCCAAAAAAAAAAATATGTCTAGGGTTGTTTCTGCGGAGAAACACATTTCTATCGTGGTCTATGTAAGCAGCAGCCTTCACTTTAACTCAGGTTAAAAAACAAACAACACGACTGTTTCCCAAGGCTTCTTAAGTCATGTTCAAACTGTGCGAAATCAAGGAAGACTGCCTTGGTTTCTCCCACGTCCCTTTCTCTCCCTCCAGTGTTGGTCTTTTCTCCTCCTGGGGGTGCGGAGTGGGGGGGGGGCACCTCAGATGTAGTCTTCTCCCCCAAAGGAGACAGCTTTTCAGTCTTAACAACGTCAGTAATTGGACTTCAGGACCGTGCTCTTTTCTTCAAGCTAATCCAATCACCAGCAAAAATCCTGATTCCCTCTTAGGTTTCTTAGTCTTAAATGAAAGCAGTCTGAAGTGACTTGCTACTGAGAGAGCTCCTTCAACACATTTTCCCCTTTCCCACTTACGCTTTTTTTTAATTCGTCACCCCCCCTTCTATTCTAATACAGTTTCAAGAGAGACAAAGTCTTCCGAGAGTAATTTACAAACGATGGTCAAACTTACAAACTTCCAGCAAATTGCACCGAGTCATGTCCAGCCACTTTTCCGTCCACTTTTGTACATTCCATGCCCGGCCAGTGGCTCAGAGGGTCTGGACTCCCAAAGGCAATGTGGCTTTATCTCTTGTACTGCTTCGCTTTATAGATGGGGGAAAAAAGAAGAAAAAAGTAGCTTGTATTTTCCTTTCTCTTTCAGGTCTGTTCCGAGCGCTTTCCTGACACCGGCTCCCGCTCCTCGGACTCACGGCGAAACACAGGCTTTCATTGTGCTGCGATAGGAGAGGGAGAGAAAGAGGGAGAGAGAGACAGAGAGGGAGAGAGGGAGCCAGCAGGCTGCAGACGGGGGAGGAGGGCGGGAGCTTAGGCTCCCTGGTGGAAGGCTGGTGCCGCTGCTCCAGTGAGTGAGTAATCGCAGCCAGGCGCCCGGGAACGGAGTGCAGAGGCCTCCCAGTGGCTGAAGAGGCAAACCCTCCAGAACAGCATCTCTTTACAGACAGCTAAGGCTCAGCCTCAGCCTGGGTGCTGTGGCGGGAGGGGAGGGAGGTGGGCAGACTGGGGAAATTCCCGAGTCTCCTTGCAAGTGTTCTTCGGACAGCTCTCAACGCTAAAGAAATTCCCAGCCAGGGACTGTATCTTTCCCCTTCCAGCCTGCAGTCGGGCCCTCCTGAGGATACGATTTTCGGTTTTCAATAAGCTGTAAACGAGACCACTGAGCACCCCAGCAAGAGCTGGGTGAGCACGGAGGAAAAGCTCATTAGCACAGTGAGGAAGTTGGTGAGCGAGTGCTACTGCGAGGTGCTGAGAGGGAAGTCCGCAGCTGTCTCCTAAAGGCCCTATTGGTGTGGGCCAGTTTGGGCAACAGGCTGGGAGGCGATGAGCAAATCATCCGGAATAAATAAACATTTTATGAGGAAAGGAGGAGGTAAAAAGCGTTTTTCTTTGAAAAAAAGTACAAGGTGTGTTTTCTGTAGCTGTCTGGTGTATATAATGTTCCTTGCGATTTCAAAACATTCCTAACGAAAACTAGGTTTTAATTCTTTATCTTCAAATGATGTGGTTTGTAAAAATATTCAGCAGATCGGACGAATCCATGCGTGTTTATCAATTGTAGAGAATGAACCACGACGGGCACAGTATTGGAAGTCAGGACCAACAAAGATGCAAATGTTAGAATTTATAAGTCATTTGTTTGGATCTGAGGTCTCCAGACACAGTTTCATTCACTCAACAGACTCTACAAGTTCCGCAGTATGATCCTGCTCCAGGCCTGAGCTTTGGCCAGAGGGGAACAAGAGTAATGTATCTCAAGGCAAATTTGCCCACAGCTCCTTCCCCCAGGGGCTGGCCTACTTTAGTCCTTTTCATGTCCACAGGTCCCAGGTGTTAAATTGGAAATGGAGACAGGCACACTCAGACAGGACAGGGTACTTCTTACCCAAAGTGCTTGGAATCAAAAGTATTTCAGATTTCAGGCGTTTTGGATTTGGGGATATTAGTTTAGAATATCTCTAATCCCAGAAGTCCCCCCCCCCCAAATCTGGTATGTTAGCTCTGTTTAAATAATCCCGTTCTGCAGTATCTCTGATTGTTTTTGAGTCAACTAACTCAGTCTGTATAACCTTTGGCTTTTTGGGAACCATCTTTCTCCTGTCCCCTTTGAGACCAAGTTCCTCTCCATTCACATGGAGAAAGGAGAAGCTGTATTTGTTAGAGCAGAAAAATAGAAACAGTCTCTTGTATCATTAAAAAGCGAAGGGTTTTTGCCCATTATATATTTCATTTTTTAAAAGGAGTGTTCAGCAGACAGCAGAACTTCTCCTTCTGTCATATTTAGCAGTCACAACCAGTAAAAGAAAATTACACAGTCTTTAGGTGAAAATACTGCTCAATGAATATCCTGTGATAACACCTGTCTTAAACAGCATAGAGCCCTTGGCCAAACAAGCTACACTTAGTAACATAGATTACAAATCAAAACAGTAAGTTTGCTAAACTGAGACGAAATTTAATTGATATAAAATTGTCCATAGTTTTAGGGTACGGTGTTCCAGTAAATGTGCACATTGTATAATAAGTTCTTGAACTCAGGTAATAAGCTCATATTGCAAGTGCTCTTAGCTGCTAAGCCATCTCTCCAGCCTCGATCCCTCTGTGATTTTGACAGGAGCATAAATTCAAAGCTTGGGAAGCAAGATTTCAACAGACAGCTTTCCTTGCCACATTCCAGTAGGTAAAACGTTCCTCTGGACTTTCTAGAGGGTCTTTTGTATGCATTAAAAAGAATTATGTATTTCCCTGCATGTTGTATGTGTGCCACACTGTGCAGTGCTGTGCTGGTTTAGTCCGGAAGAAGGTGTTGGGCGCCCTGGGATGGGATTACAGGTGGTGTTGAGCCACTGCATGAGTGCTGGGAGCTGAACCCAGGTCCTCTGCAGGAGCAGCCAGTGTTCCTAACTGCTGAGCCATCTCTCTAGTGCCCCTTCCTGCACATTTACCTGTACACATCCCAGCCATTTAATTTCTGGTTGGCATCGTCACTTATGCATGTCATTTATTATTACTATTATTATTTTTAAAAATCACCACCTAAAGACCAGCACTTCATATATGTCATTTCCCTCAATACACAAACATTGCTGGGAAGACAGAGCTTCATCCAGCTCCTCACTTAGACAATGAAGACTTATCAAGAAGACTTGCTCCACATCATATAATTAGGGAGGGTGAGACTCGGACTCCTCAGACCCAGCTTCTCTTAACCATAGAGCTCACTGCCTTAATGCTAAGTGAGTGGCACTACAAGCAGGCCTAACTCAAGGGATGCTCTAACGCCCAGTGCCCATTCTGGAGTTTAAGCAGGTCCGATACTATCCAAAGAATGAGTGTTGGGCACACATACCTGCATATGAGAACAGACGGTCAGGAAATTGTTAATTACACCGAGTTGCTTATGAGAACATTTTTTTTTTCTTTTGGCAGGTCATCAAACATACTTCAGGGATATCTTCTTCTTCTTTTTTAACTCTGCCTTCTTTTCCAAAAATCACCCATGATCCTGACGCCCTCCCATAGTCTACCAGTTCCCCTCTGCTTCCCTCAGATACTGCCCTTTCGTCTTTACCTTTTGAACATGGCTTCGTTTTTGTTCTCTGGAAGTGAGTAAAGGAGTAGTTCCCCATGTTCCAGAGAAACACAGACAACAATAGACACGCGATGGAAGCATCTGCTTCACCCATGAACACTCACGCATGGTCAGCATCAGCTTCAGCATCCTTGCACTTCCTGTTTTTCCTTCTCTTTCCTTACTGCCTAGCATAAAAGGCCAATAGCAATAATTATGGAAATGTACTGGAGAAAATGCAAAGTCCTTTCCATGTAAAGACTTTATAAAATGTAGTCTTGTGTAATATGTACATAGAGGCATGTGTCATGAATCACACAATAGATACAGCTAGCTAAGTTCAACCAACACTTCCCATAAGAAAAAAGCAAATAAAATGCTACAGGAGAACAGGTCTCATCTTTAAGAATTAAAGATACAGAATACACAGCTTGCTCTGAATACTTTATTGCATTATGGAAAAAATTAGAAGGTGCAAAATAAGGTAGGCACAAAAATAAGCCTTTAAGATGATTTTGACTGAAATTGTTTCTGGGATCTTCAGACTGGAACATATACTTATAAACTTACATAGAGAAAATTATGGTTAAAAATCATGAATACATCATCTCAATCATTAATATATTCCAGATAAAACGGCAAGACACAAGAACATTATACGGCATGAAATTATATCCTGAACTTGAGGATTGAAAGACTCTGGGGATGAGACATCTATTTATAAGCGAAACTTCAGCAGAAGGAAGCAGCCCTCCCCAGCTGGAGTAGAGAAGCTGTGGTCTCATGCCAAGGTGAGGATACTGAATGCATGGTAGTCTGAAGCTTCTTGCATGGCTTGCTGATTGAGGAGACATTAATTAGACATTTATTACTATTGCCAAGGGGTACAATAACATGTAATAAGGTATGAGTCTCACTATACATGTGTATACACATGCATATGTAGCGCTGATATGAAGATGCATGTGTGTGGTTGCACACATGTATGGGCACATATACATTTGTCTCTGCATGCATGCTGAGCTCAGAGGATAGCCTTGGGTGCCATTCACAAGAACCACCAGTCTTGTTTTTTGAGACAAGGTTTCTCTCACTGGCATGAGTAGGCTGGCTGCCTGGCCAACAAGCCTCGTCTTTGTCTCCCCAGTGTGAGGATAACAAGTACATGCAGTCATTTCTGGCTTTTATTTTAAATATGGCCCTGGGACTGAATTCAAGTCCTTGCTCACATAAGGCAAGCACTATGCTGACTGAGCCATCTTCAGGTCAGTCCAAGTATAGTTTAATGCAGCCTATTTCTACTAGCCTGACAGGACATGATAGCACACTCAGCTGCTGGTCATCTGTGGGAAAATCATGGATACATGACTGAAACACACCGAGGGAACCCTCGAACCACAAAGCTGATGTTCTCCATGTCCGTTTAAGAAGGCTGAGTAGACTTCACTGTGGTACTTTATGAAAATCAGAGGAGTGCACAAGACACACATAGAATATACAACAAATGTCACATGATATGGAGAAACAGATTCCATGATCTTCACATTTACAGAAATTTACAAAATCTTCTCTGAAGGAGTACGCTATAAATCAGACTTCTCATCTTGAAAATAATCCGCGGAGTTGAGATAGTCTTGCAGTTTATCATATTTCTGTATATACAATAGAAAAAAAATTAGTTATTTTTACTCACAGCAGCAAATAAGACAGACCCTTCTAACTACTGAAACACATGTCCCATGGTAATTGGGAACAAAAACATCACTTAATTATAAATAAAAGCTCTATTTCAAATAAGCATTTCTAACTCAGAATGCATTGGAAAGAAATCACATAGTAGCATTATTAATTTCATACCTCATAAGTTATAATTGCAAATCATAGCATAAATATAATAATTCAGAGGCTAATCCGACAGATATTTCTGGAACAGATGTGTATGTATGTGAACAGTTTCCTACTAATGACTGTTGAGGACACAGTTTTAAAAGACTTGTTGGCCGTCCCTTGGACAAGACACTCATAGCAACCAGCACCCCTGTTGTGAGAGTCTGGAGAGAAACCACGGGTAGTTGAGGTGACAAGGAAAGTTTGACATTCAAGTTGCTTTGGACAAAAAATGCTATCCTTCTCCACAGCCCAGGAGACTAAATGTTCATCCAACAGCACCACGACGAGGGAGCGCAGGGTTTGATAATAATCTGATGTCTTCTGAAAGAAAAAGATAGGACTGAGCCAAAGAGATTGAGTTGGGAGAATAAAAACTACGAAATACTAGGTTATGGACTGTGCAAAGATTTGACAGGCAACGTGATGCTACCAAAGATTTGGGAGCAGGGGACTGGCCTTGTTTGAAGCACATGTTCAGAAAGCCGGCTAGCAAACCCTATAACTGTCTGGCAACGTCAGGAACCTGTGGTGAAGATGAGGCAATGAGGACTCAAGCTCGAGGGGCAGCACCAGCAGGGGAAGGTACGGAGCAGCCAGGGACAGGGTAAGAGAGGCACGAAAGCCGCCCTGGAGACTTCAAGATGAAAGAGAACAAGAAAAATGGCAGGCAGGGTGCGCACAGGCAGATGGGGGAGCAGAGAAGATACATGAGTTCACATTTAGACCGGAGTCCAAGTATTTATATCAGTTGAGGGCATTAAATTATTAAATGGTTTCCTGATCTGGTTTCTGGTCTCTGAGAGAAGACCTCAATGGCCTGGATTCTGTGATGACAGGGATTCAGGGGAGGCAATGTGAATACGGCATTTTCACCCTAGGCAAGGCCACATTTTCATAACCTCAAGATCTCTGCTTGCAGCATGCCCCCAGGAAAGAAGGAAGAAAAGGCCAGGACAGAGAGTGATCAGCCAGCTAAGGCCACATAGGGTTCAGTTGGTTTTACATGAAAGTAACATTCTCTATGATCTGCAACGTGCACTTAGAAGATCGGCTGTTTTAGGCTTATTGTTTTATCTTTATGTTGTTTTACTCAATTATTTATAAAATTTGTTTTGGAAAGTTAAAATGCATCTCGGTATACAAAGAGAAGCAAATAACCATCTTTGCTTGCATAATGCAAATAGCAATTAATGGTAGATGATCACTTTCTAATTCCAGGCCCTAAAACATGCCACCATTTACACGATCAAAGCAGTAATTATCGCTTAGTTCCTATTTTATAGGGGAGCAACAGGCTTGGGGAGATCAAGTGACTTGCTTTCACATTCCACTGCTGGCCAGTGGCAGGGCAAATATTTAAATGCATGCTTTTAACCTTTATAGGATGCTGTTTTGAGTTTTCAATGCCAGGGGTGGGGTAACAGCTGTTCTGAGGGGGAAAAAATGAAAAATCACAAAAGGGAAAGTGAAACAGAGGAGAGGTCATTAGGACCACTCTGCCAGTCTCCTCTGCTGGAAGATGCAGCTCCTGTGGCCCATCACAGGGCTTTTGGGAAGTCTGGGCCTTATGTTAATAATGAAGTGCACTGCACTCTCACGTGAACCAGATGGGCATTCTGGCAAAAACTTTGCAGATTGTGGACGTGGGGTAGGGGAACGTAGTCAGGTTTACTTAAGTGAAGTCTGGTATTCTCTACCCAGATGGAGCAATGAGACTGCCAGAGAGGAGAGGATCTGTTTGCCCAGGGGGCTTTGAGAGACTGAGCCCAGAGCCAGCGCAACAGGACACTGTAAGCTGTGGTCCTCTACCTTCAAGTCGCTTAAGAATCAGCCAGTCCAGTTTTTAAAATGGTAGATGTTTAATGCCCTCAAGGAGTTTCATCCAATTGGTCTGGGTAAGCCTAGGAACTATTTTTTTTTTTTTTACAAATTTCTAGGGGACTATGATATTTTAGAGAAAACGACCTTTTACTGTTTGAAATTTAAGGAGTGGCATTCTTAAAAATTGTAATGCTTTATATTGTGATATTAATATTAACATGCCATTTTGTGTGTGGGGGGAACAAGGGGTTGATTCAGTTGGTTAGTTTTATGCCAACTTGACAGAAACTAGAGTCATTTGGGAAAAGGGACTCAGTTGAGAACATGCTTCCAGGAGACGGGCTACAGGCAAGGGTATCAAGCGAGCTTTTGGTTACTAGTGATGGGGTTAACCCAGATCTCTGAGGGTACTGTTAGCCCTGGGCAGGAGTTCCTGCAGGCTATAAGAGAGCAGGCTGAGCAAAAGAGAACAAGCCAAGAAGGAGTGTTCCTTAGCCTCTGCTTCCATTCCTTCCTCCAAGTTCCTGCTCTGACTTCCCTCAGTGATGGGGTGTGGCATGAGTGAGACTTGTAAGCCAAAACAAGTCATTCTTCCTTCAGATGCTTTGGGGTTGTAGTGTTTTGTCACAGCAACAGAAACCTAACTAAGACAGGGAATATAATTTTACTTCCTTTCCTTAAGAATGTTTTTTATCTCGTCGATGATCCTAAACTTTATTAAGCTTCCTCTAAAGTACATGGAAATTTTTGCTATTTTCCCTTCAAGAAACAGAAAGTTCTCTCATATAAACACATGTAATTATTCCATAACACACATGCAATGCACACAGACTGGAGCTATAGCTGAGTGGCCCAGCTCCTTCCTAGGACACACAAAACATAGGGTCCACTCTCAGGTACCAGAGACAGGGGGAAGGAACGTTTTTGTAAATGCGGTACACCGATAGATTTTCTAATTCCACTTGAGTGGGTATCTTCTAAAGGCACCACAAAAGGCATGAAAGAAGTTCAGTGTCTCAGGAATTGAAGACAGGGTTCCTAGCGAGGTCTTTCCTGAAAGCCAGTGAGAGACACAGAGAAGTTGGGGAGAAGAGCTTTTGTAGTAGGGCAAGCGAAGTAAACTGTGAAAGTGTGAAGAGAGTGAAAGGAAAGAAGAGACAGGCAAGCTCACTGGATGCTGGGTTGAGGTAGACTAACTGTCCACAGGGAGGGTAGCTATGACATCCCTCTAACTGTCCACAGGGAACATAGCTATGACATCCCTCTCTGCAGTGGCCCTTCTACTGACCATGCTAGGCCCTGAGATGGCCCCATGTCGCTGCTCCCTGTCTCTGCTATGTCCTCTTGCGTCACCTTTGCTCTTTGACAACCTTCCCTATTATATAACCCAGACAAAAGACATCAGGTCAGACTCTTCCGTTTCCCTTCTTTTCAAGGTGAAATATGTCCTTGATCCAAATTTCCCGAAAAATTGCTATTTGATCTGTTGTATCTGCAGGACTAAACCTGCTTTTGGAAAACTGCTAGCATGAGCAATTCTTTCCACAGCAAAATGCTCGGGGCTCTGTGAGCAGAGCAGACCCTCTGCGCTGCCATGAGAGCTTAGGAATCCAACGGACTCTTCAGAACGCCCACTTTATCCCTGATAGCAAATTCAGTGAGCGTCAAGGTAGAGCGGAGTCAGAGTAGGTCCCACAGCCTGCGGCCTCAGCGTACCCTTGCATCATCTTCAGCCACAGTGCCACACTACTCAGCCCCAGGTCCTTAAAAGGAAGTGGCTGTGTTAGAATGGGCGATGGAGCCCTTTCCTCAGACTGGAGCCAGATGCAGCTTCAGTTTTAGGTCATAGGGACTAAAGAAGAAAGCAGACAAAATTGAGTCTTATACTTTATGGCCCCCACCCCCACCCCGACTAAAGCACTCTGGAATCTAATGGTTAGTATTGATTCTGAATTTGACAGGACCTAAAAGACAAGTCTCTGGGCACATCTTTGAGGGCTTATCTAGATTAGGTTAATTAAAGTAGAAAGATGTACCCTAAAAGTAGGTGGCACTGTTCTCTAGGCTTGGGTCGCAGACTGCATAAAGAGAAGGCTAGCTGAGCGGAAGCGTTGGTCTCTCCTTGCTTCTTGATCCTGAAACACGGCCAGCGGCCTCAAGGTCCGCAGGGCCTCCTCACCATGGAGGACACACCTGTAAGCCAAAGTAACCCCTTTCCTCTTAAGATGTTTCTGTCATGGTATGGTATCACTGCAACAGAGAAAGTGACTCAATACGTAAGTGAGGGTTGCATACGTGACAGAGACCTTTTGTCAAGGTGCAGCATTATTGTTCAATAGCTCCTACATGACACGGTGAATGAACTCTTGGAAGGCCAGGGCATCTGTTCAGAACAGAACAGTGACAAACGTGGAAGGGATGGGCAGCAGAAGCGGGTGTATCAGAACAGGAGGGAAGGGATTTTTCTTAAGTCTCACTGGCTACAAATGTCCTCTTTGCTGGCCACACTCGAGCCTCCAGATTCTGCAGAAGGAAGCACTCTGCAGTCTTACCTTTCTAATCCAGCCACTCTCTTCTGACTCACTGAAGACTCTTTTGACTGTTTCTTTAACCTGCTCATCTTCAGCCTCTTCTGTTTTTGCGATGGAGCAGCATTTTTGGTACAGTTTGAATTTAAAATGCTTCAGTTTATGATAAATTCTGGTGCGATTGGCACAAATTCTGCCAACAATAAACACCTACATTAAGAAATAAATGTCATTTTCTCAAATAGGAAGTGAAAATAATTCTGATCCTCAGATTTCCCTTAACGGTAGAATCTAAACCATGTATTTTTATCTTTATTTATATGTTTATACAGATGATTCTGTTATCTTTTCTTATCTATACAACGAGTCAGCAGCACAGGAGCCTGCACTGTGCTTCCACTACTGGGCTAGGGGCGAGAGGCAAAGTGAGGCAGTAGCTGTTAGGGAGCTTAGGAGAAAGATGAATGATTACAGAATGCTCAGGATGCTACCCAGATGTCCGTGAGGATGACCTATAGGATCCCCTAAACCAACAGACTGGAGACTGATGGAGCCCATGGTTCTCTCTGTGTGCGTGCTTATATGAGGGCCAGAGGGCAACGTCAGGTGTCGTTCCTCAGGCTACACTAATCCTTTCTCTTTTGAAGCAGCATTCCTCATTAGCCTTCAGTTTTCCAGTGAGGTGAAGCTTGCCACGCTTTCCCCAGTTACTTATTGGTTTGTTTGTTAGGAATGCTGAGGTTTGAACTCAGTCCTCGGGCTTGGCATCCTCTATCAGCTGAGCCACCACCCCAGCCTCCGTCTCTGATTCATGAAGGCCTGAAAACAGCTATGTGAATTTGGGAATAAAGAGAAAAATTGCTTGTAAGGAAGAAAGATGCACACACACAAAAGCAGGAGAATGCATGCAGAATGAGGCATACATACCCTTTCTGTGTTTAAAATGCCCAGATTATGATAAATGTATACATATAAGCAACAGCTAAAAGTGGCTCAGCCGATAGAGGATGCCAAGCCTGAGGACTGAGTTCAAACTCCAGCATTCCTAACAAACTCTTACACCAGTGTCCAATATTGGTAGTTGTTTACTAAACAGTCCCCAAATATAAAGTAAAAATGTTCTTTGTGTGTGGTCATATTTTTGGCTTTAGGTAATGCGTCATGTGTAAATAGGACATATTAACACTTTATTGTCTGCTTTGATAATATATGGACTCCTAGGGCTCTATGATGCACTTTTATGAAATCTGTCAACCAGGCCATTTCTCTGTCATGTGTCGATGGTTATGGTTTATTACACAGCTAAAACAGGAAGTCACCATCACTCTGCTGATAAATCAAATATATCTTAACTCATACTTTTCACTCTTTGTTAAAAAAAAAAAAAAAACTGGAATGGGCTCCAAACATCCCAACACGATCATATCATATAAAAACCTGAGGGCACAAATGTCTTCCTAATTTAAGTTTTTCCTATGTTCAAGTGCACAAGTTTAGTACAGTCATTTTGAATAGTCATCTATGTCACATTTTTATGAAGACACACACAAAGAAATAAAAAAATGATGCTGCTGTGCAGATAAGTAACAGGCCAGGAGTGCAGAAAGGAATTCAAGTGATACAGTGATGACTGCAGAGCAGCCGCGCTCGATGCATGGTTAAGTGACGCACTTTGGACATTCCGTCCTGTCCTGGGACTTCACCTGAATAGACATGAACAAACATCTATTTGCTCAGATTCAGCACTCAGAAACACATCCAAGGAACGGTAGCTGACTGGAGTTCCATTCAGGAGCATGGATGAGTCGAAGCCAAGTGCAAACCTGAGAAGCCCATCCCAGCACAGGTGACAACTTAGTCATATTCCTGAAGCTCCATCAACAATGTACCCTTGAACCAACTAACCACTCACCACCCCGCCACCCTTCCTCCCACTCTGGCAACTGTTTCTGCTTACACAGACTTAGGAAGGGGTCTTACGAGTTGCTTAAGTTTGCTATGATCTGCTTTCTCCTTCAGGGAGGGAATGTTCTTGTGGTCTTGTCCAACATACAGCTATAACTAAACTATTTACTCTGTGAATTGGGAAATCCATCTTCCATCAGAGCATATCCTTTCTTTCAAATAAGCTAACCTGTGGTAAGTCAGGCAAAATAAAATTATCAACAAGCAAACACTGTTTTACTACACCCTCGAAAAGAACCTGGTTAATCCCAGGCTTTCGTTTTTTATATAAGCATAAGCACAATCACAAAGTAGAGATCCGAGGGCAGTGGGTGGAGGAGCTGAGGAGTCTCTTTAAGCCCCAGAATACAAATACATTTGTTTTCCCCCCTTTATTTGCGTGCACAGACACAGCGGTTCAATAGGATACAAACTAGCTTTAGTAAATGATTTCTTCCTCGTCTTCTCCCCCTCCCTCCAAACAGATTGTCTCCACTGAAAGACTTGAATATAAAGCAAGCTGGGGGAGCAGTATGTAAAGTGGGCAGCAGAGTCTGAGGAAGTTGATCTCTCCTCAAATAAAAATGTAAATGCTCTCCCAATTTTAAAACATCTATACATTGCTTACTTAAACAGTCTGCTTAGATAGGAGGGAAGATGAATAGAAATCTGACTCATTTTAATGGCTTGATCCATTTGTCACATTCAAAATAACTTCACCCTTTTAAAAGCACTAATGAAGACTTAAAGAGACATACACTAAATTTACAATGCATTTAAAAACTATAACCTGAAATCTATACAAATCATCACAGTAGACAGACTAGTTAATCCCATGCATCATGATGATGGGCTCAGCTTATTTTTTTTAATAGAAACTATTAAATTCTATGCCAAAACAACAAAAAATTAAGTGTTTCAGTAGCTTACTTACACTACTTCTGTGATGTGTTTATTTGTGAGTTAATTAGAATAAAATAGTTTTATTTTTAAAAATAAAAATTTACTGAAGAACACTTATTTTACCTAGCATTGTTTCAAAACATCCATAATATAACTATCAGTAACAACGCTATCTGAATGGTACTATATCCTGACACACATTCTTGTATATCAGACTATCTTGTCACTATTCTAATGTTTTACTTGGAGCGTTTCCACTATTTTATACCCCACTCCTTATCAATAATGCTTCAGTGAACTGTGCAATCATGCCATTTGCTTTTATTGGATTTACTTCTATAAGATAAACTTCTAGTGACTACAGAGGCTCTAGCTGCGTGGTTGCCTGTGTCGTAAAAGTGTGCCAGACCCTTCTTCCTTTACAAATCTTACTTTTCATAAGCCTTCAAACACCTAAGCTATGTTGGTCATATTACCTTTCAACATTTGATTTAAAAATACTTTGGTAAATTAAAAGCTATCATTCTGAATCTTAAGTAGTTTTATTTGTCTGTTCCTAAGTTGAGAACGAACCTTTTCTCATATATGTAACTTCAACTCTCAAGAATAAAAATCTCTAAATGATTGTCCCAATCCTTACTGTATTGCTTAGAGGGATCTGATCAACTATTGCCCAATAGAACTTGGGAATCATACTTTCCAAAAAGTCGTATTGCCTCCACTTTAATAACGGTAGATTTAGCAACAACTTTGTGTCTCTGTCGCATTTAAAGTATATATCCTCCAAGGATAGAGTCACTAGAGGAAGTTCTCAAAGGATTTACAACTGCAGCCTTCTTACAAAGTAATATTAAAAACACAAACAGAATCTACATATTTCTTTAATGCGTTTACACTATACTGTCCCACTCTCGTCTATTAACTAATTTAAATTTGGGGAGGGGTTCTTTTTTTGTTTTTTGTTTTGTTTTGTTTTAGCCATGGTTTTTCTGTGCAGCTCCGACTGTCCTGGAACCAGTCATGTAGACAAGGGTGGCTTATGCCTGCTTCTTTCTGCCTCCCAAGTAAGTACTGGGATTAAAGGCCTGTGCCATGATGACTAGCAATTACATATTCTTGAAATTTTTCTATGTTCAAATTTAACAACATCTTAATCAGGTAAACAATTGCTCTAGACACTGGCACGGTAGATATTGTCTAAACCAAAGTACAGCAGTCTCTGAATTCTCTCTTTGTAGGATGAATCTTCAATTACTTATCTATAAAGTGCTAATTTGAATACTATCTGACACAAGGTTTTTAGCTAGGTCATATTCTTCTTTGAACTCTTTCGTCCAAGTGATCTTCTTCATCACTCTCATGCTGTACATCCCATCCCTATAAATGACTCATAGAGATTAAGAGGTGGACCAACTTTACCTCATGGAATTAGGGGTGAACATGCTGTATAAGACACATTTTTCACCTGCAAAAATTGTGCCCTGGGCTTAGAGATGTTACCCAGTTGGGTGCTTTCATAGCAAGCTGAGGCCCTAAGTTTAATATCAGTGGCATACTAAAAGAAAGAGAGAAAATCAAATATACTATATTTCCTTGTATTCTTTTCTTTGTATTGTTTTCTCTATTTCTGAGAACTAACCAGAGGACAAGCTAACGAAGCCTAAATTTTCTAAATATCAAAGGCAGAAATTAGCAAAATATACCTGCTTGTCATGTGACATGAAGTCATCTGTTTCCATAGTCCTGGTGTTGTACAACTTTCCTGAGAGGTGCACCAAGTATTGACAGTGGCGATACAGCCCACAGGCCTGGCACAAGCCATCCTCGGGGCTCTTGGGATGAAGGCTTAAGTTAGAGTAGCTTTCAACTCGGTCCTGGCAATAGTTACAAATAAGAAGATTAAGTAAATATCAATGTATCCAAATTATCACTCATTTTGGAAACCAACGGGAAGAAATATAAGAACAAAACATGGTATCTCTTACTTTAAGGAAGTATTCTTTTTTAAAGATCTATTTATTTATTATTATGTATACAGTGTTCTGCCTGCATGTACACCCGCAGGCCAGAAGAGGGCATCATGTTGTGTTACAGATGGTTGTGAACCACCATGTGGTTGCTGGGAATTGAACTCAGGACCTTTGGAAGAGCAGGCGGCACTCTTAACCACTGAGCCATCTCTCCAGCCCAAGGAAGTATTTTTAAGTTGAAAAAAATTAATTATTAATCTTGGCTATAAAAAAAGACAAGGAAAAATGAGTAGCTTTATTTATCTCTTTACCTACAAATTACTACTAAGTAGTGTTTCCAGGGGGCTTTAATTTACTTATTTTCCACAGTCTCATCCTAATTAGCACCAATGAGATATTAAAGTAGGAAAATGAGCAACAAAATACAAGCGTGAGTTAAAGATGGAGTCATTTAAGCTAGTTAAAATTTAAAAAAAAGTTACAGTCATTCTTCAGTGCATGAGTCAACTCACATTTTCCTCAAAACATTCTGAAAACAACTTAATTCTCCTGCAGTCACCAGCTTTATCATGTGAAAACAAGCACATTTCAATCCATAATGTTCCATGTGCAGTATCGATGGACAATGTAATGGATTATCAATGAGAGAATGACGTGAGAAACACTGGTCTGCCTAAGCAAACTGTATTAGCGATGAAGTTACTTGCGCTTGTATGAAGGCTATGCCCGACGTGACTGTTCTGTTAGCAGTGTATTTTAATATTGCACTTGAATGAACACATTGAGCACATTGCTAGCATGCTTACTAATCCACGTTCATGGCCTACACTGGTCTGGATGGTACACTGGTCCTTTTCATACTGTGTGATTGGCAGCACTGTTCTCACTCACCTGTCAGTTTTTAAACTCCACAGCACGTCACTGCACGTCACTGACAGACTGAAATCCAGACCCTCCCCCTTCCCTTCCTGCTCCTGTGATGCTGTGGCAGCACCGTGTGGGGAAGGCTCCAACAGCTTGCTTTCCTGAGCAACTGCAGTGAGCGGAACACACTCCACATGGAAGTGACATATACACTTTTCCAGGTTGAGCCAGTGAGTGTTCTTCATGTTGCGATATCTGCCCAGCAGACTCAGTGCACCCTAGGGTCACCGAATCATGTCATCATTCTGTGCATCTTAGTCCACTGTGGTCACCTGCCAGTGTGGCAAAGCGTAACAACACAGAGGTGTGCCTCTTGAAGGACTCTGTTGAACACTGCTCTGTGAAATTCTAACTGTGGGGTTATATACCTTCCTCATTGTAAAATGAGGAAGAGACGACATCCTTCCTTTTGGACTTAGGAAATACATCTCACATGTAAATCATCTGCCAAAGGCTAAATGTTCTTTAAAATTGTAACATTTTCTTTGTACCAAAGGAAATAGTATTATAATTATTTTGTACATTTTACCTAAAACACATACATCCCTATTTCCCTTAAAAGTAGATAAATATTTTTCACATCTGAGGAATAAATTTGGAATCCAGGTATTAAAAATCTAGGAAAATCTAGAAATATATACACGGTGGTTCTAAACTTAAGCTGCCATTGAACTTGAAACCTTATAGTTTGCAAGCCCTGATTGTCTCTCAGACTGTTGCATGTACTATCATCAGGTGTACTTCAGGCTGAAGAGCTCTTGATGATACCAAGTTTTCTGAAGTAAATGAACATAGAAATTGAATTAAGTACTACAGAGACTTTAAGGAATTCAAATATCTATTACATACCATTTTTCCTCTTAGTAATCATTGGGGAATAGAATGACAGAGGTTGGGGCACCTGTAAAAATCATAGTACATCCTCTACCATTAGAGATGCTAAAATGCCAATCTGGAGAATAAGATAGCAATTCTTATGTTAAAAAGTCAAATCCCCAAATTTCTAGAATTACAAAATCTGACACTAGAGACTATGTCAAACACGATGAAACTCAATGTTTTCTATATTGTTTTATGGAAATCAAATATCCTAGGAGGGGCCTGACTTGTCGGCTCATCACATAAGCCTGATGACCTGAGTTTGATGCTAGGAGCCCACAGTGGAAGGAGAAAACCAGCCTGTGCAAGTGTTCCTCTGCCCACAGTGGATGGTAGCATAGAAGTGTCCTCATTCACACACACACACACACACACACACACACACACACACACACACACACACCACATACGTCACACACTCAATGTAAAAACAGTAGGAGGAACAACTCATGGAAGCAGCCTCACGAGACACGCTAACTTGGGAAATGTTGCTGTCTGCCTCCCCTCCCGGAAATATACTGATACTGCCTTGAGGCATGAACTCATGAGTTAGCGCTCGGAAAAGTGCTCCAGTAGAGAAGTCAGTTTAAGTCAGACATGTTTTTCAAACTTTTCTATGTGACACTCTTCTCTGAAGAACCATCTTATGAGACGCCTCCTCATTTTAAAGTAGGCTAAGCCCGAGAGATGCTCTGAAATTATTTCAAACCATTTAGTTATTGAAGACATTAGTGTAGATACTTAAAACAAGTAAAGCCTTTAGAGGAGGTTAAGATGTTATTACTTTACAAGGAAGAATGCCAACACTTCAGAAAGTGACTCCATCTGGGTGGACATTGAAGTCCTGAGAGGGCAACTGTCCCCGTGCTCTTACCAGAGGTTAAATGGCAAACTATATACCTTATATTGTTCTTTCCATCGGCTTCTAGAGAACAAACTCTCTAGACGGGGTTGAATAAAGCGATGATCCAAATAATGAAGAGATGTCAACATATCTTGTGCATATGACTTCTTCCTGGTGCCAGCTGTGAGCAGAGGAACAAAAGCAACAGAACACATGAAATACTGAATCAACTGAACACTATGTACATGTTAAGACTTTCAGAAAGATGGTTGGATAGCTCAAAATATTTTAAATTAGAAAGTAGTTAATGAAGTAACACCTTCATTTCATGGAAGCACAGGGCCAGAGAACAGGGCAGTTTTCCCCGAAGGCCTCAGACTTTCTCATTATCAAAAGAAGCTACATGAAAAAGCTTGCACAGAACCTTTCACTCTTGCTTTAAAACCTATCTGCATAACCTTGAATGATACTTTTAAGGATCTCTGCTGCTGGCTCCACCCATGAACCCAATGGTAACTGCCGCCAACACACTGGAAATGTCTTTCCTCTCATCTTTCCCTCCATCCCCCATAGCACACTATAATCTTTTCTGCTTTCATAATTTGATTACTATTTTGTTCTCAATTTATACATATTTGTCATGGCCTGTGATGCTAAGCTTTGTGTTTCTGCTTTCTTCAGAAATTTCTAAGTTAATTTAGATAATTCATGTTTTGTTTTAGCCTGTCATGTTTTATTAAGCCTCTACAGATTTAAACACTTTATCATGAATTAAAAGCACTTCTTTCCTCTGCCCATTCTTTTGAAATCTTCTGCCCTCATTGCTGACACATTGCACTATAACGACAGGAGCTTCCTAGTTGTTCTTAAATGCTCTTATGTCTTACTATGACCCTAAGCATAAAACAGATGTAGATATTACTGTCCTGGTTGGTTTTTGTTGTTGTTGTTGTTGTTGTTTGTTTTTTGATTTTGTCAATTTGATACAAACCTCTCTATACAAGGTGGGTTGTATAAGAAAGCAGGCTTAGCAAGCCATGAAAAGCAAGCCAGTAAGCAGCTTCCCCTGGGACCTGTTTCAGTTCCTGCCTGCAGGTTCTTGACTTGAGTTCCTGCCTTGGCTTCTCTCAGTGGACTTGAACCCAGCACATAGAAGAAAAACAAACTCTTTCTCCAAGGCGCCTTTGGCCAGCATTTTACTATAATAATATAAAGCAGGCTACTACAGAAATTGGTAGCAGAAGTGGAATATTTCTGTGACAGAGATGATCATGTTCCTTTGGAGGGATTATGGAGATGTTTGAAACTTTGGGCTGGACAAGTGAGTGAGTGTTTTTAGACCAAGCCACAAAAGCCGAGAACAGCATGTTTTTTTGTTTTGTTTTGTTTTTTTGTTTTTTTGGTAGAATTCAAAATCTTAGAGGAATGGAGAAAACACATGAATGTTGAGGCATCCTTCTGTTTCAGGTGTGTATGTTTTATATTCTCCAATTTACTGTAGAGTCTTTCATAGCAGGGACTTGTCGCATGCTTACCATCTACACATCTCGTGTGAATGCACTTAGCGTAGTTTATTCCAGAAGAAACAATGGCAAGATTTAAGAATGGTTTGTCTTGGCTTTGTTTCATCTAGTTTCAAAAGCTATTTAGAAAAACTTAAGGAAATGCTCCAGTGATACTATTAACTTACCATACAAGGTTTCCAGAAAAGATTCATCTAAAGCATTGATCAGAAGAGCCTTCACAACTCTCTCAAAGTGAGTATAGTGGTCGCTAAAAGAATCTAAAATGAATTTAAAGCAAGTATTAGGATATAGCAGATAAAACTATACCATGATTACAACAGGGCCCCTGCCAATGCTAACAAGCAAAAACTCGCACCACATGTAGCACAAAGTTTTTCATCCTGTATCTGTTGTCATGGCAAAAACCAAAGCAAAACAAAAGAAAAACAAATAAAAACTCTCTTCCAATTTGGTGATTTCTAACTCAAAGATTCTAGATGTTATCTAAAATGGTCCCAGACTTACTAAGGTAAAATTCTTTAGAGAATACTGAGATACAGTGTGAAAAATCAAAATAATCCATGTCCACTTGAAATTAATAACTATAGCAAAAAAAATGCAAGAAAGCCTCCCATGTAGGCTGATTGCTATGCTTTAGTGTATAACATGCTACATACAAGATGGTCCAGGAAACTGCTACTCACAGAAACCTCAGTGGACATAATAACTCCATTCTTCCTATCGTGCACAGACATATGCATTCCCACACCACTTTACAGAGCCTTCTCCCTCTCACACTACACATATGCCACTATAATCTCTCTAACGCAGCCTCAGACATGAGTCCATCATGGCAACAGGCCAGAAAGTGGTGCTGTTCTTGTTACTCTCAGGTAGACTTCACTACGGGCCATAGAAATGTTCTCTAGTGAGTCCTACCTCCTGTGGTTCAAATGGTCATCAAGGGATACATGCCCTGTTGGGGTGCCTGTGAACTGTCTGGAAATGTGGAAGATGCTTAGCTACGGACCAAAGGAAAATAGGATATATCCGTAGAAATCATGAATGGACTGGGGTTTTATTTCCAGCTGACAGAATGGATCAAATAGGGAGAGGGAATTGTAGTTCTGTTTGCTAAAAGGGCTGTGTATGGTTTTTAGCTTTCAGGGACATTTCATTCTCTACTCTTACCATGGAGCTGCTAAAGTGTAAATTATCAGCAGAATGAATTTGTATTGGGTCTTAGACTTTAGAGGGTCTAAGATAGGTCTTTAGATAGGTCATCATTGAAAATTCAGAGGAAGACTGTACACACACACACACACACACACACACACACACACACACACACACACACCAGTAGCTTCTAATGCAAAAGAAAAATACAGTAACACTTCAAAAGAATTCTCCTCTGACTGGATTTACGCTGATCTAATATAGAATTTTTAAATAATTTTGAATTAAAACTCATCCTAACTCCATGTAACTCTTCAAATTATATTAAGGGAAAGCTCTTCTGGGATTATTAATGGGCATGTTGGAAAAAAGTTTAACTCACTCACTTTGAGACTAAGTTTAACCATCAGGCATATGCAACGGCCTATTTATTTATTTGAAGCTCACCGAACATGCTAACCTTGAAAGTACTAATGCCCAGGGTTACTCATCTGCCATGGAATTTTAAGAGCTGCAGCAATACTTCAAAGGCCCCAGAAGTTCTTCTTCGGGATTAGGAGGAAAGGCAAGGCCAGAGATCAGCATCACTTGGTTTTTACTTCCTACTCACACTGTGTTCCTCCTAGCCATGCTCATCAGAATGTCCTTAGAAAGAGGTTTCTGCTTTCACTGTATCTGAGAGAATGGGTAGGCAGTGCTGGGATAGTATTCTGTTATCTCCAACTGAAAAAAATGCCACAGCTGAGGGAGTGAACATCAGGTATCAACCGAAGCACTTATGTCTAAAGGGCTAATTGAAGAGATGTTGCCCTTGGTTTATTTTTAGCTGAGGAAACTGAAAAAAAAAGGATGGTGAAAAATTTTCCTAAGATCATAGAACTAAGCGTTGGAGGATGAGTCCTGGGCAGTCTCCTTTAGATGTTATGTTCGTGTTCCCAGCATAGATGGTGTAGATTTGGTATCAGTCTCCTCTAGAATACATGTTCACGTTCCCAGCATAGGTAGTGTAGATTTGGTATTAGCTTTCAGACACAGAATTGGATTAAGAATTGGAGAATATAAAATTAGAATCTCTCACTGACTAGGAAAGTGATAACTGTCACTGACAAAGACCCCTAAGACCACAAATAAACAGGAAAGAGGTGGAGTTAGGCGTGGGGTTCAGGCTTCATTTGGGACTAGTTCTAATTCCTATATGGGATAAGTGTCAGTGCACTGCTCTTGGAGATTTAGTTAATCCACCCTCCCCAGTCAGCTCTTGTTGTCTGGCAATATTAGGTTTGCACTCAGGGTCTCCTGCACACTATGCATGGACTTCATTACAGACCATGGCCCTAGTCCGTCATGCTCATGTCAATCTGGAGAAGAACAGAAGAGTCAAATTTGTTATTATGCATGATTTTATTTTCCTCATGTAGCAGTCAATCCCAGGTTCTGTTTAATATCTAAGTATTCTGCTGACTTTCCTGCATCTCTTGGCTCCACATATGCTAAGATTTTGTTTCAGCATCATGTACCCTTCCTGCTGATCTGGATGTTTCTCATGTCAGCTTGGCTCTGTTTTACTGATATCTTATGGTAAAAATCCTTTCACTTACTATTTTTCAAAATTTACATTATTCTCATGTATTGGTTCTTCTAAGTGAAGTTCAGAATTATTTTGTAAAGTTGAACCAAAAACTAATTTTAGAAGACTTCTCATGGTATGTATAGTACTTTCAGATCATGCTTGTCTCTCCACTTATTCATGTTTCCTTTCTCATTTCACAGTGTGTTTTTCTATCTACAAAGCCAGCCATATTTTTCTGATTGGACTTAGAAACTTCATTTTGTTGTTGGTGGGGAAGGAATTTTGTTCAATTATGTCTTTCAAGAGCTTATTTCTAGTGTATGAAGAGCTAATTGAGCTTTGTATATTGCTATTACTTGGGCCACTTTTCTGAGATCTTTTATTCATTTTTAAATAGCTTCTCTTGGATATCTATAGGAGATGAGCCTCCGAGAAGACCACAGATCTGGAGATAAGTACTGTTAAGAGGTTCTAGTGACATTATTTCTGCTTTCTCTCCCAAACTGGGTCTTACTATTGCTGAGTTTATTTCAAGAACCAAGATAAAGTTTATAAATACTCCTCTAGGAAGAAGTGTATAACTTACTGACATGTTGTCTTATGGAATGAAAGCATATACTTAGCATGAGAAGCAGAGTAAGAAAATATTCCTCTTTTCCTTTTTTAAAAAACAGTTCCTCTCTACCCCTGTACATACACATGGAAGACAGAATCTGGGTAGAAAAGGGAAAGAAATCCAACATAACCCTACTGCTCTTAAAAGATTCATACTCTTTATCTTAACTTCTGCATCCTTGGTTGAGTTATAAACTTATTGATTGTGGTCATATGCACACATACAAATATGTTACCACGCTAGGTACAAATATCTTTTTCAATAACAATTCTCCTTTATCTACCTCACAATAAACTCATTCTAAGCAGAAAATATTTTTTTCCCAACATGGATAACTGAGTTAGCGTAGTTTAAATTGCTTTTTGTTCATTTCTAAAACCAAAAGAAATGAATGAGAGGTATCCCTGTTAAGGTCAAAATGAAGGTTGGAGGGTCAGGTGACCATCAGCCCACTCTAACCTCACCTATCTCCTCTACAGTCCCTGAATTGTTTTGGCACAGCAAAGGATACATCAAGTGTTCACTGCATCCAAGGGAAACAATAGGAAAAGAAAGTGAAAATAACACAGAAATCCCTTAAATACACATAATCTGGGCTGGGAATTGAAAGTAAAGGTGAGCTCACACATACATGCACATACATACATATCACTGTTAGTCAGAGGCTGTCCGTTTATAGTTCTATTCATTTTGTTTTTACATCGAAAATAGAAAAACTTCCTGTCCTCTCCATTTCATAAAGAACGCCTCTAGTGTTTCATTATAATGTTGGTTCTCACTTGAAAATAGTTATGTAGAGCTGGGCATGGTGGAGCACGCCTTTAATCCCAGCACTCAGGAGGCAGAGGCAGGCGGATCGCTGTGAGTTTGAGGCCAGCCTGGTCTACAAAGTGAGTCCAGGATGGCCAAGGCTACACAGAGAAACCCTGTCTCGAAAAAACAAAAGAGAGAGAGAGAGAGAGAGAGAGAGAGAGAGAGAGAGAGAGAGAGAGAGAGAGAGAGAGAGAGAGAGAGAGAATAGTTATGTAGCCAGCAAACATCTGTAATCCTAGCACTTGAGGAGGCAGAGGCAGATGAATCTCTGAGTTTGAGGCCAGTCTGGTTTAGAAAGCAAGTCCAGGACAGCCAAAGATATACAGAGAAACAATGTCTTTAAAAACCAAAAGAAAAATACAGTTATGATGTAAAAAACAAATGTAACTATTAGTAATTTTAAGGAACTCACTTTAAAAATATGCACATATCGAATCCAATCAAATATTGTTTTCAGGCTCACTTTTTGTTGCATTGATAGAATTATGTGAACTGCCAGGTAATTGGCTGGAATGCATTCTTTTTACCTCTATTGCTAAGTTTTGTCTGAACGTATGAGAGGATGCACTCGATCAGCGTCTTCTATACACCTGCAAGTGTTTGTTTTGTTTCTTCTACGTGTGTACAGTATTTCCAGCATCCATGACCTATGCAGGGATGTTATGTGATGGACAAATACCTGTCCTTTAACCTTTTTTCATATCTTTCGGGAGCACTGCAGTCTCAGAATATAAACAGACATTTACAGGGCCAATGAAAAGAGAGGAAGACTTGACTGTCATACATTTCAGTCATGAAGAAGGAAACTAATTGTTCTTAATTGGGATAGATGTACCTCTTGGACAAATGGCAGGTGGTGAGGAAATGACAAATGCTTTCTGATTGTTCCCCAGTCTTGACTGAATTGATACCCTCCCTAACTTTTTTTGAGACAAGATCTCATTATGTAGCCCTGGATGGACTGGAACTTGCTCTGTTCCAGGTTTGCTGTGAATTCAGAGATGTACTGGCCTCTGCCTCTTGGTGCTAGGATTAAAGTTGTGCACAACAATTGGTGGTCAATTTTGATTTTCAACTGTATGTTGGAATGTAGAGTTAAGGGAAGCACTTAGTATTAACTATAGAAGTTAGCAGGATGCATCTGGATATGCCACTTCAGTTATAATTTAACCCACGCCACAGAGAAGTATATTCACTGTTCATCATACAGCCAATTACCTTGATGAGAAAAAATGCTTTCAATTCATACGAATTAGCTTATAGAAACCTTTAGAACTTAGTTCCTTGGCCAATCAAAAACTGCTTAAATTTTGTCAACTTCACTGGACATAAAATTGATAAATTAAAACTCTTAATTTAATCATATACATAAACTCTAAATTTTTGTTTTATTAGCTCTGACATTTACAAAAACTCTAGTCATGATTGGCATTTATCTCAGTCCATAAAATCCATGAATTTTCAGACATTATACTTTTTTAATCACTCATCTAACTACCAATGTGGAAGTGTCATAAACACATTGGGAATTCACTGGGAATGTAGCTCAGGATTACAACCCTTGAAACTTTTGAGACTGAAGAAGGGATTATTATACCATTGGTTTGAAATCAGGCTGGGCTACACAGTGAGTTCCAGGCCAGCCTAGGTGACAGTGTAAGATCACATCTCAAATTAAATAAGAAGAAATAAAAAAGAAAAAGACAAATGTATAGGAATCCAACAAAGAGGGAAGGTAGCTAACCACCCAGTGTTTTCTTTCAGAAGTCAGATACTTATTTCATTGGGATTTACTTTTTTGTACAGCAAAATTTTTTCTTTTTGATGTCCAGTTCTGATAAATGTATGAAATTATCTAACCATGCTAACTGCTTGATCTACTACTCGAACTCCTTGAGAATATATATTACTCAGTTTTCTTCTTATGGCACTTGAGATGTCTAAAAGACCTTCAGATAAACATGCCCACCAAGGTGATGAAAATTTGGACCTTATACTCTGAAGAAATCTTGCCTGAAGCTAAATATTTGAGAAATTTTTTCTATGTACTGGGCTACAGTAGTGGGAAACTTGCCCAAGTACAAGCAAAACAAAGGCAATTGATGATGAAATCCTGGGGAATACAAAAGTTGAGGCAAATGGGAAAAGATTAGTGCAATATTACAAATGAAGGCAGGAGAGATTGGTAGTTCAGAAGCTACAAAAGAGGAGCATTCAGGAAGTGACAGGGGCCAAGGGTTAACATGAGAAATGAAGAATATGTTGGTGAGCAGAGAGCATCCAGAGCCTGTGTTTATTCCTCTGTACTTACACGGGAAATGGGAAGAAAAAGACTTAGAATAGTGGCTCATAGAATATGCCGACTAAAGAAAGGAAGAACAAGAATATTGTTGCCAGTTGAGGAAACACAGTTTGTTGAATAAGATGCAATTACAGAACACACAAGATAAAACAGATTGCGTGGAAAGTAAAATACAAACCCCTGAGGTAAAGATTATTTAATATCAAAAGTCAACACAGAGCTCCCTCAAGTGAGATACAGTCTTATGTCCACAGCAAATCCATAAATTTTAATATTAGTTTTATTCATAACTGCCAAAACATGGAAGGAACCATGATGTTTTCAACAGGTGTGTGCATAAACGGTGGCAAATCCATACAACACATTTTTACTCAGCAATGAAAATAAATGAGCTATGGCATCCTGTTCAGCCATGGCAACAACTCAAGATGCACAGTTAGGTGAAGAAACCAATAGGAAAAGTTACACACTGTGGTGTTCTTAATAATCATGTGACGTTCTGGAAATGTTAAAAACCATGGAGACGAAACTATGTAAGTGTTTTTCCTAAGGCTCTAGGAAGAAAAGGCGGAAAGGTACATTTACTACTTTTCACATTGCTGTGATTAAATACTTGACAAGAAGCTACCCACGGAAGGAAGGATTTGCTTTGGCTAATTGCTTCAGGGTGCAGTCCATGGCAGCAAGAACAGCTTGCAGCTGTGTCAGCAGAGGCCTGGGCTGTTCATACCACAGGAAGCATAAATGGGAAACAGGAGCAAGAGGAAGTTGTGTGACCTTCAGCCAGAGCAGAGTTTGAGCTATAGTTCCTAAGGCCTGCTCCATAGAAACCCACTTCTTTCAGCTGTGTCCCACCAAGTAAAGTTTCACAGCCCCCAAACAGTGCTACCATCAGAGTGCAAGTATTCAAATACACAAGTCTGTGGAGACATCCGACGAACATAATAGGTAAATAAAGAACATTTTAGGACACTGAAATGATTATGGTGGGTATATGTCATTAAAGGTTGTCAAGATCCACAGAAGGCATAAGACAAAAAGAAGCCTTTAATGTGAAGTATGGATCAGTGATAATGTTCAAGATAGTATTATTAATTGTATCATCAATTGCAACAAAGGTATCAAACCAGTGTAGGAGGTCAATGATAGTGGAGAAATTGTGCAGGTGAATGAGGACGTGACACCCTAATTTCCACTCAATGCTTCTCTAATTCCCAAACTGCCAGTAAAATATAGTAAGTAGAGAGGAATAGGAAGAGCAGGAACTAGAAGTAGTTTACACACACTGATCTTATGCTCATTCAACCCTGTCTATATAAGCAGACCGTAATGATGGTGTCCTATTCTTTCGATGCAATGCCCAAGAGCCAAGTGAACCAGTGCCTTGTTTAACTACAAGAAAGTTAAAGGTCAACTAGGAAATGTCCCATTTTTTGACATATGAATCATTCTTCAGCCTACTGTTTCATTGCAATCCTAAACAATTATAAAACATAAATAATGATTTAGGAAGAAACTATTCTTTAATATATCAATCCGTTTCTTTGAACTCTAAATCATGAAAACAATCTTTGAACTTATATACAATTAAAGTAATCGAAGTCGTCATATGCATATTTAAATGTACCCAAACTTTTCAAATTCTCTTATTTATAATTTTATTAATATCTCTCTCTCTCTCTCTCTCTCTCTCTCTCTCTCCCTTCTCTCTCATACACACACACACACACACACACACACACACACACAGAGCAAGAAAGTGAGTGAGAGAGAGAGAGAGAGAGAGAGAGAGAGAGAGAGAGAGAGAGAGAGAGAGAGAGAGAGAGAGAGAGAGAGAGAGAGATTGGCTTTTGGTAGGCTTGTTTGTATGAAGATTCAAAAAGCCTGATAAAAACCAGTAATTTTAGAGTAAGTATACTGTCTAATGTCTATTTAAAGATACCAACAAGATCCACACAGTCATCAATAGCAAAACACCATTTTTCTGATATGTTTTTCCTGATGGTGCAAATGTACAATAGGCAAAACAGCTGCCCCTTCACAAAAAACACAGCACTAGCATGAACAAACTAATGATGGCAGTCAGCACAGTGAGGCGCTGGCAGTAAGAACTGACCTTTTGCTTAGGAATACCCTTTATGAAATAATAAAAACGATTGCTTTAGCTAATCTTTAATTTAATAAACAAGTCTTTTAGTACTTTGTAGAATGAACTCATATTGCATACCCAAGCAGAATGGAGGTACTGAGGAAAAACCATCCACACAACTGTTATAACTGGGGTAAAGCTTCATCTGTCATGAAACAACCATTTTCTCTTAAAAAAAAACATTGAAAAATTGTATATTCAATAATAATTGTCATGACTCTGAGATTCCACCTTACACTATCTGAATGGCGAAGATCAAAAACTCAGGTGACAGCCCATGCTGGCGAGGATGTGGAGAAAAGAGAACACTCCTCCATTGCTGGTGAGAGTGCACACTTGTACAACCACTTTGGAAATCAATCCGGTGCTTTCTCAGGGAATTGGGAATAATTCTACCTCAGGACCCAGCCATACCACTCCTGAGAATATACACAAAAGATGCTCCACCATACAATAAGGGCATTTGCTCAACTATGTTCACAGCAGCCTTATTCATAATAGCCAGAATCTGGAAACAACTTAAGATTTCCTCAACTGAAGAATGGATAAAGAAAATGTGGTACATTTACACAATTCAATACTATTCAGCTATTAAAAACAAGGAAATCTTGAAATATGCAGTCAAATGTATAGAACCAGAAAAGATCGTCCTGAGTGAGGTAACCCAGACCCAGAAAGATATGCATGGTATATATTCACTCATAAGCAGATATTAGTCACATTATATAGGATAACTACACTATAATAAAGATACTGAAACATCAACCAAGGACCATGTATGATGTGGACCTAGACCCTCTGCTCAGATGTAGTAGCACAGTCTCCTTGTGGGTTACCCATGTGGAGAATGGAGACTGCTTCAGACATGGACTCTGGCCACCGAACTTAGATCACTTCCCCCCGGCAGGATAGCCTGGCCAGGCTACAGAGGAAGAGGTTACAGGCAGTACAGATGAGACTTAATAGGCTGGGGTCAAATGTCAGGGGAGGAGGGCTCCCCAAATCTGTTTGGGTGACCAAGAACCAGAGACTAGATAACTCAGAGATGTAAGGTAAAAGCAAATATTATTGGTCTAAGAAAAAATTGTAACAACAAAACTGTGTTTAATGGTAAAAAAAAAAAAATATTTGTCAAATGTTTTCTCAAGAACAAAGTGAGCCTGTCAAAACCTTAATTATAATGTACTGTGTGTGTTGTCAATAAGTAAAGCCAAGTTGTTAAATAGAAATCACAGTTCAGGAAAACTTGTATACAGCAATTGTGCATATGACAGCTTCTCAATATTATAGGAATATTTTGATGCAACTAGGATACCAACAGATGTTAATTAAAAGAATGTGCACATGTGAAAATATGAAGTATCCATATAGCCCAGCAAACCAGCATTCTCCAAATAATCAATGTCCTGTTATAAAATCATGCACGGGTAAAATAGCCCATAAAATGCAAGAATGGCTTGTAACATGAGTGTTAAAAGTTCATTTATATGGTTTCAGTTTCAGTTACAACTAACCTTCAGGAAGGTATCACTTGTCAAAGTTTTGTGTATGAGCATTATCTGATAAGATAGGGAGAGCTCTGCTACATAGACAAACCCTGAATAGAAAAACAAAAAACAAAAAACAAAACAAAAAAAAAAAGTTTTCCCTTTTTCCAGCTACAAATTAGTGTGAGGCAAAACTGTTTCATGAACTTCAACAAGGCAACACTCTACAACAGATTGAAAGCAGCTCAGATATAAAAATCAAGCTGCCTTCTAGTAAGACCAATATTAAAGATATCTAATGGGACAGGAGAGGTGGCTAAGTGGTTAACAGTGCTTACTGCTCTTGTAGAGGACAGGTTCTAGTTCCCAGTACCCACATCAGGCTTACAACTGCCTTTAACTCCAGTTCCAGGAAATCCAATGCCCTCTAGCTTCTGCAGGCACCTGTATGCATGCATATAGTGTGTGTATATATATATATATATATATATATATATATATATATACACTATATGCATATACACTATATATATATATATATATATATATATACACTATATGCATATACACTATATATATACACTATATGCATATACACTATATATATATATCTTTGGGCTGGAGACATGGCTCAGAAGTTAAGAGCACTGGCTGCTCTTTTAGAGGTTCCGAGTTCAATCCCCAGCAACTACATGATGCCTCACAACCATCTATAATGAGATACAGTGCCCTCTTCTGGCACTCAGGCAAATATGCATGTAGAATACTGTATATATAATACAGAAATACATCCTTAAAATTACTAAAATATAAAAATATAACTTCAAAAGTATTTCATAAAATGTAGAACAATATCAGTCTCCCTTTTTGGAAAATAGTTATTTACCATAAAATGTTTTTGTCAATACAGTAAGTTTTCTAATGTTAATTAATATGTTTTAAATTACATTTACTGTACTAAATATTGACAAGGTTATCCTAATGAAAATAAATGCTTGTTTTCTGGGGTCAATAATATTTCAAAGAGAAATGAATTCCTGAAACCAGTGAAATAAACTTTTACTGTCAAATTTAAAATATTCAAATATAAAACTGTAGTTCCAAACCAATGATTTAGATGATATTAATAGGCTCTAATGTACTATATGATTTGAACAAGACACAAACCACCACCTTGATATTTAACTTACAAAGAGAATTCCGTTTTACTAATTCCAGTTGTGATGTAGTCAAATTTTCTCCTTGTTGATTTTTGTTCTCTTCATCAGCTTCCTCATCTTGTACTACAAAACCGTCAATCAGATAATCATCTCCATTTTCATCATATTTGTAATCATCTTCATTTTCCTCTTCATTGGTGCTTGAACAAGATTCCTTTTCAGAGTCCTTATTAAATGGAAACAAATGCTTCAGTAAATAGTGTGCTTTTAAAACAGCCAGTATAGCTATAAAATTAAAGCCAAAAGCAAAAAAATTGATCCACATAGGTACATATTCTAAAGCTAAATATTGAACTTCTGAAACTAAAAAAGTGTAGACTTTGGTTATGTGATGTAAAGTGTTTAAAGTAAACATTAAGAATATGAGCAGTTAAAAATGGGAAGGATCATACAGAACAACAAATAGTCTTTCTACTTTTAAAAAGAGAGGGAGGCTCATAACAAAATGTTGGTTAAATACAGCAGTACAATACAACATTCAGGATGCTTATTTGAAAATTCTAGACTTATTAAAAATAGAATAGCTTCAGTAGTTTAATATTTATAAAACCTACTTTCAAGTAAAAAATTAACAACAATAGGAGCAACAAAATAAAACACACCTCATAATTTCTCCCACTATTGCGTCTCTGTCTCTGGCGTGATCTTTCTGAGAGTTCCTTCAGCTTTTGGTGGTGCTCTCGCTTGCGAGCAGCTGATGATTTCTCAGGGGTTTCTTGCTCCACTTCCAATGAAGAGCATTCATCTTCGACCACCCTGCGTGCGTGTTTAGCACTTGCGTTTCTAACTAGGATATCACTGTCATCACTCTCATCGCTGTCATGCATCACAGTGCACAGCCTTTTTCTTTTTCCTGGCTTGATGCATTCGTCCTCCATATCCCCTTCTACAATTTGTCCAGTGTGTTTGCTGACATCACTCTCTGCTTGACCTGGGTGATTTTCATCATCTGGTGAGTCATTGGGTGTGGTTTTGTTTATTTTTTCTTCATTTGTTGAACTATTGCTGGCGTTTGTAAGATGTTTACTGTTGCTTCCCTCACTTTCAACTTTGGTTAATTTAAGATCTGCCTCCTTTTCTGGTATTTCATTAGTAGCTGACTTCCCACTACTATCAAGCTCTTCATCACTGTCAATGCTTTTGCCACCGTCAATCTCTTCATCATCATCAAGCTCTTCATCATCATCAATGTCTTCGTCATCATCAATCTCTTCATCATCATCAAGCTCTTCATCACTATCAAGTAACTGTGAGAAAGTTCTTCTAGTCCGACGCCAATCAACTCGCGATTTTTGCGCAGGTACTTGAGTTTTAGAATTTTTCCTTGTCTCGTGTCTTCTAACATGTACCATTTTCACTTAAGCGTCTACGAAAAGAGTTATTAGGAACATGACCATGGCAACCAGATAACAGCAATGAATATAAGGCACACATTAATTTGGAATCATTAAATAGTCACAAAGGGAAAAAAACACATGATATTAGAGTAAAAAAAATTACAGAACAGTCAATGTATAAATAATTCATTGAGGGCTGGAGAGATGGCTAGTGGTTAAGAGTGCCACCTGCTCTTCCAGAGATCCTGAGTTCAATTCCCAGCAACTACATGGTCGCTCACAACCATCTATAATGTGATCTGATGCCCTCTTCTGGTATGCAGGTGTACATGCAGGCAGACCACTGTATACATAATAATGAATAAATCTTTTTAAAAAAATAATTCATTGAACAGGTATTAATATTTTGAACACCTGTTCTTAATTATGCTAAATGTTGTGCTAAAAAGAACACAGAGAAAATTATATGTTCTTTAGAAAACTACATAAAACTCAAACGTGCACACACAATTAAGAAAATTTTGAGGTAGTGTAAATGGATAATAAAAATGTGGTAGAAATGTCAAGATGTAGAAAGATTAGTAAGGCACTTCTTTTACCAACGATCACCATGAACAGAGTTTATTAGACACAATTTCCAAGGGCTGATTAGATTTGAAAAGAAACAACGAAAGAAAAAGTATTTTCAGACAAGTAAGTAGAGTACAGGCAAAACTCTGGCACTGATAACGAACATGTTACACTAATTGAATACATGTTACCAAAAAGGGATAAATAGCTCTGGCAGAAAAAAAAAAGGAGACAAGAATAGAAAACAATGAAACTACAAAGATAGGGCTTTGAGGTGGCTTAGCAGGTAAACTGCTCATCATGAAAGCATGAGGCCCCACTCACATAAACATTGGTTACGGCAGTGCACACCAAACACAGCATTGCATGTAGATGGGGACAGAAACAGGTGACTCTCAGAGGTGGCTCCTTTAGACCAACTGAAATGGCCAGTTCGGTGAGAAACAAGAGAAACAAGAAAAATAATAAGGTCAATAAACAATTGAGTAGGGTATTTCTACATCTTTGGTTTCCACAAATACCTGCACTGGTGAGCAAACTACACTGCATGTATATGTTCAACACACGCATACATGGAATTACAAAGATGGTTCATCCTCAGGAAAAGAAGGATTTGATTTGGAACAGAAGTAACATGAAATTTAAAGCTCAGTCAAATTACATGAACAAAGTTACAATGCAGGAATTAATATAAAAAAGAGATGACAACACAACACAGAGCCTATCCGCTAGGACTGTAGCCTCCATATTCCTTAGTGAAGTGGAAATGGAGTTATACTACACTTAAAAAATACAGAATAATCCAACAAAACTTACAAAAAGTCCAATAATGTAGTCAAACAAAAAGGCAAGAAGAGTTTTATGATAAAGCAGATCATGATATAAGGAAGATAAATAGAAGCTTTCAGTTTGTGATTTTAAAAAGTATATTTCACTAAATTTATCACAAGTATGTATTAAACTACAGACAGTTAAGATAACTAGAAATCTAGTAACATATGTACTTCTGTGGTTGCCAAGGAACAGAAGTAGAATCACAAAGTAATATTACAGCATAATACAAGTGTAAGAGCTTATAAAATTGGGAATACATTTCTCAAGTCTTTCTACTCATCATAGTATCAAGAGATAAAAGTAGAACCTTAAAACAAAATAATCCAATGTTCTTAAAATAATCACACTGCTTATGTTTTAGATTCAAATATTAGCTTCAAACACCCACTTTGTCTCGCTTCTAAGAGATTGTTAGAGAAGCGTAGAGAAAAGAAATCATAAAGTGATGATTAACTATTATTGAAAATATTTTTTAAATGTGTAACTAATTATGAGGGTGGTATCAAAATTACAAAGCCAAAATAATTTTAAACAATGTTGGTATTACTGGACCAAGATTATAGTGTTCTAAAATTATTACTTAGAAGAGGGGAGAATGTATCATTCATTTCATTGTACTAATTCTGGTATGGTTAATGGTTATAAGACAGTATGCCTCCATATAATGGCAACTTCTCATATAAAATAGGAACAACAGAAATGATAAGACTATACACTTACAAATCTGTATAGCATAGGCTGAAGTGTAACTTTTTCATAGTATCTGCTATAGGATATAATTAACACAACAGTGATAGTAACAAATACCAGTTGGGAAATCAAATGGCATATTTGAATTATAGTTGGTTATAATCTGTGTATGTGTTATATTGAAGCAAGAAAAGATAAAAGCAGTAGACATAAGTAGTGAATTACCTTTTAAAAACCTAGATTATTCTCCAAAGCATGCCATTTGTATATCCAACTGCTTTCCAATATTTCCACCCAATTTCTCCAATAGTTTCAAAAGATCTTTCTTTAATTAAAGACTAGAGTAATTAGGCAGCTTATGTTTTGAAGTCATATAGCAAAGTAGTATTTGTAAGCACATATAATTTTTCATGAGCCAATTTTGCATATGTGCAGTAAATCATCAGGCTTTCTAAGAACTTGTTTGAATTGGGAAAAGTAATAAAAACACTAAAAAGATAACTATGATTTCATTAGATACATGAAAGTAAATATAGACAGTGAAATGGAAAAGTGAAAGATGATTTTATTTTAGTACACAAAGCACAATCGCATACATCAGCTCGCTCTTATAGAACTAGAACATGCTCAAAGCACATTTATGTTACAATGGGTAATTTCTAGGACAATATTTAAAATGATTAGTCAGACATGATTGTACATAAAGATGGTATAAAAGAAATCACTTCTACTTAAAATTGATACTTTCATATTTCTTTTTAAAATCCTGACAATGATCTTCCAAAGAAGATATTTATCTTCATATACAAATACCAAAAACAAGGACATAGAATTTAAATGACTTACCAAAGATCACAAAAGTTGCTAGTGACAGAACAGGGATTAAAACCAGGCCTCCCGATTCCCTGTCCAGTGCTACACAATGACAGATGGTAATCTCACATGTATATAGGAAGTAAAAATTAACACTTTAAAGTAGTATTTTATTTCTAATTCATGCTAAATTTTAGTTTTAGAGAAAACAACTGTCAAAATGGTGAGTTAATAAATATGCTTTTCTAAAATTATGTAACTGAATTTAAGTGTACATGGGTTAAGTCAGAAATTTTTGAAAATTATCCACCACACAAGAAAAAAAATGTGCAAAAAAGATGGAAAGCTGCAGACTTCCCTCTACCATTTTATTGAGGACATCAAAACCAAAATTTCATCATTATCATGTAAGATGTGCATACTAACTTTGGTGTCTGCCAAAAAATACTATTTGCAAGTGTTCTTTCATAGTAACTTTATAGGCAAAAATGGTACAGTGTTGATGCCACTTGGATCTTTTGTTAGAAGAAACATTTTATTTTAGAACTTGAAGTGAATTCATACTTAAGAAAATATTTCACATAGAAGCCATCTACTTGTTCTACAAAGTGTAGGCAGATGATAGTTACTTAGCTCAGATTTCAAGTGCAATTCCTTATGCTATTTTATTATTTCAAAATTATACCAAGAGGGATTAATTTGTGAAATTTGTTAAACATCAACCTTCTTTTATGTTTTCTTTTTATGAAGGTTTAGAGAGGAAATATTATAAACCAAAAATAGTATTGAACAGTTATCAAAATACCACCACATGTTCTGGAGCAGCAGCGCTACTAGAAATAATAAATGCAATCTGCTCCCAAGGAGCTTACAATCTTATGAAATTATTAGGGCCATCAAGAGCAAAGGAGCCCAATTAAAGACTTAAGGGTTATATGCACGATTCTGCTTACAATTTTTATCACACTGGTCTGAGTCAATTTATCATAGCCCTCCTATTGCATACATAACACAACGGAAGTAAACACATAAAGAGGCAACCCCTCCCATTTGACGTCATAGTTCAATAAGTCACAATCTCGTAGAATGGGCCCTGCCAGCCTGGCATCCAGGATAACTAGATCACTCATTAGCATCTGTGACAAAGACTGTGACTCCCTAAATCCAGCAGGGATGAATGGCAGAGAGAAGAAAAGATCCTTTGGGGGTACGAACACCAGGGTCACACTCATGATTACCAACCTGGCACTCTGGTGGTGAGACTCATTCCCCAGATACAGAAGTGGGAGCTCAGGCCTCCAAAAGGGAGGGGCGGCTGTTCACAGCAGACAGGAACCTCTGATGCAGCATCAACCAAGACAGCACAAGGGCCAAGGAGTGTGGGAGGGGTGTGCACGCACACATAAGGGACTGGAGAAACAAGGAACGTGAAGAAGAAGGGATGTGTACCCTGATCGGGGTGTGCTGAGAAACTTCCAGAAGGGGCTGTGCACAGACAGATAAAGGGTCCCAGGAACATCTAAGGAGACACCCGTGGGTGGCTGTGCTCTCAGAGGCGAGATCTTAGGAGAAACTCGTGGATGGCTGTGCTCCCAGAGGCGAGACCTGAGAAGACACCCGTGGATGGCTGTGCTCCCACGGGCAGGACCTGAGGAGACACCCGTAGGCCCCTTCCGCATCCGTGACAAGCAGCCAAGAGATGGCGGGCCGCGACGATGAGGGCATCCGCCGCTCCCCTCCACTAATTAGGCAGCGTTCTCTGCCTAAGCTGTGTGAGGGACCAGGCACCCCGCACCCTCCCATTCCCTCCACCTCCCGGGCCTCCCCTCCACTAGTTAGCTGATGCTGACAAGACTGGAGAGAATTTCCGCCAGGAATTCGCAGGGAGCCACCCTCTAGTTCTCACCTTTCAAAGCGCCACTGCCTCTATTCCCGCCCCGCCTCCTCCTCCGTACCGCCACCGTCCCTACTCCACCCCCGCCCTGGCTCCGCCCTGTCCCCGTCCCCGGCCCCCTCCCGGCTCTGTCCCCGCCCCCGTCCCCACTCCACCCCGCCCCAGGCTCCGTCCCGTCCCCGCCCCTGGCCCCGCCCCCGGGCTCGGTCCCGCCGTCGTTCCCGCTCCGCCCCCTGCTCCGCCCCCGGCTCCACCCAGGTCTTCTAGGCACCACTTCCTTCCCATTTTCCGGAGACAACCGGAAGTTCCGCCTCCTGGCGGGGCGGGGCGGGGCGGGACCGGGGCGCGGCTTCCGGGAGCGGGCGCTGAGGGAGGAGCGGCCGCGTCGCCGCTGTTGGGGAGCTGCTGAGGTGGGCGTGCGGCGTGGGGCGTACGGGGTCGGGGAACGGAGCGGGCCGGGCAGGGGCGACGGCCTGGCTGCGGGTGGAGGACCCGGTGGGCCGGCTCCCCGAGGAAGGGGAGCCCGGCTACCTTCCGCTCTGCGCTAACTTTGGGGTGTGGCCTGTACCCCCGGGCCTGGGCTGGAGTGAGAACTGCGGCCACGCGAGTACTGAATCACAAGTCTGTAGTCCCGATTATCAGCCAGGAGGTGAGGCCTCCTCATCAGCCTGCCCCGCAAATTTCCTGTCACCTTCCTCCTCGCCCTCGTTTTCCCAGCGTCAGGGCTGCAGAGGCTGAAACAGGTCAAATGTTCGAGACTGTTAAGTCTTAGTAAGGATTCTTAAGGATTGCCACAGTGTGAATTGCAGACTCTCCAGACTCTCACCATGTCAGGGAAGCGGAAGCGTGTGGTACTGACTATTAAAGATAAACTTGATATAATAAAGAAACTCGAAGATGGAGGCTCTTCCAAGCAATTGGCGGTGATTTATGGAATTGGTGAAACAACAGTTAGGGATATAAGAAAAAATAAGGAAAAGATTATTACCTACGCAAGCAGCTCTGATTCCACAAGTCTTCTGGCCAAGAGAAAATCTATGAAGCCATCCATGTATGAGGAACTAGACAGAGCAATGTTAGAATGGTTCAACCAGCAGCGAGCTAAAGGGAATCCCATCTCTGGACCAATTTGTGCCAAACGGGCAGAGTTCTTTTTCTACGCATTGGGAATGGATGGTGATTTTAACCCTTCTGCTGGTTGGTTAACCCGCTTTAAGCAGCGGCACAGCATTAGAGAGATTAACATTAGAAATGAAAGATTAAATGGAGATGAGACTGTTGTGGAAGATTTTTGTAACAGCTTTAGAGATTTTATCGAACAGGAGAATTTGCAGCCAGAACAAATCTACAATGCTGATGAGACTGGACTCTTTTGGAAATGCCTACCTTCCAGGACTGCAGTAATTAAAGGTAAATGTACTGTTCCTGGGCACAACTCAGTTGAAGAAAGAGTCACTGTTATGTGTTGCACCAATGCAACAGGCTTACACAAACTTAAACTTTGTGTTGTGGGCAAAGCAAGGAAACCTCGTTCCTTCAAATCGACGGATACCTTAAACCTGCCTGTGTCTTATTTCAGCCAGAAAGGTGCGTGGATGGATCTCTCCATTTTCAGACAATGGTTCGATAAGATTTTTGTGCCTCAGGTTCGAGAGTACTTAAGATCCAAAGGCTTGCAGGAAAAAGCTGTGCTCTTGCTGGATAATTCCCCAACACATCCAAATGAAAATGTCCTGAGGTCAGATGATGGCCAAATATTTGCTAAATATTTACCACCTAATGTAGCTTCATCGATTCAGCCCTTGGGTCAGGGAGTCATAGCAACCATGAAAAGAAACTATCGTGCACGCCTTCTCCAGAACAATTTGGAAGAAGGTAATGACCTGAAATCATTCTGGAAGAAGCTGACTCTGTTGGATGCACTTTATGAAATAGCAATGGCATGGAACTTAGTAAAGCCAGTTACCATTACCAGAGCTTGGAAACAGATTCTTCCTGCCATAGAGGAAAAAGAAGGGTTGGACTTTGAAGAAGAAGATATTTCTGGTGCTACTGTGGCCACCATTTTACAGCATACCAAAGGACTGGAAAACGTGACTCCTGAAAATATGGAGAAGTGGCTTGAGATTGACAGTACTGAGCCAGGTTATGAAGTGTTAACTGACAGTGAAATCATCAGAAGAGCCCAAGGCCAGACAGATGAATCCAGTGAAAATGATGAGGAAGGAATTGAACTGATTCCAGAGAAACATATAAATCACACAAATGCTCTCCAATGGACTGAGAATTTATTAGATTATCTAGAACAACAAGGTGATATGATTCTACCTGACAGACTGGTAATACGTAAACTTAGAGCTACCATCAGAAATAAGCAGAAGATGACAAACTCAAGTCAATAACAGCATTTGGATTTTATCATTGTTATAATTGTATTTCTGATATGTGGTGTAATTTTCTTCGTGCTATACATTGTCAAACATAGTCCTATGAAATGCATACGCAGAATGTATCTGACGCAGTTTAAGGATTATGTGTTGTATCCCCTTATTTGTAAAAACAGAACTACTTCTGTGTAGGCATAAATGACACATAGTCATATATTTGTTTCTATAAATTAGTGATCTCTTCTATAAGAGTATCAGTTCCTACCTTTTCTAGCTTTAAGAGTTAGGTACAGTAAACAGATTGAGCACTTTCTTGAATTCTGTTGCTTGAGTTTTGAGTACTGCAGTAGCAATCTATTGTGCTAACCATATTAAGTGGTTATTTGATTTTTGTATTTGTATAGGTTGAGAATTAAATGAGTAGATCTTAGGATAGGATGATATATAATAATTTAAAAATGAAGTATAATAACTGGTGGAAATAATCTATGAATTATAAAAATAGAATAATTTTTGTTTTCTTACATATTTGTGGGTGGAAAAGGTAATTCTGGAAATGAATTATATGTAGTAAGTAATTATTAAATGAGAGGAAACTGGATAGCTGAATTTGGAAAACTGGGTATTAAAAATTTGGGAAACATTAGGCTTATATATAGAGAAAAAAGAATTTGGCCTTTTATTTTGAGTTGGATTACAGTATAGAATTATTTATTTACATAATTTTTCATTAAGTGTTTTTTAATTATTACATGTAATAATATGAACTTCCACTAATATTTGGGAAACACCTGAAAGTTTGTTCCTAAAAGGAAGCATTAGAAAGTTAATTTTTTTACTGAGTATTTAGAAATATCTATAACTTGAAAAATTTTGTCATACTTGGCTGATTTTATTTGATATGAAAAAATAAAGTTTTTATTTTAGGTAACTCATATGTTTGTATTCTGTTTTTTTAAGAAAGCACAAACAACAGGGAAGTGCTAGAGATAACAATTTTTGGTTTTAACACAAGAAGGAATTCTGTCATTTGTTCTATGAGTCTTAACAGGGTTTCTTAATTCTGCTTACCTAAAATGTTGAAAATAGCTTGCATACATTAAGATTACTATAATTTAAGAAAAACATTTTTATTATAGCATGTCTGGGCTCAAAACACTAAAAGAATTGGTCACAGTTTTGAATGTTTTGATTTTTCCATTTTTTGTTTTGAATTGTAAAAAAAGAGTTTTATCCTTCCATAATTTTTGTTACTGTTGTGTTATATATGTGTATGTCTAGATTTTTTCAAAGTACTACTTTATGATAAAAAATGTTTAAAATTGTATTCATTTAATTAATTCTCTCAGTGCTTAGAGGAAAAAAAACATTAGAAATTAACATGTATATTGAATTAGATAACAATTATTAGTTAAATTGCATATAAAAAACTTTTTTATAAAATGAAAACACACACCAGAAAGGCTCTTTATTACTTTTTCCGGATTTACTTATTTTTAATAATTTTATTTCTTTATGTGAATTGCAGTGATATTATTGCCACCTAGTGGTCAAATCACCTTTACTGTTGAACTATTTGGTTTTAAACAACATCTAGTAAAAGGTTCACTATGTCCTTGAGGGTCAATCTTTTATCTCTAGACTGGGAAACTGTTTTTCTTTGGTTTGCAGCTATTTCTTCTCTGAAATTTGCAAACTAGTAAGCTAGTAGTTCTGTGTTGGTACAGAATGCTTAATCTTAGCAGCTACCATATCTTGAATGTTGTTTGTGTTCTAAGTTATGCACTTTTATTATTTAGCCCTCTAGTTGTGAATTAAATAAACACCCCTATAGTTGTCTTATTCTTACTCGCTCCAGGTAAGAATTTCAGCTTAGGTGTTTGACTGTAATCAATCTAGACTAAACTCTAATACTTTCCCTGTCTTCAGCATTTATTCTTTACTGTCTCCCTCTATCTCTTGCCACACATATGTGAATTTTCTTATCTGTTTCCCAGCACGCTGGTGGCAACCATTGCCTTTTTCTTTATTCTTTTATGAAATTTGTGTTCCACTCTATTTTGTTGTACTGCCGTTACCTTTTTATCTTAGTCCATAGCATTTGATGCTTGGATGTTATGCCTATTGATTTTCAAGTCACAATGTTCAGTGAGAATCATTTCACACTCCAGTGTAGTTAAAACCAATACTGGCAAAATGAATAGTTTACATGCAGATTTATTTTAAGTTCACAGGCTGTCTTGAAAATAGAAAACTCAGTACTATCAACATGGCCAAAGATACTGAAAATCATTACTGTAGAAGCACAGCTTAAAGTAAGCATTGGAGAAACCAGGATTGTCACTGATGCCTGGTCACCTAAAATACAAGAGTCAAAATGGTCAAACAAACTAGTGATTTCTTTACTACTCTATTAGCCAGCATCCACCTTAATCTCCCCAATATCCTTAGCATTATTAGTCCTAATCCTGAGCTTTGTCTCTCATTGACTAGATCCCATTCTCATGAAAGAAACCCCAAGTACTTTGACATCTTCTACCAATAGAATCTGTCCTTATGTTTATCACAGATCCTTCCTCTAGGCCCTAACCCTGAGCTCTGTTTAGCAGCCAATAGAACTCATTCTTACTGCCAAGGTTACAGGTGCTTTGCTACTTGGCTTGGGAGTTTCTTTGTAGCTATGCCTAAGGCTTTGTTGTGTTAATTGTCATGTGGAAACCTTTTCTAAAGTTTTGCTGTGGTTGAGGTTGTGAGAAGAATAAGCTATGAGGTCAGACCCTGGAAATTTTGACCCAGTGCCTACAAGGATGGTACTCATTTCATCCTGATTGTCTCCCGGACAGCCATGAAGGAGACAGTGTCCTAAATGCAGTACTCCGGAAGGCATATGAACATGGATGGATACACAAACAGTCTTTCTGTTGATAAGTGTTGACTAAGTACTCCTAGAAAGTGTACAGCACAAAGCTTCTTACATGTCTCATAGTCAGAAACTTTCAGGGAAGATTTACTTTGAGGGATTGTATGAGAAATGAGTTATTTTTTCTGAAAGATTGTGGTTTGTGTGCATCAGGGAGAGTGGCAGTGAGAAAGATAGGATTATTTGCACTTAACTCTAGTGATTCAACAATACTGAATATAAGCATAAAACTCACATGTCTGTTGGATCTAAGATGGTGTATTAGATCACCATCTCAGCAATTGAGAACACTTACTGCTATTGCAGAGGACCTGGGTTTGTTGCCAAGGCCCACATGGTGGCTCACAACTGACTCCAACAACAGTTGTAGGGGACCCAGTGGTGCCTTGCTTGGCCTCTTCAGGCTCCTGGAGACATAGAAACTCAAGTAGTAACAAGCACATGGATAACAGTCATAAAAGTTTTCACATGTATGTGTATAAAAGAAGAGAAATCGTAAAATCAGGAGGGGAAAACACATTTGAAAAGACAATCACATTAAACAGCTGAAGTAGCGTGACATTCTCTATGTAAAGAAAACAAGATAGGTTTGACTTCTAGACCTCTTGACTGGTTTCTATTCTGCACACTCTGCTTTGTGCTGTTGGTTGGTACTCTTGGTGATTTAATCTTTCTACGTGAATAATCCGTTTTCAAAAGTTCATATGTATAACTTCAGCTGAGAAGTAGGATTCTTGATGGTACTTGAGTTCTGATATTCAGTTCACTTTTCATTCCCTTAACCTTTAAAGATCACAACTTGACACTTTAAGACCAAACTCTACTCCTTAGAGATGTACTTCGAGCCCTGCTAAAAGCAGCCAGTGCCCCGCAGTACTTGGCCTCACACAGCTACTTGCCGTTGGAGGTTGGGAGAAGAGTGGAAGCTGGCAGTTACCTCTTCACTGACACCTAATGTGAAATGGTCTTAGGGCCACAGAACTGTCATGGAGTGATTTCTTTTCCTCTGACCCTTGTAGAGATTATGGGGTTATGGGACCATTGCTTGGTGAAGTATCATGTTAGTGAATTTAGGACTGTCAAGAAATTGTCCTCTATGTAAGGTATGTCCTAGGATATGTGTAATATAAGACTAAGATTACCTGTACTCAAAAGATTTACAGTAGAGAGGAAACCACAACAGTGGGGAACAAAATCTTCCATGTTAAAGGAATACAAAAGAAAGACTAATACTGATATGAGGACTCAAGGTTCATTCTGCTCGAAGGGTGAAGTGAACAATTGAATAATAGTCCTTGGTGTTAATCTGAGTCTTATAGTATTTCCATGGATAGTTTGCTCAGTGTTCAGGAGGCAAAAATTACTTGTTTGGAGAATGAAAAAAAAAATCTTTGTGTAATCTTAGCTGTAAGGATGAATTACTTTTTCAAATTGAAAGTGCAAGCCAAGCTTTCCATTTTCAGTTTGATTTTCTTCCTACTATTGGTACTTTAGAGGGTTATTTGTGAGCTCTATAAAAGCCCCCCAATTCCTGGAACATTTTCTAGCCTTCTGCTTGTAACTGTTTGCTGAGGTTATCTCTTTTTCATTTCTTCAAACATTTACCAAGCACAGGAAGAATACCAAACATTAATTTTCTGCCTCACACTAGTCACTTCCTCTAGAGCAGAACTTTGTGTGTGTGTTGGGATATGCTCTGCTGTGCCCATGCTTGTGAAAGCCGACATTAGCAATGGGATGGCTATTTGTCACCATGAACAAAACTCAAGTCCAAGTGGATTAAAGACCTCAACTTAAAACCAGAGACATTAATTCAGTTAGAGGAAAAAGTGGGGAAGAGCCTGGGACACATAGTCACAGGAAACAACTTCCTGAACAGTACACTAACATCCCAGGCCTTAATGTCAACAATTAATAAATGGGACCTCATGAGGCTGAGAAGCTTCTGTAAGGCAGGAGACACTGTCAGTAGAACTAAGCGACAGCCTACAGACTGGGAAAAGATCTTCACCAACCCTTCATCTGACAAAGGGTTAATATCCAAAATATATAAAGAACTCAAGAAATTAAACACCACAAAACCAAACAACCCAATTGCGAAAGGGGGCTTGGAACATAACAGAGAATTCTCAACAGAGGAATATCAAATGGCCGAGAAACACTTAAAGAGATGCTTGTCCTCGTTAGTCATCAGAGAAATGCAAATCAAAATGACACTGAGATTCCATCTTACACCCATCAGAATGGCTAAGATCAAAAACTCAAATGACACCACATGTTGGCAAGGATGTGGAGAGAGAGGAACACTCCTTCATTGCTGGTGGGAATGCAAACTAGTACAACTACTTTGGAAGGCTATCTGGCGCTTTCTCAGAAAAATGGGAATAGGGCTTCCTCAAGACCCAGCTATCCCATTCCTTGGAATACACCCAGAAAATACCCTACCACACAACAGGGACATGTGCTCAACCATTTTCATAGCTGCTTTATACATAATAGCCAGAACATGGAAACAGCCTAAATGTCCCTCAGTAGAAGAATGGACTAAGAAACTGTGGTATATTTACACAATGGAATACTACTCAGCTATTAAAAACAAGGAATTCCTGAAATTTGTGGACAAATGGATTGATCTAGAAATTATCATAATGAGTGAGTTCACCCAGAAGCAAAAAGAGACAAACGGTATATACTCACTTATATCAAAACACTAGTCCAAGGGATACGTACCATGAAAATCTTTACTTACCAAGAAAGTGGGTCAGAGGAGAGGATATCCTATTGAGACTTTAGGCGAGAGTAGCATGAAAGAATGGGAAATAGTAGGGCCCACAGGGTCCTGGAAACCTACAAGAAGAACTTTATGACAGGATCTGGGTCTTGGGGTGGTCCTCAAACTAAGGCACCAGCCAAGGAGAATATAGACATTAAACTTCGAACCCCTACCAAGACCTAGCCGACGAACATGATATTCTCCACCGTTGAGTGGAGAGTGAGATCTGACTCTCACACGAACTCTGGTGCCCCTTTTCTGACCACGTCCCCTTGATGAGGAGACCTGGCGGCACTCAGAGGAAGGATAGCAAGTTACCAAGAAGAGACTCAATATTCCAAGACCATATATAGGGGGAGGAGGTCTCCCTCAATCACAGACATAGGGGAGGGGAGAAGGGGGGAAGCAGGAGGGAGGGAAGAATGGGAGGAAACAGGGGAAGGGCTAACAATCGAGATGTAATATGAATAAATTAATAAAAAAATGAAAAAAAAAAAAACCAATGGGATGGCTTCTATCACTACATGTCTTTTGAGATAGGGTCTCTCCCCAAACCTAAAACTTACCAATTTCTTAAAGACTGGCTGGCCAGTGAACTCCCAGGATCCTTCTCTTTCTGCCTCCCAGCCCTGGGGCTATAGGCTTATGCTACCATATTTGTCTTTTTACATGTGTGCTTGGGATCTGAACTCAGGCCCTCATGTTTTTCCACTGAAACATTGTTCCAGACGCTAGATAGAACTTTTCAACCTCAGTCCAGGTAGCTGTGAGTTGATGCCGTCTTGCTGCAGAACTCCTAGCAACATCTCTGAGCCCTGCTAGCTACCTGTTCTCTGATACAGTTATGACTAAGTAGTGCTACAGATACTGCCAAGTGTCCCAAATGGTCTCATCTCAGGACTACTTTTCCTAGGCACATGATCTACTTTCCAAGTTACTGAAAATGGTATCTGTAATTAAATCACTTCCCTCTGCCCACCATCTGGTGGTTAGTTCTGAAATATCCATTTCTTCTAATTCTGTGTTCACTAATAGTAGGTTTTTATCATGGTAGCACTGTACTTCAAGATGCTAATTCCTTTATTTGTGTAACTAATAATGAAGCAAACATGTTAGAAGCTTAGCACAGCTAGCTTTTTTTTTTTTTTCCTTGTAAGTTTTGGCCAGAGTGTGACTTTTAAGTGAATTTTAATTCACACGTTTTATCTTGTGATTTTGCATTTTCTAAGCCTTTAGTTTCTTCTGAATGAAGTTAACACATAGTAAAAGAGAATATGAGAAATACACAATAGCTTTTTTTGCTCCCAGAAATGAGGATTGAATCTAGGATCTTGCATATTCTAGGCCTCCAGGCCTCACTCTAGTCTTTCTTTTCTCTGCAGCTATGTACATGCTATTGGTAGAAACCAGCTGTGTGGGATAGACACAGGGTTGGGGTGGGCTGGGTGTTGGCAATACCGCCTCAGCTAGGCATCCACTTTGCAGGGACAGTTTCATACAATAATAGCAAAAACCAAACATTTTGGTGAGTAATTTGTCCATTCAGAACTTGAAAACAGTCATTCTCACAGAGTCAGTCACCCATAGGTCTTTTGAGAATTATCAGTATAAGTCTTTATGGAGGATTTTATCAAGGATAGCTGTTTGATCTAAGATAATTTGATCTAGGAAAACTCTGTTGGTTTTTTTTTTTTAATTCCTAGGTATCTTAATGTAGCCATCTTTGAGTATTACAAGATAATTTGCAAGGTTGTCAGAGTAGAAAATAGGAAAGAGAATAATGGTTTTTTTTTTTTTTGATGCAACCAACATGCTTTTGTATGAAGTAACCAGGAGCTAGATATGTACTATGGCTTTTCAGGTTTATGTGCTCCCCACTTGGAGTCAATGTCATGTTCTGTCACCTCAGGTGCCCTTGAACTAGCTGTCTTGCTGCCCCAGCATCCCCAACAACTCACAAGCATGGGAATCTGCCTCTCTTGTGATTAGAGCCTTAGTTTTTGTGTCATGGTTTTATGGTTTTCTCTTACAGTCTTGTACATACTTTGTTAGGTCTGTTTTTATTGCCGTGGTGCTGCCGATAGGCCCATGGTGCTACATGCTGTTTCTTATCTATTCCCCAGCCCCTGGTTTATTTTATGATATTTCTTTATTTTCTTTTCAGTTGTAATGTTTAATTCTATATTTACATCCAAATTATACATTTCTGGAGTATATGAAAGCAATAAAGTTTGTATATTGACTTGTATCTTACAATTGTCTACCAACAAGCAAGCACTACTTCTAAGAGGCACTGTGCCTTCATCACTTCTTTGAAATCTTCTAGTTAACCTGCCATGTCATCTGTGAACAAGAGGATTTGATTTCTTTATACTCCAGCATGGGCATGCCTTTTTTTTGTAAGACAAATATATTTTCTTTCACAGAATTCAAACAGAGGAGTACTAACACTTTAAAGACATGTGTAACAGGACCACGAACATTATTTTGAGGACTGTTTTATAGTTATGAAGACAGATGTCCCTGCTAAGTACAGTATGAACATGCAGGCCTTAGTTGACTTTGAGGACCCCAGCAGTAGACAGATCAACATTTCAGTTCTGTGAGACCATGACTGGTATGTAAATTTGATAAGCACTAAAGAAACAAAGATGGGGTTAGAAAAACAGGCCCTTCAAGGGGGACTATAAGATGATTTCTGATAGGACCAAATGAGTCTATAGGAAGGAGAGGCAGAGCTATTGCATATAATGTTTATGGGATGCAAGATACTGAGTGTGAGGCACAGTTCACTAAAGGGGTGAAGAGGCGCCAGTGATTTGGCAGTACACCAGCTGTTGTGAAAGGCTATCTCATGAGGAGGGAACCACTCGGCCTGTTTCCCAATAGGATGGCCAATGTTGTCTATACAAGAAGACCATGTGTGGTAACAGGAGACACAATATTGAATTATGAGCTTGTTGGTGCCTTACTAGTTTGAAGAATTCTTCTTTTTATTGAAGGATGGTGTCAAGTGAACATCAATTCTTGGCATCCTCAAACTGAACTTGAAGTAGCTGTGTCAATGGGAGGATAAGCAATGAAGGTGAAAGAAGCTAGTTTGTTCTAGGGGTACGTTGCTATCATTCTTACAGAGATCCTGTAGGGTCATTATCTCCTCTATATGAAACCAAACTTTAGGGATCAACATGCTTCTGGTACATGTGATATGTACCGGAGTTGGGAAGTTTTCTCTAGGAGGGACCAAATACAAGTTACACTTGTGTATTTGGAAGGATGAAAATCCACAGATAGGACATTATTCATGAGACCCTAGGCCCTTTCAATAGGAAGATATGGCCAGTAAAGCATCAACCTGGAATCAGTCAGATTCATGTGTCATGCAGATGACACTGAGCCCTCATCCACTGACACCAGGGCGGGCCTAACAGTACAGGATGCCTACACCTTGCCAGCTCCTTGGCTCTTTGGGAATGTCTGAGGATGAGAAACCCCAAGGACTAATGGAGAATAATACTGCACTATCTAGATCTAAATAAATATTAATTCACATATAGCCTGTGGAGTTCAACATAGCTCCTTGGAGGAGATGATGGAAAAAAGAATTGGGATCTTTTTCATACTTAGGAGTCATTACTAATGTTTCTAAGATCTTCTTGGATGCCGAATTCCAAAATGAACATTCGCTTGGAGAAGGTAGTAGAAAGTCTTTAGATATACTGCACACACACCTTCTGTGTCATGATTTTTCAATATGGAAAGCTAGCACAAGAAAGAATAGGACAGAAGAGATAGATAGAGAGAGAGAGAGAGAGAGAGAGAGAGAGAGAGAGAGAGAGAGAGAGAGAGCATTGACATGTTAGCTAGGCAGCATGGGAAGACTCAGTGGTTCCTGAGGTTGCATTTGTGAAGGAGACACAGTTTTATGAGATAGACAGTTATTGAGCAGGCAGAATCCCCATACAGAAAACCTGCAGTTACATACTTGAAAGAACCCCTCCCTCCAGCATAAAAAGACAACTGTCCACAGCCTGCAGAAAATCACAAAAGCTTAAGCATGGATGTCCTTGCTGCATTTTTTTTCCTGTTGCAATTTGAAAGCATGTATAATCTCGAAGTCTTAATTTTCAACCAGGAAAATTCAAATGACTCTGGAGCAATTGAGACCAGCAGCAGTGCCATGCAGCCTCTCCAAGCATAGTAAATGGACTCTGATTGCCATCTTGTGGTGGATTGGAATAGTGACTGCATATACAAATTAACAGTATTTAAAGTCCTTCTGGGTAAAAATGTGGGAACAAAAGAGTATAGCCACACATCAAATTGAACTGCAATTTATCAAGCTATTACTTTTAAAATTAAGGCTGAAGTGCTTTCATGGGCGTTACCTTAGAAAGGAGCCTGTGAAAAGCTCCAGTGAAGAATGCAGAAGTGAATGACGTCTTTATTTTTTAAATGTATATATGGAGTCTGAGGCTCATTCTGGAAATGAGACCCTTGTTGTCACTTCTTTACACTTTTCCATATAATTAAAAGCAGTATAATTACAAGAAGTATCATCAAGCCACTGCTAACTTTCACAATCCTGTCCCCTTCTGACAGTCTAGACTGGGAGATAAGGGCTCTAAAAAACAATTTCTTAAGAATGAGAGTTTGATCTTTGTTCCATATCTTACAATTTTAAGCCATTGATTTGGGCCTTTGTGAAGTTTTGCTTTGTAATCCATTTGGCCTTTGTCACTAGGAGGTTCTGATGGTCCCAAACTGAGTGGGTAGGAACAAATGTTCCCAGGCCCTGGGTACCAAATGGCTAAAGTCAAGTTAAAGGTGTATGTGAACACAGAAACCATACTTAAAGAATAAGGAAGTGTTTGGGTGACTTTGAAAAAATTAAACATTTAATATTTGAATATGCTTAGTGTATGCATATACATGTATTTGCCAAAACCATCTTGAGGAACAAAGGGAAAATGGGCAAGATTGGATGAAGTGACCATAGAGGTCTGGAAGGGAGTGTGCCCAGCATGTAGCACACACATACACACATGAAACCTAAACATTGAAAAGAAGAGGAGTGGCATAAAGGGAAGACTGGCTAGGAAGCCCAAAGCAAAGATTAGACTATAGTAACAGCCAGTTAAGGCCATGTGACTCCAGTCACAGAACAGTGGTCGTATGGCATCCCTGCAGTGGCCTGTTTCCAGTCTACTGGCCTCTGCCGTGACCCCTGGAAGAAAGCCAACACCAGGACATTCTCTGTTCAGTGTGTTTTTCTGCTTCCTTTGTTTCTTTGAACTGGCAAAGCTGAAGTTCTTACCTAGAAACAGGGGGTGCAGAAGTCATAAAAACAGGAGGTTCTCCTTCATTGGGAAGATGGCCATAAACCGTGGGCACAGATGCCGGAAAACTCCAACACCAGCAGTGGCGTTTCCAGTGCTTCTGCTACTCAGACCTAGTGACTTTCTCCAAAGACAGGCAGCTTTTGCCCTTTTAAACATGAAAATATAGTTCCCATTCTTTGTTGTTGTTGTCATTTTGTTTATTTGTTGGTTTTGGTTTTCTTTGCAATTTTAAAAATTATTTTTAAAAATATATTTTATTAATTTATTCATATTACATCTCAATTGTTATCCTATCCCTTGTATCCTCCCATTCCTCCCACCCTCCCATTTTCCCCTTACTCCCCTCCCTATAAGTGTGACTGAGGGTGACTTCCTCCCCCTATATATGCTCATAGAGTATCAAGTCTCTTCTTGGTAGCCTGCTATCCTTCCTCTGAGTGCCACCAGGCCTTTGGGGTGGAGTTTTCCTTCTAGTACCTTCTGTAAGGCTGGATTTGTGGATAGGTACTGTTTGAATTTGTTTTTGTCATGGAATATTTTGTTTTCTCTGTCAATGGTTATTGATAGTTTTGCTGGGTAAAGTAGTCTGGCCTGGCATTTGTGGTCTCTTAAGATTTGCAGGATCTCTGTCCAGGCTCTTCTGGCTTTTATAGTCTCTGTTGAGAAGTTGGATGTAATTCTTATAGGTTTATCATTAAATGTTATTTGGCCCTTTTCCCTTGCAGCTTTTAATATTTTTTTTCTTTCTTCTGTATATTTTGTGTTTTGATTATTATGTGATGGGAAGTTTTTCTTTTCTGGTCTATTCTATTTGGTGTTCTGTAGGCCTCTTGTATGTTTATAGGCATCTCTTTCTTTAGATTGGGGAAGTTTTCTTTTATGATTTTGTTGAGAATATTTTCTGGGCCTTGGAGTCTGGCATCTTCTCTTTCCTCAATGCCTATTATCCTCAGATTTCTTCTTTTCATGATGTCCTTGATTTCTTGGATGTTTTGTGTCAGGATTATTCCCAGATTTAGCATTTTCTTTAACGGTTGCTTCAAGATCTAGGATTGTATCTTCTGAGATTCGGTCCTCCATCTCTTGGATTCTGTTAGACAGGCTCGCCTCTGTGTTGCTCTGCTCGCCTTCCTCTCTGAGCTCTCACGTTCCTGTTTTTCTTCTGTCTGTGTGTTTATCATTGAATCCATTTTCATCTTCAGATCTTGAACTGTTTTATTGATTTCTTTCATCTGATTGTTTGTATATTCCCGAGTTTCTTCCATTGCCTCTTTATAGGCCTTCAGCGTTTGAACAGTTTTATTGATTTCTTTCATCTGATTGTTTGTATATTCCCAAGTTTCTTCCATTGCCTCTTTATAGGCCTTCAGCGTTTGAACAGTTTTATTGATTTCCTTCATCTGGTTGTTTTTATTTTCCTGAAAAATTTCCAGTGCCTCTTTATAGGCCTCTTTTATGTCTTCCATCTATTTGTCTGCATCTTCCTGCATTTGATTACAAATTTTATTTGTTTCTACAATTACCATCCCCATTACTAAGGATTTGAGGCCATTTTCTTGTATTCCTGTTGTGTTTGAATTCTCTGGGTTGTTTTCTTTGGGATTGCTGGGATCTGGAGATGCCATATTGTTTTGGGGTTCTTTGCGTATGATTTTATGCTGTCCTTTAGTCATGTTGCCATCTCTGTTTTTGGCAGGTAGTTTCTGGAGTTGGATGGAGGGAGTTTGAGGATAGATTCACCCATTTTCTCATGATTTCCCTAGGCCGGAAGCTCTGATGCTTCACTCATTTGGATGGCAGGAGGCCAGCCCTGTAGTTTAGGTCTCTCACAGCCAGTGATCCCAAGCTCCATTGTATTTGTCCTGGGTCTCAGGATGTGCACTAGGTCAAGCCAAAGTGTCCATATCCTTCTGGGTCCCCTTGTGGCACCAGAGTTCTCCAGGGCCTGAAGCAGGTCAGGCGGAGGGGATCTGATGGCCACTCTACTCCCTGTCCCCTTGATATTTCCTTAGTCCTGGAGCTCTGGTGCTTCGCTAGTCTGTGGTTCCCGGTAGCGTTTCAGGACCCAGACCTTTCGCAGAGTCCAGGTTAGTGACAGGGGGCCCAAACCACACACACTGAGTCCAATTAGCATCTGTGAACCCAACCTGAGCATTGAGTCCAGTTAGCTTCTCTGGACTCAAACGTATCTTGGGGCCTAATCCATGCACTTAGTCCACTTAGCACTGAGTCCAACCAGGGTTATGGTCCCAAACCACACACTGAGCTCGCCAAGTTCAGCCACAGTCTCAGGGATGGGATCCCGCGTGCCAAGCTCAGCTAGAGTCTCAGGACTGGGCCCGCGCACCAAATTCAGCTAGTGACTCTGTGCCCAAACCTCGTGCCCAATTCTGCTAGGGACTCTGCACCCAAACCACATGCCCAATTCAGCTAGGGACTCTGTGCCAAAAAGCTCAGCTAGGGTCTCAGGGGCTGAACCACGCATCAAGTCCAGTTTGGGTCTCAGGTTGAGATTGGGTCACGGGGCCCAAATCTTGCAGAGTCCCCTCTCCCTCAGCAATTCCCACCAGTCACTACACCGATTGCCTAAGCTGGAGGGTTCCCAGTTGAAAACCTCAGCTGCTGCCGCTGCCGCTCTGGTCCAAGAACTTCTGCATTCCTCCCGTGTGCATGGGTATGCATGTTTTCTGTATTTTGGTTGCTTTGAACTGTGGAGTACTCCCGCTGTAGTAGGGTGGGGAGCTTGATGTTCCTAGTTAGGAACTCTGTGCAAATCCCTGAATCGTTTGCTGGAGTTTCTAAACATGGTCCACACTGCTTGACGCCATCTTGGATCCTCTAGGTCCTATTTTCTAATAAAGAGTGCCTGTTGTGCAGCACCAGATCCAAGATGGCAGCCAACCAGAGGCTGAATAAGGAGCTTGAAGAGATCTTCAAATGTGGCATGAAAAACTTCTGTAACATCCAGGTTGATGAAGCTAATTTATTGACTTGGAAAGGGCTTATTGTTCCTGACAACTTCCATGTGATAAAGGGCCCTTCAGAACTGAAAGCAGAGTATCCATTCAAACCATGCAAGATCACATTTAAAACAGAGATTTACCACACTAATATCCATGAGAAAGGACAGGCTTATCTGCCAGCAGTTAGTGCTGAAACTGGAAGCCAGCCATCAAGACTGACCAAGTGATCCAGCCCCTCATAGCACGGGTGAAGGATCCCCAGCCCGAGCACCCACTCCGGGCTGACCTAGCTAAAGAATACTAAGGACTATAAAAAAATCTGTAACAGTTCTGAAGAGTTTACAGAGAAATATTGGGGACTAAAATCTGCCATGAGTGGTTCCAGCAAGTTTGAGCAGTGACCCTGGGCAGTGCAATCAGATACCTCGCAACGCAGGGCTCTGTGGGAAATTGGCACGTGCCACCTCCTGACATCTGCTTGTGGCAGTTACTAACTTTCTATAGTTTTCTTAATCGTAAGTGGTGTAGGCAACCTGTAAAGAAGGACTAAAACATTCAGATGGTGGTTAAAAAAAGAGGGAAAAAAGCAAAGAATACCTATCCAACTCTGTGGGATATCAAAAGAGAAACATAAACACCAACCTAGCCATAAAAACCTTTGATCTACAATCTGTCCTTTCTGAAAAAATATGCTAGGGTGATGGTGGTAAAAAGCTTGAAAGAATGACCAACCAACATCTGGTTTGACTCAAGACCCACTCACTCCAGGAGGTGGATCTCATACTGACACTGCTTGGATGATCAAGAACTAGAGATTAGTTAGCCAACAGACCTAGGGTCAAACTAGGCACTACTCGTCTAAAACAAAGCAAAACAACAAAAAAGTTAACAATATAATAACTCCTAATGACACTATGCAATACTCATAGATTAGTGCCTTATTCAGTCATCATCAGAGAAGCTTCCTCCTGCAGCAGATGGGAACAAATACAGAGATCCATGGCCAGACATTTTACACACACACACACACACACACACACACACACACACACACAGAGAGAGAGAGAGCGAGAGAGAGAGACAGAGACAGAGACAGAGAGAGACAGATAGAGAGACAAACAGACAGACACACACACACGCAGATGATTTGGAACACACATATTTAAATGGCATGTCCCCACCAAATCCCTCCCCTCAGGGGCAGAAAGAGTGTAAGAGCCACAAGGGCTTCTAAATCAATTAAGTAAAGTTCAATGAATTCATAAAGACTGAAGCAGCAAGCATAGGGCCTACATGGGCCTGTACCCTCTGGGCATTTATCATAGCTCCTGGGTTAGTGTTTTTATGGAACTCCTAAGTGTGTGAAGGACTGGGTCTCATTCTTATGCCTTCTCCTGGGGCTCTTTTCCTTCTGTTGTTTTTGTCTTGCCTAACTTTGAGGTGATAGCTTTTGTTTTATCTTACTATATTTTATTGTATTTTGTTATCTCTTTCAAACCTGTTCTCTTCTAGTTAGAAAGGTAGTGGATCTGGTTGGGAGGGGAGGTGGAGATATACTGGGGGGAATAGAAGGAAGGAACCTGTAATTAGGACATGTTGTATAAGCAAGAATCTGTTTTTAATAGGGGAAAATTATTATACTAAGAAGGAGTACCTATCCCTAAACCAAAACCAAACCAAGAAAACCAAACCAAACCAACCCAAGAAAACAAGTACAAATACACTTGTAAGAAACTCTTAGAGAATTAGACAGGGATGCTTAGAACTGAAGTGCTGGTGCATATAAGACAGGCAGAGTGCATATAAGATAGGTGGAGGCTGAACCAAGTTGTGACTGAGGAGACTTAACTAGCTGGGTGTGGTTATTCACACTGATGAGTCTGAAGCATGAAGAATGTAAATTTGATGTTACTTAGTGAGATTGTGCCTTCGAAGAAAAAAGAGTTAATCAAGACCTGTGTGGGTTTTGGGAGGGATCAGGAAAGAGCTATAATCTCACTTGTACTTCTACAGAAAATCAGATTTAACTGGACTAATGCATGTAGGGCCCCAGCGCATTTTTCGTGCTGCCCACAGGATCCCAGCCACATTCAGAAGCCAGGCCAGTGTGCGAGGGCATTAGCAGCTCCAGATAACCCACGGCTCACAGGACTGCTGGCAGCCTGGCTATGAGCATGGTTTTTGGTTAAGGCAGATTGCAGCCTAGACTTAAGAAGCCCAAAATTAGCGGGAGGTGAAATGGGCCTGCCTGAATGAGGGCCGCCCAGAGAAGGGCCTGACACTGTGCCGCACTGTAGGTAGGAGCTATTGTGATCTTACAATGACAGGTTACTAAACATTTTCTATGCTGCCTGGAGTATTGGCAGCATGTATTTGATGGCTGTCACTTACTATCATGTTTTCTTATTTTTAACTGCTGATCTTGTCCTACCTTCCCACGTAACTTATTTTTGTAATATTTATCTTATTTCTGTGTGTGAGTGCTTTGCCTGCATGTATGGCGTGTGCACCACCTGTGTCCGATACTCATGGAGATTGGAAGAGAACTTCCAAACCCCTACAATGGGGTTATGGACAGTTGTCAGTTGTAGAAATTGAACCTAGGTCCTTTGCAAGAATAATAAGTGTCCCAACAGCTGAGACCGCTTTCTAGCATGCACCCTGCACTGAGTAACTTTTGTGAATTCTAGTAATTACACAAATAGGCTGGAGAACCTAGATTTGGAAATTGGATGGACTAGAATTTTCTTTTGCCAAACAGTTCAACCTTCTTCTTTTACCACTCAACTTCTTGGCCCTGGCCACAGACTCGGAAGCCAGGATCATATCTGTACCAGAATATGGGACAGATTTCTTTATTTTTTCATTTAAAAAATTTTTATTTAACTAATTTATTCATATTGCATCTCAATTGTTATCCCATCCCTTGTATCCTCCCATTCCTCTTTCCTTCCTGTTTTTACTCTATCCCTCACCCCTATGTCTGTGACTGAGGGGAAACTCCTCCCCCACTATATGATCATTGCTATCAAGTCCAATTGAATTAGTGAAAGAAACATATTGCCTACTCTTTCAATTTGTATCTGTCCCTAAAGTTACTGAGTAAACAGACTCAAGTTCATTGGAAATAGCTGACCATGTATATCTATTTTAAGTTTATTATTTGGTGTATAACTTGTTTTGTTTCTTAAAAATTATTACCTTTTACTTATTTCATGTGGATGCATATGAATGTGTATGTGTTGGGTTGTGCATAGTGTGTGTTTGTGTGTGTGTGTTGGAGTGTGCAGTATGTGTGTGTTGATGTGTGCAGTGTGTGTGCATGTGCATGTGTGTGTGTACGTGTGTGTGTGCGTGTGTGTGCACGTGTGTGTCTTGGGGTGTGCAGGTGGAAGTCAGAGAACAACTTGTGGAAGTCAGTTCTGCTCTAATCATATCCTCTCAGGGATTGAACTCAGATCCTTAGGCATTGGCAGGTGCCTTTACTCATGGAGGCATCTCTCTTGATCCTTTCCTTCACTTTTAATAAAAGTAACTTCTTAGAGAGAATATCACAATTAAATTTTAATGAAAGTCAAATATTGTATAAAAATAATTCTGTAGAAAATGCCTAAATCAACTTTTGCGTGATAAAGCATCAAGAAGTTGTGGTGCACACCTTTAACCCCAGCACTTGGGAGGCAGAGGCAGGTGGATGGCTGTGAGTTCAAGGCCAGCCTGGTCTACAAAGTGAGTCCAGGACAGCCAAGGCTACACAGAGAAACCCTGTCTCAAAAAACCAACAAAACAAAACAAACAAACAACACCCCCCCAAAAAAAAAACCCAAAAGAAAAAAAGAAAGAAAATTGAACCTGAACTCACAGCTGTAGCACTTTTTGACCTGTAGACATTTGCCAGTTTAAAAGAAAGAATTGAAAAGCTAAGAAGCTCTTTGAGTTTTTTTTTTTTTTTTTTTTTTTTTTTTTTTTTTTTTGACCAAGTGGTACCAAAATTAGAGCTGAAGATATGCCAAGTTTGGGGAATCTAATGAAAACTTCTACAGTTGGAATACAACTCAAGAGGATATAGCCTAAGAAGTAGGGAAACCAGGGCTATGACAGACTCTTCCTGTATATGGATGATAATGGAATCATGTCAACAATCATGAGAATACCAAGCCATAGAATTGGGTTAAGATGATTTTGAATTTCTTAGTCCTGCATGCAGTGGTCAGAAGCAAGTACCAGTTCACTATAGAGTAACACAACATCACCTAAGATCTAAGATGTCTTTACAGTCTTTCTAAATGAAGTGCAAAGGCTACTCCATCATACTCCAGTACTTGTTGAGAAAGACCAAGTATGTGCGAAAAGTGCAGAGAACAGCAATAACACATATTTCAGAGAGTGGGATTGTCAGTAAGTGAAGTAGTACAGAGGTAGTGCCGTGGATTACCAATCCACAAGGCCCTTCCCATGTAGTCTAGACTGTTAGTGACTGAGCACAGATGCTGAAGACAAGGGATTCCGGCTTCCCAGCGTAGAAGAGGAAAGAGACTCTGCAGCTGAGGGAGAGAAGGCAGACTTGAGAGTGTCTATACCACTGGCTTTCAAAGAGCTACCTGTCTGTGTGTAGGCATGAATTTTATTTTTAAAATTAAGTTTAAATATATTTGTGTCAATTAAGTTATTTATTTACCTTACATCCCGATTGCAGCGTCCCCTCCCTCCTTTTTCCCCAGTTCCTCCCTCTCTCCTCCCCTCCCCACAGCTCCTCTTCTTTTTAGAAAAGGGGAGGCCTCCCATGGATATCAACCTTGGCATATCAAGTTGCAGTAAGACTAGCCTCATCCTTCTCCTACTGCGGCTAAACTAGGCAGCCCAGTTAGGGGAAAGGGGTGCAAAGGCGGGCAACAGAGTGAGAGGCAGCCCCAGAGGAAACCCCAGCTGCACGGCTGTTAAATATGAGCAGAGAGCCTAGGTCTCTTGAAAATGGATTTTGCTACTTTGTGAGTACTTCTTCCTTTTCCCACCTTTTACCCCCGCCCCCCACCTCCATGATTTCTTCTTCTGTTTTAACCCCTTGACACGAGTTTTGAGAGAAAAAAGGATAGAGAGGAAAGGAAGGAGATCCCTGAATAATGTCAGAAACGGGGAGGTGGTGTTAATCATTAGAATACTTCTTCCTGATTAGGGGTGTCAAGTTCCTTGGGACAAGTTTCATCTTCACTGACAGGATAGCTAATTTCTTTTTCTCATTTCTTCTTTGAGCATGACTGTTTAACAAATTGCGATGAACAACCAATCAACAACCCATCACCCTCTTGGGGCTGTAGCATTTATATACCCTCTTTAAAGTCCCCATATTCCCAGTTTTCAAAATCATGCCTTCACCAGAGCATGAGGCAAATGGCTGCTGCAAAGCACCCCTATATCTTCACACCTGGGATTAAAGCAAAAATAAATTCTTATATTATTTCTGTGTTTTTTTTAATGAAGCCACCCCCTCCCCAATTCTTGCTGTCTCACGCATGTGCTTTGCTTGGCAGTTCAGTCTCTGTGAGCCCCTATGATCCTAGGTTAGTTGTAACTGCAAAATAGTCATTGGCTAACAGGAATTCCACCTAAGCCCAATCAAGCTTCAGATCGCTGCCACTGCTATAAGTTTATAGGAATCTGAGGGTTGCTTAGAAACAGGAATCCCAGGGCCCTCTTGGCCAGGTTTGGAATTTCTCTAGAAATTATATGTCTTTACTATCCTGCAATGTTGTTGTTGGGTTAAATCTTGAGGAGCCTCATTAGCTTATAACCAGTGTCATACACAGTGTTGCCTGGCAGCCCTAGAGCATGGACTCTGTCTCTGAAGTCTCTTGTCTCCTAGTAACAGAAGTTAGTTTCTTCCAGCAAAAGTATATGTTTAATCCTTTAATTTTCATCCTTACCTGAAAGTTGTAGACAGGTGGTAAGCTGTAGATTGCATTTAGCAAATGCATACATTATAATTATTATTATTTTATTATTAAACACCAAAGTACAGGGATCCTTCCCTTTGCTATTTTAAAATCACCGTCAGCTGGAACGTTAGTTAAAAAGTTGGAATGTATTAATGTTTTCAACGCTCTCTACATTGCTTACCTACTTGTGCAGTGTTGGCCAACACTTTAGAATTGAATGGATACTTAACATCGAGAGAGGATCTCGAGTCTGACCCAAATTCCTTAATTGGACATTGATTTCTTTTACTTTTATGAGACAACAGTGTTACATTTTTAATAGCCTTTTTCATTTGAGTTCTGGAAAGCCTTTTATAGCATTTTGTTTTTTCTATTATTATATAAATGGATTGTGTACATAAATATAGAGACATAGACATTATTTTTTAAAGTTTAGCTATGAACTACCTACATTAGGAGGGAAGGAAGGAAACAGAGCCATAGTTTAAATGGATTGGATGAGATAAACTATCAGGAGGCAAACTGTGTATTCACAAATGGTTTCATAATAAATTGTGGCATTTATGAAAATCGTCTTTGGCATTGTTTTCTTTGCTACATATCTTAACTTCACAATGGAAATGATCTCTTGTAATTATAGTGAGCAGCATAAGTAATAGGGAAAACATACTTTAAAAAATTTGTAATAAACTTTCACTGTAAAAATATTATGGAAAACATTCAGGTGAAAACAGGATTCATTCAGAGAATAATTGTCTTATTTCAATATTATATTAGATTCTATTGATTTATTTTTAAAATGTGCACTTAGCTTCTATAATTGTCACAAATTTAGTAGTCTAAAAACCCCATTTATTAGTCTATAGTTTTCTAGATCTGAAGTCCAGTCATGTGATGTCTCTGCTCTCTGGGTCTCACAGGGTGAAGTCAGAGTGTTAGCAATTCTTGGTTGTTGCTTTTTTGAGGATCTTGCGAAACCTTCCTTCCGATCTTATTCCGGTTGATGGAAGAATTCGGTCAGCTCTGGTTGAAGAACTGAGGTCCCTACTGATGTCTGTCTTTCAGCCTCGGATGTTGTTGGCTCCTAGTTGTGACTTGAGTCCCTCTGCCTGTAAAGCGAACATCAGGCACTGTTTACAGCATGAGCTCCTTCCAAGACTCGGTGGGCTGAGCAGAGAGTGCCTGGTGAGGATGTTCCTATTGTCTCAATGTCCCCTGGCGTAAGACTCTAATTATGTCTACATAGTCCCTCAGAGCAGCACTTAGATTAGGGTTTGACTGAAGAACTATAAAAATCTTAGAGCCACCTCAGAACCCAGTCTCCCCTACACAGCAGCGAAGAGCACCACAACCAGCTGGTTTAAAAATCCACTTAAAAATACAATTCGTCACCAAAAAAGACGAGCTGGAAGTTTAGACACCATTTTAAGAGGGAGCTCGAGCCCTCCTATTTGAATTCTGATGCTCCCCTGGTCTCTCAAATCTCAACATCAGGAAATGACAGAGTGTGGCTGTCATGTCAGTTCCTTTCCGAGGCAGCTCCTTTCTGTCCCACTGCCCTCCCTACGCAGGGCTGCTAATACCAGTAACCTCACACATGTTAAGTAGTCTCTCTGTTAGTACTTGGCCAGCATCAGCATATACTTCCAGGGCTTATGTTTGGAAAGCTTAGGAAGGTATGAGTGCAACTTCTCCATTCCTCTACAGGATCATATAAGCAGGGAGGGCTTTAGCTGCAGGCTATTTTTAACAACACGTATAGCTTTGGCTCCTTGCAGGGGAGTGCCATAAATAAAATACTGCCTCTGTCAGGCTCTCTCTTTCATTGCCAGGCCAAACATAGTCCCTCTAGCCCAGCTGTACTCCAAATCAATGCTCTTTATCTCTCCCAAGGCTAAGCTGCAGAAACATGCTTCGCGTCCAGCCAGCTATTAATGTTTTTGTCATTTCTAACTTCAATATACTCTTCCATGAAAGAATCACACAAGGCTTTCGGAGACTGAAGCACAAACCAAAGGCCATGCATGGACTGGACCTAGGCCCCCTACACAGATGTACCTGATGGGCAGCTTGGGCTTTATATGGGTCCACTAGTAAGGGGATTTGGGGCTGTCTCTGACAGGGACTCTCTTGCCTGCTTTTTTAATCACTTCCCCCTGATGAGGCTACCTCGCCAGGCCATAGGGAAAGAGGAAGTACTCAGTTCTCATGTGACTTGATATTCTGGGAAGGGTTGGTAGGAGGTGCTCCCCTGTTCTAAGGAGTAGGGGCAGGGAGATAGGGGGAAGAGGAGAGAGGGAGGGGCTAGGAGGAGGGAGGGAGGGGCCTATAACCAGGATGTAAAAGAATCACATAGAAACCCTCCCCAAGGCTGAATGACAGGAGAAACAGGCTTCGTGGATCCCAGTGCCCCAGTGAATGTTCCTAGCACTGTATCTATTCATTAAGGAAGTGTTAAGTCAGGTGCCCTAACTGCCAAGGAATGTGGCTGGAACTTTGTAAAACTGTCATATTCCTCGCTAGAGATCTTCCCAGGACAGGATCACCCTGTGCCCTGAGACTCATTCATTTTAGATTTAAGTTCACTCTCTGTCAATATTCCCTTCTGTGTTCTGCCTCCGTGGTGAGCTCGGAAGCGCTGAGTCAAGCCCACGCTGCGTGTTTGAGCTCTATTTGCCCCAGAGTCACCAAATCTGAAGCCCATAAAGTTGCCTCAATCAGCAAATTGGAACGAAGTGTGGCTCTTTGTGAGGATTCTAGTGCCAGAAGTGACAGGGCTATGCCTGCTGAACCACTCCTGTCACTTGGCTCAGAACTGGAGGCAGAGTTGAGCCAATAGATGAGGTCCTCTTATTTTCTAAATAGACACAAAATCTAACTTGCTTTCCTCATCACCAGAATCGCCCACCTTGGTCCAAGCTGCCAAACTCCTTTGGGGTGGGTTATTGTAATAGCCTTGTCACTTGCGTCTGTCCTCAGCCCCCTGCAGTGTGTAGAAGAGTGAGGGTGATCCTTTAAGCACTGGAATCCAGTCTTTGTCATCCATCTGCTCTGACTCCTGCAGTGGGTTCCCATTTGATTCCATATAGTGACCCAGAAATGTTTTATTATATGTGCCCCAATAACTCTCTGACATATCTGTAGCTTGTCTGGCACATGTAGCATTGTAGTCCTTGCTGTTGCTCAATAGTGGGAGGCATGTTTTCACTTCAGGGTTTTTTTTTCCCCACACATGTCTTTTGTTTGGAATCCTGTTCCTTCAGATGTGTTCTGTCCTTATATCTCCACACAGGGCTTATCTTTTCAAAGAGGTTCACACTGAATGATCCTCTCACTCCTGAATGCCTTCACCTTTCTCTTGTCTTCATTTTCCATTGTTTTTTATAAGGTCCACACACTATGCATTTCACTTCTGTTTTTGTTAGATAGGTTTTTCCCTTATAAGATCCAGAAGTACAGGATGGCCTGCTGTTTCTTTTCTGATGAGTCTGAAGTGCCCAGGGCAGCTTTTGCTACCTCAAAGAGGGGATGAACAGTGTTTTTTTTTAGACATGTGAATCCAAGCAGAAGTGAATGCTAAGCAAAGGAAGACAAAAGGAAGGGCAGATGTGACGCCAGCTTAGCTTAACAGCTGGTTTTCATAAAGAGAAATGTGGAATTTCTGAGACCATGAAGATGAGTGGAGGAGGCACAGTAATGTAAAGTGTGCTTGTAGCAAACCAAAGTACCATTAGAACCAGATGGTTTCACACCTGTCTTTTTAGGTGTATGTAGATATATAGCCAATAGCTACGTGCTCCTTCAGCTATTAAATATTTGCCACACCATCAGCTCCACAATTGTCCAAACTTAGATATGGAGCTTTAGAGATGGCTCAGTGCTTAAGAGCCTGTGCTGCGCAAGCCCAAAGACATTGGGAGCCCAGTACTCATGGGAAGAGCCTAGCACTAGGTCAGGGAGAAGTCCTGTCTCAAAGAAATAAGGGGGAGTAGGGTGGGGCAGGACACCCGGAGTCCTCTTCTGGTCTCTCTGTATGCAGAAAGGTGTGCATAGGCATGCACCCACTAGCACACACATACACCACACGCACACATCAGAACCACACTTTAACGCATAAATACACACCCACAACACACACCTACACAGGCATACAAAGGCATAGACAGACAGACAGACAGACAGACAGACGGACAGACAGGAGGCATGTTCTATATCCTGGAGGCAGAGTCCTCTTGGGGATTCCAATAAGGGCTCATTTTCAATATACTTGTTATTATCATATATTATTATATGTGATAATGAGTTCCACGTACCATTTTGATACTATGCATAGAATGAATTTTGATTATTTCTATTGTCATTATCTGTTGGCCTGTCTTGTACTCCTTTTATTTCCTTGGTGCCCTTCTTCCTAAAACACATCCCCTTCACCTTCTTGCCTTTTGCTAAAATCTTAATGCCACATACGAGTGTGAGGTGGTTTAAATCTGAACAATACTCCCCGGGTTTATGCATTTTGATATATGCTCCCCGGTTTGATTCATGGGGCTGTTTGGGGAGGTCACGGAACCTGTAGGAGATGGAGCCTTGCTAGAGGAAGTGCATCACTTGGGAGCGCTTTGCAGGTATGTAGCATTGCTCCACTTCCTGCTTTCTCTCTTTACTTCCCTGTGCAGTAAAAATGTGCTCAGCAAGCTTCTGCTCCTGCCGTCATGTTGTGCCTTCCATGTCATAGAACTGTGTCCCTCTGGAACCATAAGCTAAAATAAAGCTTTTCTCCCATACATTGCCTTTGGTCATGGTATTTTATCACAGCAACAGGAAAAAAAACCTAGGACACAGAGAAAAGATGATATTTAGTTCTCTGAGTCTTGCCTACTTGGTGGTACAGTGGGTTGTGTGGCGGTATAGTTTTATGTCTGTGAGAAATTTGATGATGTTGGACAGATTTTCACGCCCACTAAGTGTTTAGGAGTGTCTTCTTAGGAAGGGATCTGGACTGCTGTTAGGATTTGAGTTGGAGGATCCTGGACACACAGCTAGTGAGGAGTGAACCGAGCCCTTAGCTCCCTGACTCACCCCCAACTCCAGATGTTAAGGAAGTCACACAGGCTCCACCTGTGCCTTCTTGTTGAAGAAACCAGAACAATGGAGCCTACAGAGCAATGGTACCAGCGTCCAAACCCAAGAGGAGCCAGCGAGTGGCAGGGCTTCTCTGCATCCTGAGCTATGAAATGCTCATGCTCAGAAAACTGTGCAGTCTTCAAAAATAAAACCCAACACCACTGCATATTAAAACAGTTGTCTCATAATACTAGTGCATGTTATTATTCATGGTTTTGTGTATATAGGTAGTTAGGGATTGGATGTTTAATGAAGTATCGAGTAGACTAAAACCCTCCTAAATGTCACTGAGAGATTTACACTATTCTCCAGGAAGTCCTTCTGAATGATTGTCCTTCAGGCCTATGTCACAGGTCTTAGTGTGTGGGTTTTCCTTTTTTTTACTACAGTGCGTTGATTGTTTAGCCTCGATAATATTTCCTGTAGCTTGAAAGATTTATCCTCCAAATTGTGTATTGTCACTTCTTTTGCCTGGACAGCTAAATGCTTGAATCTGCCCTAATTAAAATGGAATTTTGGTGTTGACAAAGACCTACAGGCCAAACAATGATGCACACAAATTGCTAACTTAGTTTTTGCCAAGAATCAATACTCGTTCCACTTTATTTGTGACAATTCAGAAAGTTCCTTCAACTCTTTTTCAGACATAAACAATTCTTAGAAGATTTCAAGGAACAAAATGCATATATAAGTGCTTCATTTAGTTATATTTAGATATGCATTTCGTGCAAAATTCACTTCCACTTAACATCCTTCTTGTGAGAAGCTTGACTCCCTGATGGTATTCAGTAGACAGTTTAATAATACTAGACACTGTCAACATGATGACGTACTGCGTAAGCCCAGGATAAATAAGGCAGAGACCTTGGCCCATGATGTTTTACGGATTGACAATGGAATTGCTCATAGGAATTGTGCCACGAAGTGCAGTCGGCTAAGAGGGCCCCACGCTCATGAAGTGTAGTTGCAGGGCATCATGGTAGTTTTCCTAAACTTATGATATGTGACTACTGGCAGACATCTGGAGAGCAAGGCAAGGCAAGAAGGCATTTGTAATACTGTGGACAGAGGAAGTATTGTGTTCAAAAGTCCGAAAATGTAACATGGATTAGGAAACTTGAATATAGGGTACTGTAGGTGCAGTGGCTAAGGTTAGAGCAGAAGAAATTTTTATAGCATGGTGTGTTTACAGACCGTAGAACATGGCAGTTACTCCCATGCTTTACTGTGGTGGTATCCACTTAGCCTTTTCGTATTTAGTCTGTGTCTTGTGTTCAGTTGAATGTAACATGGATTTTACATACAATCAAAGCTGTTTACTGCCCCTTAAATGTTCCAGCTATTTGTGGTGGCCGTTAAGGCATTAATAATAATGGTACAGGCGCTGTTGTCACTTGTGTGGCTCCTCTTCCTTTGTGATTGCCAGCCAGGCTTTCTTGGTTACATGGGCTCAAGGCCAAAGTCAATGACATGGCTGCAGAGAGCTGAAGTCAAGAGCATTCCTCAGCCCTGTGTGTACAACAATAGGGACTGCATCGCTCCTTATTTTTAGTTTAAACACTTCGGGGACCAAGTGAAAACAGCTTCACCACTCCCATCAGGACTATCAGTTTATTTGTGGAGAATTCCTTCAGAGCTCCTGCTTCACTGTGTGTACCAGCCCAAAGCTATTAAAATATAGTAAAACGAGCACCTAATTTCAGACAGATTTCTCCTTGTAAGATTCATCTTAGAAACACTCAAGGGGCTGGAGAGATGACTCCAGTCCAGTTCCCAATAGATGGTATTATCATTTGAAACATCAGAAGAATAAAAGCTATTGTCCGTGTTTCTTTTGACATTCTAGTCTTCTGAGCCGACTGTTAGATCCACCGGTTAAGTTCTGATTCCAGCATTCTAGGGCGTTTCTAGATTGCATCTTCAAACTTTTCCAAGTCTTCTCCCACCACATACCATTTCCTAGACTTCTGAACTACACGGCCGCATAGTTATGACAATGACTCCATTTCTTGATATTGATTTGCTGTGTTATGTTAGTTTTTTTGTTCCATGGGGGGAAAATGCGATCAAAGTAAGTTGAGGGGTTTCCCTCAGCTCATGTCTTCACAGTTCTCATTTGGTCATGGCAGGGAGGGTGGACAGCTCTCCTAAGAGGGAGGGAGTGCCTGGGTCAGCAGGCCTCTTCTTTTCCCTCCCCCTTTCCATCTGGTCCCCAGCCTAAGTGATGATGACATTTGTGGTCAGGGCTCATCTTCCCTCTGAGTAAGTTCTTTCTGGAAATGGCTTCACACATATACCCAAAGCTCCCTAATCCTTTAGATGAATCTCAATCAAATTGGCAGCTGAGATTCCTTATCGTGGAGACAGATATGTTAAAGCTGACTCAGACATTACAATGTGTGCATGTATCTACCCATCACACAGTACCTCATGCAGACAGATATATTTAAGCTGACTCAGACATTACAACGTGTCGTTGTGTCTACCCATCACACAGTACCTCATCAACATCATGTGCTAACTAAAAGTAAAATGGAAAAGAAAATTTTAATTTTTAAAGAAGATTTATTTTCAAAGATTCTGTGTGTGCATGTATGTGTGCGCACATGGGTGCAGGTAGGTGCCTGTGGAGGTGAGAAGAAAACATGGGACCCGCGGAGCTGGAGTCACAGACTGTTGTGAAGTACTTGATGTGGGTTCTCTAAAAAAGAGTAAGCCCTCTGAATAACTAAGCCATCTCCATCACCTAAGGAAATTAACTGCCACGCCTAGATGGTGACGTATGGCAAAGGGAAGAGCACACAGATCTAGTTCCATCCTTGTGGGCAGCAGTCATTACCAAAGCCACCAATGCCTGGTCCTCCACTCCCTTTGGATGCTAAGAATTTATTATGAGTTGGGAGACAGCCAAGAGACAGTTCTGGCTACCCTAAGGGAGTGCATGTGTGGAAACAACCTTGGGCCCACTTTTCTAGGTTACTTCCTGTATAAACAATTTGTTCGAAAATCATTTACAAAATATAAACAGATTCTTTGTAAACAAATGAATTGTTTAAAAATGTATTAGACAGTTGCTAGCCTTGAGCTGGGAAGATGGCCACAGCAGTTGGAGAGGACCTGGGTTCAGTTTCCAGCACTCAGGTCAGGTGGTTCTCAACTGCCTGTAACTATAGTTTCAGGGGATCTTGATGTCTTTTCTGACCTCTGTGGGCACCCACACACATGTGCAATAAATAATAAAATTAATCATTTTTTAATTTTTTAAAAACAAATTTAGATGTATTTATTTTATGCACACTGTTTGTCTGCATGCATGTGTGGGTACCACATGTGTGCCTAGTGCCCATGGAGTCTAGAGGAGGGTGTTGGATACCCTGGAGTGGGAGTTACAGGGGCTTGTGGGCTACTGCGTGGGTGCTGGGAACCAAATTTACTGCTTTGAACTACTGAGCCACCTTTCCAGGCCAATAAAATAAATCTTAAATGAGATTCATGGTTTCATGTAACTTATAGTGGGTGGCTGGTGAATACTCAAAATGATGAACACGTGTTTAGATACTTGACTTCTGTCCATCAATGCGAGTAGACTTTCTTCTATAGGATCTTGACACAACATCATTCAGGTGTGTCCACGTGAGGGGAAGGCAACCATGCTGTCACTGGTCGGAAAGCCAGGCTTTCCCCAGGCCCTTTCCTGACACAGTGAGCATCTTGCCTCCCCTGTTTGGTGCTCCTTGTGTTCAAGGCTGGATCCTGCTTTCTGATGGTTCTCCCAACTATTTGTTGGCTGTTTCTATTGTTTCATGGTCCCCATTAGTGAAAGTCTTACACACTGCATGGAGGAAAATGTGAAAGAAAATTCACTGTTGGTCAAGTTAAATGTACTATTTAGACATTTATAGTGTAGATGAATTCTAACACTGTTTTGGTTTTTTTTTAGCATCTTGGGCTGTAATCACTGCCTTTCTGGAATGAGACCGCTTTTACTGTTGAAGGCACCTCTACTGGTGTTCTCTGTAGATACAGCAGGGAAGATGGCTAATATGTGCACCTGCGCATCCGGAGGTCAGAGGTCAAAGTCAGGTGTCTTCCTCTACTACTCTCCACCTAATGGTTTGAGACAGAATCTTTTACTGAAGCTGGAGCTCACTTATTGTTTAGAGTGGCTGGCTGATGGACGTCAGGAATCCACTAGTTAGGGCTGGGGCCTCAGACACAAGCCACCACATACAGCTTTTATATGGGTGCTGGAATCTGAAAGCCAATCTTCATGTGTACAAAACAAGCACTTAAGTGGCAGAGCTAAATAAAACAACCACACTTTTATATAAGAAGCTTATCCTAAGACTTGCCTAATTTGCAGAGACATTTCCTTCACAGAGAGCTAGAAACTGCCATGTGTTTTCATGTTTTGGTAAAACTCATCAGTCTTATGAGAGAGTCATCTGTGGATGGAGGTTTTTCACTCTGTGAGGACATGGGCTATGCTACTTCTTCCTTCATTACCCACCTCCCCGCCCCACCCCGCCCCGACACACACACACCTTTTATAGTGCTCTGAGACATGAATGTGGCCTTTATAGCTTAGAGAGGTCACAGGAGAGAGACAGAGATAGAGAGAAAGAGACAAGAATAGACAGAGACACAGAGAGGTAGAGACAGAGAGACAGAGACCTAGAGACAGGAGACCGACATGGAGAAAGACAGAAAGACAGACAGTGAGAGAGGGAGAGAGAGAGAGAGAGAGAGAGAGAGAGAGAGAGAGAGAGAGAGAGAGAGACAGACCGACAGACAGGCAGAGAGACACACAGAGAGACACAGAGAGGGAGAGACAGAGAGACAGAGACAGAGAGACAGGATAATGACACAGAGAAAGACAGAAAGACAGAGAGATAGAGTGACAGAGAGAGAGAGACAGAGAGACAGAGACAGAGACAGAGAGAGACACAGAGGGGGAGAGACAGAGAGACACAGAGGGAGAGAGAGAGAGAGAGGATAGACAGAAGGGAGGAGAGGGAAAAAGAAGAGATGACTCCATCCCAGTACTAGAGCAGGTGATTCTGAACTTGAATGTTTTTACTGGCCAGTGAAGGTGTTTCTTTTGGGAGGATAGACACATTTAAGGAAACCTTCAATATGAGTTGGATCCTAGGTGTGTAAAGTGAAAAAAGCTGAATCCCAGTGCATAGCAGGAGACTAAGGCTTTAAGCTAAGCTTAGGACTTGTTTTCTCAGTTTCTAATTTCTCACAGAAGCAGACATATTTGAAATGAGAAGCAGTCATATTTGAAATGAGATTTTAGGGAGAAAGAAAAGCGTGGTGGTTGAAAACAATCCATATCTATACAATTAAGCTTCCATGCCAGCCCCACCTCCCCCCACATTAAAGTAAGGCCTCACTTTGTAGTCTCTCTGTGTGGGATGAGGTCCCCGTCTTCCTAATGGGATTTTAGCTGGGGAAAAAAAAGAGCCTGCACAAGCCACATGCTTCCCAATAGAGGGCGCTGCGAACTCGCACATCCATAGCAAGGCCCCAGTGACGACACCCGTTTTCGTCGCCATGGTGATTGTTAATTAACAGGTGGCATCAGAGTTTCACGGGTACCAGTAAGCGGGTGGTGGTGACCTTTATTAATAAACTGTGTAATAATTTTGGAAATATCAGAAGTTAGAAATTACTTAGATATTTCTTCTTGATATTGCACTGCCCTGTGATCAATACAAACAAAATCTAAATTGCAAATTATTCAAGCTCTTGCCCTAGAGCAAAGTTTTATTCTTTCCTAAAAGACAAAATCGAATATGCGTTTTTGATAGTTCTAGGGTAAGAGAGTAACAGACTAACATCTATTATTTTTATGTGAATAGAATTGAACTGTTTGATACTTTTCAGATAAACACATTTGGGTACAGGGAAAGGGGATCTTAAGATGTTATGCATAGTTTTTCTAAAGGATCCAACTTCTCCCACTCCAACGACCAGGTTAAGAAGCCATGTGCAGAAAGTGCGGAGCTCTGCAGTTACTATTTAGCGCCAAGCTATAGTGGCCACAAGAGGGCGACCTTGACTCTGTTATTTTTCTGAAGTAGTCCGGCCTGCAAGGCGCTCCTACATTTGCTGAAATCTGGCATCGTTTAGAAGCATTTAGAAACACCCCACAATTCTGGACAGAGTTTTAAATTTAAATTCAATTTAAATTAATCTATTTATCAATTATCTACCTACCTACCTACCTACCTACCTACCTATCTATTGGTTTTTCTAGACAGAGTTTCTCTGTGTAGTCCTGGATGTGGACAGATTATTTTCTTGCTGACTGCTCCTCCCCATTACAATGCAAAGTCCTTGGCTGCGTCAGGTGCAGACTGGAAGCACTCCGCAGTTTGCCTGAACAGCTAGACATAAAGTAGACTTTACGGGCCACATATATTTCATTTTCACAAAGCAAAATAAGAAATTGTATGTTTTTGTTTCTGTAGTGGTTTCTATAAGTCACTTTAATGCTGCACCTTTGTGTGATGCTTCATAGATAAGGCAATGAGTGGGTTAGATTCCCATATTTTCTTTGCTGAATGATGAATACTAAATAATCAATGTTATAGCTATTCTGGCTATCGGGGTGGAGGGGAGTGACTCAGTCATTGCAGTGTTTGCCTTATAAACATGAGGACCTGGGTTTGATTCTCAGATCTATGTGAAGATGCCTGGTGTGGTGACATGTGCTGGGGCGGTAACCAGGGCTGGGAAAGTGGGCACAGGAGGATCCCGAGGTCAGAATCTGGCTTTCACATGTGTGAACACTTGCTGGTCTTCACATACACGAACACATGCATGCACAAACATACAATTCTGGCTCTTACACTAGTTTTCTAGGGTTGGCCTAGCATGTCTCCAACTCCAAGATTTTATTAGTGTGCTTTTCGGTAAGGAGAGTAGTAGGTTCTATTATAGAAAATCAGTGATTACATTTTCTCCCTGATGAGCAAGAAAGTCTCACCTACTGTTGTGTGGTAGTGTCGTTGGAGTTGGTAGCGTTCTAAGTGAAGCCTTCTTTACCCACACTTCCGTTAGCAACCCTAGTAAAGACCCATTAGTTCATCAAGTTAGAGCTGGTGCAATCATTACTTTGGTCTTTCATGGGTTTACTCTCTGGGGTGAGTAGGCGTGTGCATGTGTGTGTGTGTGTGTGTGTGTGTGCGCATGTGCGGGCGTGCGCATGCACATGTGTGTGTGTATGTGTTGTGTCTTCCCAGGAAAAGTCTTCCATACTACGTCAGCTCCATCATGTTGAACATGATCAGTAGAGTGTACTAGGAAGTGAGAACGTCCTTTCCTGGAAAGACCTTAAGTATGATGTAATGACTCCTCGTCTCTTCTTCCATGCCAGCGGACAATGTCAAGCACAGTGATTAACCTCCTTGTGGCATAGTAAGGAATTATCTATCATTTGAAAGCACTAGGGCTCAGGGGCTGATTTTTATGTAGCTAGCTAATAAAAAAAAATTGATGTGAGGAGGTGATATAAGCTAGAGGTGGTCAGATGACCTTAAGGAAGCTGAAAAAGAGCTGAGCAACATGTTAGCGTTTTTTGGACACCTGTGACCTGGAAGGCAGAAGCTTCACTTCTACTTTGGCGGGGAATGTATTTAAAAAGAATACTTATTACCAGCGTGGCTTTTATGTGATTCTGTGCATATGATAAGTTTTTAAAAATTAAATATGGGAGATGACTGCCTGTGAAATGCAAAATAGCGATCCCTAAGTCCTAGGATTTCATATTTCAAAAGTGAGACTGCTTTTCATCTTCAGTAAATGACAAAAATGGGAAATGGTTTCTGCCAAATTCACCAAATGGCGCAGGCTTTGTGAAATTACTTCTGTGACCTCACCATCCTGAAGACACAGGTCTAGCCTAGCAGGTTTAGCCCCTATTGCCTTTTTGTTGAGAAAAATTATTTTCATTTTTAAGTGTGTGTGTGTGTGTGTGTGTGTGTGTGTGTGTGTATGTGCACCTGAGCAAGTGTGTTACCCAAAAAGGCCAGAAGAGGGTGTAGTATTCCCTGGAGACGGAGTCATAGGGAGTTGTACGTTGTTAGATATGACTGCTGGGGACAGAGTTTGAGTTCTCTGCAAGTTCAGTACACGTTTTTCATCACTGAGCCATCTCTCTGGCTCCAGCTCTCCCTAGCTCTCAGGACCTTTAATTAAATACAGGGGAAAAGAGCCTGTCTACAGGGGCCGAGCGGACGGCCTTATCATGAAGCACTTGCCACACAAGCTCAACGACCGACGACCTTCATTTTTGCGGCTGGAACTTTGAGGCTATATTTGAAATCTGAGTGCATATGGCAAAATAAAATGTGTTACCTCACTTAAATGTTTGCTCATGTTAAAACTTCCAACACAGGAAATTTGAAATCGAAAGACAATAAAATAATAAAAGGCTCCTGATGTTGTTGGTTCACAGTACACTTCTGCTGAGAACAGTGCAGACATGATCAACAGAGTGTACCTTGGACAATGTTAGTGTGTTTTCTCAGTGGAACATCCAGGCGGCGGTTCTCTAGCTTGGTAGGTTATTACCCTTCTGTATTGAATCACTCTTACATATACTGCATGTGAAATAACAAATCAGATCCAAAACCTTTTAATACACATTAATGCCCCCATCCATTTATTTGTATTTGTGGTTTCAGTTGCTTGGAGTCAACTCAATTACAGAAGATAAAACAAAACTTCAGAAATAAATTCATAAATTTTAAAGTTGGTTCTGTTTTTTGAATTTCCTGTGTTGGATTTTTTTTTTTTTTTTTTATTAAAAATAGCAATTTCCTCCTATCTCTGCTCATTTCAGTTCCCTTCCACCTCTCCCATCTGGATTCACTCTGTTTCTGCTCCTCATTAGAAAACAAACAGGCTTCTAAAGGATTATGATAGGATGTGATGTGACGTGATATGATATAATATGATATGATATGATATGATGTGATGTGATGTGATATAATATGATATATGATATGATATATGATACGATGTGATGGGATATGATATGATATGATATGATATGATATGATGTGATGTGTGTGATTATTGATATGATGTGATGGGATATGATATGATATGATATGATGTGATGTGATATAATATGATATATGATATGATATATGATACGATGTGATGGGGTATGATATGATATAATATGATATGATATGATATATTATGATATGATGTGATGGGATATGATATGATATAATATGGTATGATATGATATGATATGATGGGATATGATATGATATAATATGATATATGATATGATATGATATGATGTGATGGGATATGATATGATATGATATGATATGATAAATACGATGTGATGTGATGTGATATGATATGATATGATACGATGTGATGTGATATAATATGATATATGATATGATATATGATACGATGTGATGGGATATGATATGATATGATATAATATGATATGATATGATGTGATGGGATATGATATGATATAATATGGTATGATATGATGTGATGTGATATGATATGATATGATGTGATGGGATATGATATGATATGATATGATGTGATGTGATATAATATGATATATGATATGATATATGATACGATGTGATGGGGTATGATATGATATAATATGATATGATATGATATGATATGATATGATGTGATGGGATATGATATGATATAATATGATATGATATGATATGATATGATGGGATATGATATGATATAATATGATATATGATATGATATGATACGATATGATGGGATATGATATGATATGATATGATAAATATGATGTGATGTGATATGATATGACAAAACAAAAACTAATGCATTGGAATAAGAAACTAACAGACAGACAGACAGACAGACAGACAGATAGACAGACAGAAGAAAAAATGCCCAAGAAAAGGCATGTGAAACATATATAGATGCTGAGACCCACTTGTTCACACACTGAGGAATCCCACAAAACACTACACTGGAAACTATTTTATACACTCAAAGGGCCTATAGGGTAGAAAAATTATAAATAAAATAAAAATAAAATGTGAGGTAAAATTAAACAATAATAGAAAAAAAGCCATGGCACTGTGTTATGAGACACAGAACCTTCAATGATGCTTTTGAATTCGTTTTTGATGCTCATCTAGAGCTGGGCATGCAGCCTGCCCTTTGGGTAGTTTGTTTCTCCAGTTAAGACTCCCTTGGAGAGACACTAAATTTTCATTTGTAATGGTTATGAATTAGAGACTGCTTCTTGGTTAGGCATGGGGGCATGTGTCCACTTCTCTGTTCTGCTCATGTATCCCTTCTGGCCCAGAGTCACACAGGCCCTGTGTGTGCTGCCATAGTCTCTGTGGGTTCATGTATATGTCCATCCTGTGGATTTAGAGGGCCTTGGTTCCTTGGTGTACACCATCCTTTACACTTTCTGCTTTGACTTCTGTGGGGTTTCCCGTGTCTTCAGGGAAGGGATTTGATGGAAACATCCTATTTAGGGCGGCATGTTCCAAGATTTCTCATTCTCTGCATAATGTCTGCCTGTGCATCTCTATATCTGTTGCCATCTGCTTCAGGAGAAAGCTTCTTTAATGATGGCCAAGCAAGGGTATAGCAGAATGTCATTAGGACTCCTTTTTGTTTTTCGAACAGTAGTACTTGGTTTTACAGGCTATCAATTTCAGGTTCTTCGTCACCCAAACAATGTCAGCTATGGGTTCCACTGCCATCTCCTGGAGTGGGCTTTAGGTCATGTTCATATTGGTTGGTTACTCCCACAAGCTTTATGCCACCACTGAACAAACTTATCTGGCAGGCAGAACACTACTGTAGACCAAACTGGCTGGGTTGGTGTTTATGTTTCTCTTTTGGTAGTGCACAAAGTACCTTCTTGTGTCAAAGAGATTAGAGGTGAAGATTCTATGTAGACACCTGCTCAAGTGCTTCAAGTTCAATAAGTTGTGTAGATGTTGCCTTCAGCTATGGGCCTTGATGTTACTTTGTGGAGAAAACCCACAGTCCTGGCTACAGCCTGGGCTGTCTAGGGATTCCTGCACTTTAGATGTGACTGAATCTCAGCTTTGTTTGGTGACAAGAGGTGTCCAGTTAGGGCTCTGCCTACCCTGTTATTTGGAGAGCTCACTTTATATATGTATATATTTTTGGAAGCCCCTTCTGTACTAGGTCTCTATACTATCCTTCTAATGATCCCTAATTTTAGTTGTTTCTCTTGTATTCCCTTCCCTATCCCCCTTTTCCCTTCCCCTCCCAACTTGATTATCTCATTCCAGTCCCCCATCATCTGTAACTATCTATTCTATTTCTCATTCCTGGAGAGATCTATCTGTCTCCCCAAGTCCCTTAATCTATATCTAACCTCTGCAGTTCTATAGAGTGTAGCTTTGTTATTGACTTAACAGCTAATATGCACATATAAATGAATACATAGCATATTTATTTTTTTCAGTCTGGCTTACCTGACTCCGTATGTTTTTTTCTACTTCTACCCATTTACCTATGTATTTCATGATTTCTTTTTTTCTTTAATGGCTGAGTAATATTGTATTGTATAAGTGCACCATATTTCTCTATACATACATGGCACTGTTGAGGGACATCTAGTTTCTAATTTTTGACTATTATGAATAGAGGAACAAGTTTCCCTGCGGTAGGATGCAGCATCCATAAGAGTAATATGCTCCATAGTGTTATAACTGGATCTTGAAGTAGATCAATGCCCATCTTCCCAAGGAGGTGCCACACTGATTTCTTTTGTGGCTATACAAATTTGCAGTCCCACCAGCAATGATTGGGTGTTCCTGTGCCAATGTGAGCTGCCATTGTTGCACTGATCTTAGCTATTCTGATGGGTATAAGATGACATCTCAAAGTGGTTTTGATTTGCATTTCTCTACTGACTAAGAATGATGAGCATTTCTTTAAGTGCTCCTTAGCCATTTGTGCTTCCACTTTTGAGAACTCTCTGTTTAGATCTGTAGCTTGTATTTAATCAGGTTATTTGTTTTCCTATTAGTTTTTTTGAGTTCTTTGCATATTTTGGGGATTAGCCCTCAACTGAATGTGCAGTTGGTAAAAAAATCTTTCCCCATTGTGTAGCATGTTACTTTGTATGAATGAGGGTGTCCTTTGCTGTATAGAAGCTTTTCAGTTTCTGAAGTCCCGTTGATTGATTGTTGATCTTAATGTCAGTGATAATAATGTTCTGTTCAGAAAGTCTTTTACTGTCCCAATGATTTAAGGCTATTCCACACGTTTTGTTCTGTCTGATTTTATGTTAAGATATCTAATTCATTTGGAATTGAGCTTTTGCAAGGTTATGGGTATGGATATGTTTGGATTCCTCTATGTGAAACAATCCAGTTTATCAGCACCATTTCTTGTTGATGTTCTTTGTTCAGGCATCTTAATACAAAAATCAGATTTCCATAGGCATGTGGAATCCTGTCTGGGTCTGCAGTTCCATTGATCGACTTGTCTGTTTTTGGGCCAATAACATGCTGTACTATAGCCCTATAGCTCTGTAGTACAAATTGAGGTCAAGAATTGTCATATCTCCAGAAGGTTATTTTATGATTCAGGATTGTTTAGCTACAGTGTTTTTCTTTTCTTTCTTTTTGTGCGTGTTTCAATGTGAAGCTGAATATTGTTCTTTTAAAATCTACAAAGAAGTGTATTGGAATTTTGATGAGGATTGTATTGACTGTAGATTTCCTTTGTAGAAGGGGCATTTTAAAATATTCATTCTACTGATCTATGAGCATGGAAGTTCTTTCTGTCTTCTGGTATCTTCTTCAATGTCTTAAAGTTTTTAATCACACAAGTCTTTCAATTGCTTGGTTAGAATCACTCCAAGATACTTTATATTATTTGAGGCTGTTATGAAAGGTGTTGTTTCCATGATTTCTTAGTCCACTTGACATTTGCATATAGGAAGGTTACAGATTTTCATGAGTAGTTTTGTACCTAGTTACTTTGCTGAAAGTGTTTATCGGCCGTAGAAGTTTCCCGTTGAAACTTTTAGAGGCACTCATGTATAGTATATATCATCTGCAAATAATGATACTTTGACTTACTTCTTTTCAATTTGTATCCCCATTGGTTTCTTTAGTTGTTTTATTACTCTAGCTAATACTTCTAGTACTAGATTGAATATATATGCAATAAGTGCATAACTTTGTCTTGTTCCTGATTTTAGTGGAACTGCCTTGAATTTCTCTACATTTAATTTGATGTTGCCTATAGGCTTGCTGTAAACTGCCTTTATTATGTTTAGGGATGTCCCTTGCATCCCTAATCACTCCAGAACTTTTATCATGAAGGGGTGTTAGGTTTTGTTCAAGGCGTTTTCTGAATCTAATGAGAAGGCCATGTGGCTTTTGTCTTTCAGTTTGTTTATACCCTTGATTGCATTTATTGATTTACATATGCTGAGCCATGCCTGTATCTCTGAGATAAAGCTTGCTTGACCATGGTAGCTAATCTTTTTCATGTGCTTTCAGATTCAGATAGCAATTATCTTATTGAGTAATTTGTGTCAGGGATGTGTTCTATGCTCTTCTTTTCATTATGTGGTTTCAGTATCAGGGCACTGTGGCCTCATAAAATGAATTGAGCAATATTCCTTATGTTTCTATTTTGTGAAATAATTTGTAGAGTATTGTGTTGCAGGATGCTTGGTCACACTGTGAACCCCAAGATCGTGTTGTTTACTGGAAAAACCTGTTTTTAGTTGTGGTGTGGCTCAACCCTAGCACACACCTTTAATCTAAGAGCTTTTTGCTTGGATTAAATAAAATCAACCATAGATCAAGAGGCAGAGCAAGCAACCAGTTGACAGGGAGTGAACACAGGAAGAAACCATAAAGAGTAAGAGGAAGTAGAAGGGAAAGACATTTAGTTTGAGGGCTTTTGAGGTGGCCTGGAGAAGGAGCCTTCCTTTTGGAACATTGGCTGAGGAGGAAGGACAGCTGGGTGCTTGTTCTGTCTCTCTGAGCTAGCAGGCTTTCACGCCAGCATCTGGCTCCTGAGTCTTCACTGGTAAAATCAAATGATTGAGAATTAAAAAAAAACCAGTATTGTTGATAATTCTTCTTTGAAAGTTTGCTAGAATTCTGTGCTAAAACCATATAGTCCAGCACACAACAAGAAAATTTGCTCAACCATGTTCATAGCAGCCTTATTCATAATAGCCAGAACATGGAAACAGCCTAAGTGTCCATCAGTAGAAGAATGGATAAAGAAACTGTGGTACATATACACTATGGAATACTACTCAGCTATTAAAAACAAGGAATTCCCAAAATTTGTGGATAAATGGATTGAGCTAGAAATGAACATAATGAGTGAGTTAACCCAGAAGCAGAAAGAATCAAATGGTATATACTCACTTATATCTACATACTAGCCAAAGGGGCATGTCCCATGAAAGCCTTCACTTACCAGGAAAGTGGGACAGAGGGGAGGACATCCTATTGGGACTCTAGATGAGAGGAGCATGGGAGAATAGCAAAGTAGAAGGATCCAGAGGGTCCTAGAAACCTACAAGTAGAACGTTATGATAGGCAGATTTGGGCCCAGGGGTCTCGCTCAAACTAGGGCACCAGCCAAGGACAATACAGGCGATAAACTTTAAGCCCCTACCCAGATCTAGCCAATGGTCAGAACATTCTCCACAGTTGAGTGGAGAGTGGGATATGACTTTCTCACATACTCTGGTGCCTCACATTTGACCATGTCCCCAGTAGGGGGAGACCTGGTGGCACTCAGAGGAAGGACAGCAGGTTGCCAAGAAGAGACTTGATACCCTATGAGCATATACAGGGGGAGGTAATCCCCCTCAGGAACAGTCATAGGGGAGGGGAATAATGGGAAAATGGGAGGGAGGAAAGAATGGGAGGATACAAGGGATGGGATAAACATTGAGATGTAACAAGAATATATTAATAAAAAATATTTTAAAAACCATATAGTCTTGGCTCTTTTGGTTAGTTGGCTTTTAATGACTGCTTTTATTTCACTAGGGGTTATAGGCCTGTTTAAATCACTTATCTGATCTTGATTTGACTTGGTAAGTGGCATCTGTTGAGAAAATTATCCATTTCTTTTACATTTTCCAATTTGGTGGAGTACAGGATTTTAAACTATGTTTTTATGATTCTCTGTATTTCCTTGATGTCTGTTGTTATGCCACCCTTTTATCTCTAATTTTGTTAATTTGTATATTCTTCCTCTATTTTTCAGTGAATTGGGCTAAGAGTCTGTTAATCTTATTAATTTTCCTAAAGAACCAACTTTTTAAAATTGATTCTTTATATTGTTTGTTTTTGTTATATTAAGTATTGATTTAATTCCTGAGTTTGATTATTTCTTCTGCCAACCTGCTTTGGGTGTGATTTCTTCTTCTTGTTCCAGATATGTTAGGATACTAGTATGAGTTACTAGTATGTGATCATTGCTTTTTTTAAAAAAAAAATATAGGCACTTAATACTATCAGTTTGCCTCACAGAACTGTCTTCGTTGTGTCACATAAGCTTTGGTATATTCTGTATTGGTTTTTATGCAATTCTAGAAAGTTCTTATTTCTTGACCTATTTTTCATTCATTAGTTAGTTGTTCGATTTCCGTGAGTCTGCAGGCTTTCTGCTGCTTCTGTTGTTGTTGAAGTCCATCTTTAGTCATGGTTAGACAGGGTGTAGGTTTTTAATTTCAGTTTTCTTGTGGTTCTTGAGACTTGCTTTGCAACCTAGGATGTGGTCAACTTTAGAAAAAAGATTCCCCAAGGTGGTGAGACGAAGGTATATTATTTTATGTTTGGGTGAAATGTTATATAAATACCTACAGGGGCCCATTTGATTCCTTTCTTTTTTTCTTTCTTTCTTTCTTTCTTTCTTTCTTTCTTTCTTTCTTTCTTTCTTTCTTTCTTTCTTTCCCTCTTTCCAGCATAGACTCTTATGGATTATTTGGGAATTTTACATAATACACTTTGATCACACTCATTTTCCAGTCTTCCCAGGTTCACGCCAACCCTTGTGACCTCCCCGAAAAAGAAGAAAGAAAACTGCACCAAGCCCAATTTGTGTTGCCCACAGACTCACTGGAGCATGGTATAACTCCAAGTAGTCAGCACCTTAAAGAAAACAGTTCTTGTGTGAATGACAATTGAGGAATTAAATTGAGGAGTAGATTCAATAATCTACTTTTTGTGCCATCTTCCCTATATATTCTATATTCCCCTTCTTGCTTTTTATCCTCTATCTCCAAACCTAAGAATGTAAGAGAAAGGAAAAGGGAGACATCTATGAGTCTAACCTTGTTTTCTCTCTAAACAAGACCAATAATAACTTTAACCAACTCCCATTGATAATAACCCTCTATAGCCCAAGAAAACAACCAAAAACCTACCTGACCCCCCCTTAAAGGAAATGGGGAATCATTCACTTAAGGTTTCTTCTGGTTGATTTGGGACAAAGAATACCCTTTTAGGGCTCCAAATAAAATTGGGTAAATGGTTAAACAAGCTAGGAATAACATTTGTGGACCAGTTTCCAAATGTTGAGAAATTCCAGGCTTAATTAGAGTCCTGTGTGGGACAGTCTGAATGCTGGACCAATTGGGATCAGAAGCTTTCTTTGAAAGTGTCCTGCGAGCTGTCTTGTTATTTTTAATTCACTGGTACAGAATTTTGCATACAGATGCAAAATAAGTTTAATTTCAGATACAGTGGTATAGAATCCAAATGTAAGATTATTCTTCGTATAGTAGGACGCACAGGGTCCTGGAAACCTACAAGAAGAACTTCATGGCAGGCAGATCTGGGTCCTGGGGTCCTCCTCAAACTAAGGCACCAGCCAAGGAGAATATAGGCAGTAAGCTTCGAACCCCTACCAAGACCTAGCCGACGAGCATGATACTCTCCACCGTTGAGTGGAGAGTGAGATCTGACTCTCACACGAACTCTGGTGCCCCTTTTCTGACCATGTCCCCCGGATGGGGAGGCCTGGCGGCACTCAGAGGAAGGATAGCTAGTTACCAAGAAGAGACTCGGTATTCTGAGAGCATATATAGGGGGAGGAGGTCTCCTTCAGTCACAGACATAGGGGAAGGGAGAAGGGGGGAAGTGGGAGGGAGGGAGGAATGGGAGGAAACAGGGGAAGGTCTAACAATCGAGATGTAATATGAATAAATTAATAAAATGGAAAAAAGATTATTCTTCATACTGATTATATATATATATTTCCTATCTTAGTGTATATATATATACTTTATATACAACACACACACACACACATATATATATATATATATATTCTCATATGAGGTATTGTACCCATATAAGCCAACTATAAACCAAGGTTTACTTACAATACTTTGAAAGTGGTATTGCAGGCTGTTTAGAATAACTAAGTTATACAAGTTGATTGTTTTGATCAAATCATGGTCATATCAATTACTAATCTATTTTTATCACAATAATATACATCTTAGGTGTAGCAGATAGATATGATTCTATAGAAATATAAGGTAAAGTAGTTAAATAAGGTCTTCTAAAACCTCAGAGACATTGAGAATTTGGCTTTTTAAAATGTTTTTATTATTTTAAAGATTCACTGACAATGAAACAGGTTAACTCCTAGCAACACCCAGCGTACCTCAAAGAGGATGGGGAGCATCAAAGAACTTCCTTATGGAGATGGCTTCAGATGTGGCAAGCAAGCCACTGGACAAAATTTCCTCATTTCTACCACAGACAGAATTCTACCTAAAAAAGAGCAAGCTTGGATGCAGGCAGAGTCGACAGCATAACTCTGCCAAGACAGGGTAAGCAAGTCCTCAATAGTTCGTGCCTCACAAATATGCCTGTCAGATATATTGGTCAAGAAAGCTGGAGATGATGCTCCAAGGCTACAGAGAGTTTTGGGTGACTATTGAGGTAGCAAACTGTCTCTGTCATCTGCTCGTTTGGAAAGGTACTAACCTGTACTCCTGTATACTCAGGTAATCAAGTTTACTCCTTTTCAAGTCTCTGATGGGGTCGAAGACCAGATAGTTTAGCTTTACAGTGAAGCTTAGTTGTTTAGGGATTAAGATGTTTTTAGGTCTAGACAGATGTTTTAAGTTGATAATGATGAGATATGATGGAGATTGATTTACATTCAGAATTTTAGACACATGAAGATAGGAAAGATGTTTTCTTCAAGGCTGTCAAATACAAATAGCCAAAACACTAAGAATGTAACATTTATATATTTCCCAATTGTGTGTCATGGTTCTTCTTGTTATAGATAGTTTATTGTATATATGTATAATAATATAAATGAATATGCAAAAAATATTTAATAAAAAAACTGAGTCCTTCCCCAACCCCGCAAGAAGCCATCAACCGAGAAAAGCTACACTTCTACATTTTTATCACATTTTTTAGGAGTTCTCATCAGTGACTTCTGTCCAGATTCTTTTTTATTGGGTTGTGTGTGTTTGGGGGGCTGGGGGGGGGCAGACTGACACAGAAGTCTTCTATATTTCTTATTCTTAACTGTGCATCTGCATCATGGATACCACTGCAGAAGAAGCCTCCTTGCTCATTACAGTCAGCAGCTGCATCATGGACTGCTACATGATTTCAGGTGACAGCACAGACAATGGACATACACATGGATATTCGGTGGTAACACTGGGCCATGGATATCGGCATCGCTCCTGGCCACAGCAGGACAATGAGCACCAACATGGCCTCTGGAGATAGCACAGACCACATACCTCATCGTGGTCCCTGGGAGCAGAGACAACAACATGGTCTCTGGAGGTAGCACAGACCACATACATACGTCACTGGGACCAGCTGGACCACATACAACAACATGGCCTCTGGGTAGTAGCATGGAACACAGAAGCCAAAATGGCTTCAGGGTCAGGGGCAGTGCAGACCACATGCTGCTCAGAGCTAGGACAATCGTGCTTCTGGACAGCAAGTTAGCGGGCAGATCCTGTGTGAGTTCCAGGCTGTTGCACACCACCCTTCTGGCCCAACTTGGCAAAGACAAACACCCCTGTCCGCCATCCATGCGAGCCTTCTCTCACACCTGTAGGTTTCTCTCTCTACCCTGCATGCACTGCTCTGTCCCTCCATCTTTCCCACCTCTCCATTGAATATTTGTTTGTAGAAGTGACATTGCAAACTGCAGTGGCACACAGTATATATTTTTGCCCAAACAGCTTTACATGCAAATATTCATTGCAATGAGTCATTGGTGTGGCTCAAGGCTTCTGGTCTATGAACCATTAAACACTGCTGCTACCCAGCATCAGAGCTCACTGTGTATGACCGTTGTACTTGTAGCCCATGTCTCAGAACTCTTCTTTGCCTTCAGAGCGAGGAGCACAGGCTGTAGCAGTGATGGTTCCATGCTTAGGTCTGGAAGCAAGCTGAGGACTGGTCCTATTCAGTAATGGAATGTCTCTGTGAGTGCTCAGCTTTGGCTGCCACACTGCAGCTCACCAAGAGTGACCGTTGTGCTTGCAGCTTGCCTGCTGCAGCCCTGAGATTCCCTTCTTCTCAGTAGGGCAAACTGCAGTGGTGGCTCTATGCTGCAGGCAGTCTGAGGGCTGAGGACTGACGGCATTCAATGTCTCTAATTTTAACATTCTCTGCTGAGCCCAGGTGCTTCTGATCAGCCATTTCAGCTTGCCCCCCCCAATGTCATGAATCTACTTTTTACTTTTATTTTTTATTATTTTATTTTTTATTGAAAAATAAAATCATTCATATTACATCTCAATTGCTATCCCATCCCATGCATCCTCCCATTCCTCCCTCCGTCCTGCTTTCACCCCATTCCCCTTCCCTATGACTGTGACTGAGGGGGTCCTCCTCCCCTTGAATATGATGCTAGGGTAACAAGTTTCTTCTTAGTAGTCTGCTATCCTTCCTCTGAGTGTCATCGGGCCTCCCCATCAAGGGGACATGGCCAAATAAGGGGCACCAGAGTTCGTGTGAAAGTCAGTCCCCAGTCTCCACTTAACTGTGGAGAATATTCTGTCCCTTGGCTAGGTCTGGGTAGGGATTTTATGATGACTGTACATATTGTACTTGGTTGGTGCCATAGATCAAGCAGAACCCCTGGACCCAGATCTGCCCATCATAGTGTTCTTCTTGTAGGTTTCTAGGACTGTCTGGATCCATCTATTTCCCTATATCCTATATTTCTCCCACCTTAGGATGTCCTCACCACTATCCCATTTTCCTGGTAAGTGAAGACTTTCATGAGACATACCCCTTGGCCTAGTGTCCAGATATAAGTGAGTATATACTATTTGAGTCTCTCTGCTTCTGGGTTAACTCACTCATTATGATCATTTCTAGTTCAATCTGTTTGTCCATAAATTTCGGAAATTCCTTGTTTTTAATAGCCGAGTAGTATTCCATAGTGTAAATGTACCACAGTTTCTTTATCCATTCTTCTACTGAGGGACATTTAGGCTGTTTCCATGTTCTGGTTATTATGAACTAGGCTGCTATGGTTGAGCATATGTCCTTGTATGCTGGAGCATCTTCTAGGTATATTCCAAGGAGTGGGATAGCTGGGTCTTGAGGAAGCCCTATTCACAGTTTTCTGAGATAGCGCCAGATAGCTTTCCAAAGTGGCTGCACTAGACTGCATTCCCACCAGCAATGAAGGAGTGTTCCTATTTCTCCACATCCTCACCAGCAGAATCTACTTTTTAAAAGCATCTTCCAATAAGACCTACTTTTAAAATATTATTCTAGAGATATTGTGTGCTCTGAAGACTCTCTTCCTCTTCCTCTGCCACTGCCGCTGGCACTGCCATTACTTACTTACTATAGCAGTACCTCTCCTCTGAGCTTCCATGGGTCTCTCAGGCTCCAGCTGCTCCACAATTGGGTGCAGGCCATTTTAATTCTCCAGTCGATTTGGTTTATAACGTCAGTCAGCTCTAGCATTTCTCTGTTTAGTTTTATCTGGATGACTTGTCTATTTGTGAGAATGGGGTACTAAAGTCTCCCACCGTCAATGTGTGAGAGTCAACATGTGATTTAAGCAGTGGCAGTGTAGGAGTTTTCCTTCTAGTGTCCACTCTAGGGCTGGATTTATAGATAGACATTGTTTAATTTGGTTTCATGGCATGCCTTGTTTTCTCCATCTATTGTGATTGAAAGTTTGGTCTGGTATTATAATCTGGGACGGCATCTCGACCTCTTAAGAGTCTTTTTATAAACATGGGTGCCCTTGTATTTGGTGCATAGATGCTAAGAATTGCAATATTCTCCTGGCAGGTTGTTTTCTTTGAAGAATGTAGTGTGTATTTCACTATCTCTTCAGATTAATTTGCTTTGAAGTCTATTTTTGGCAGATATTAATAAACAGGTACACCAGCTTGCTCCTAAGGTCAGTTTGCTTAGAATACCTTTTCCCATCCTTTAACTGAGAGGTGATGTCTATCCTTGATGTTAAGATATGTTTCTTGGATGCAGCAGAAGGGTGGATTCTGTTTTCACATTGATTCTGTTATTCTGTGTCTTTTTATTGGGAATTTGCGACCGCTGATGCTGAGAGACAGCAATGAACAGTATTTGCTGGTTCCTGTTATTTGGTTGTTTAGTGTTGTTCCCTCCTTCTTTCTTGGTTTTACTGGTGTGAGATTATTTTAAAAACTCCCATGTTTTCACAGGTGTAGTTAATCTCCTTGGTTTGGATTTTTTTCTTCTAGTTTGTTCTGTAGGGCTGGATTTGTAGATAGATACTATTGAAATTTGACTTTATCATGGAATATTTTACTCCCTTCATCCACGGTGATTGAAAGTTTTGCTGAGTATGGTAATCTGAACTGGTATGCGTGGTCTCTTATAGTCTAAAGCACACCTGTGTAGGTCCTTCTGCCTTTTAGAGTCTCCACTGAGAAGTCAGGTTTTAGTGTAATAGGTCTGTTTTAACATGCTACTTGGTCTTTTCCCCTTGCAGCTTTTAATAGTCTTCCTCTGTTTTATATGTTTAGTGTTTAATTATGTGGTTTTCTATTTGGTGCTCTGTATGCTTCTTGTATCATGATCTGCATCTCCTTCTTTAGGTTAGAAACATTTTCTTCTATAGTTTTGATGGAAATATTTTTTGTGCCTTTGACCTCCTTCCTCTCTCTCTCTTTCTTTCTAATAGTCTTAGATTTGGTCTTTTCATAGATTTTCTGGATGTTTTATGAGAGCAGTTTTTTAGATTTAACCTTTTCTTTGACAGAGGTATCCATTTCCTCCATCATGTCTTCAATGCCTGAGATTCTCTCTTCCATGTCTTGTATTCCGTTGGTGAGATTGCCTCTGAGGTTCCCGTTTGAGTGCCTAAAATTGTCATTTCCAGATTTCCCTCAGTTTGGGTGTTATTTATTCATTTTATTTTCACTTTCAGGTCTTGAACTATTTGATTAATTTCCTTCCAGAGTTCCCTACCAAGCAACACACAGCTACCACAGTCTCCTAAGAAGAGGAGAGAACAACAGAAATAAACACCCACAGAACAATCACGGGACTAGATATCAATACCTAAAACCATAATCTTACCTTTTCCAAATGTTTTCATAGGTTTCTTTAAGAGATTTATTGATTTTCTCTTTAAGTATCTCTATCATATTCATAAAAGATTTTTAAGGTCCTTGTCGTGTGCTTCAGCTATGTGTCAATTCTCAGGGCCTTCTGTGGTAGGGTTGATAGGGCTTTTGGGGAAACATATCACCCTGACTACTATTGTTATGCTTTTATATTGGCATCTAGGCATCTGGAATGGGAAGATTATAATTTTAGGTGTTGATATCTAGTCGTTGTTGGCTGGGTATTTTATTCCTTGCTTTCTCTTGCTCTCTCTTCTTCTTAGGAGACTGTGGTAGCTGTGGTAGCCTGATAGGGAATTCTGGAATTCTTCTATATGTGGCTACTGGCAATTCTTGTCAAAATGTGTTTCTAGGTATTAGGGCCTGACGTTTAGCAATGTGCATGGGCTAGAAGGGCGCTGAGGTGGACCATAGGTGGGAACAAAGCAGGGTGTTCCCCACGGACTGGCTTAGCCCCCTGGGAATGGGGACTGAGTGTGGAGAGGTCACCACAGGTAGTCTGCTACAGAGCTGGGGATGAGACTGAAGGGTCGGATTGGAGGAGAGGAGGAAGAGTGAAGATCTGAACCTTACCTGCCCACTTCTCTGGTCTACTTGCTTCTCTTGCAGATTTGGCTGGGGTGGTGGTTCTGGGGAGTGTCTGCTAGAGTTAGGGGCTGGGATAACAGGGTGAGTGAGGAGGAGTGTTGGACAGGAAGATCTGTGTGATTTCCCTGCAGATGCGAGCAGAGGGGAGAGGAAGGCCACAGCAGATGGTTCGCTACAGAGATGGTGGTGAGACTTAGGGGTTGTGTCTAGAGGAGATGTGAAGATCTGTAGTGAGCCTTCTTGCTTCCCTGGCCAGAGTGGGTTAGAAGGTTTTTTTTTGTTTTCTTTTGTTTTGTTTTTTGTTTTTAAAAGATTTATTCATTTTTATTATTTTTTAATTTTTTTATTAATTCATTCACATAACATCTCAATAGTTATCCCATCCCTTGTATCCTCCCATTCCTCCCTCCCTCCGGCTTTCTTTCTACTCCCCTCCCCTATGACTGTGACTAAGGGGGACCTCCTCCCCCTGTATATGCTTATAGGGTATCAAGTCTCTTCTTGGTAGCCTGCTATCCTTCCTCTGAGTGCCACCAGGCCTCCCCATCCAGGGGACGTGGTCAAATGTGGGGCATCAGGGTTTGTGTGAAAGTCAGTCCCCACTCTCCTCTCAATTATGGAGAACATCCTGATCATCTTGCTAGATCTGGGTCGGGGTTAGAAGTTTTAACATGAAAAAATATTCATTTAAATGAAGCAACATACATTTTACTTAGCACATAAACTGAGGTTTCAAATACATTCTGAAAGCTTCATCTTCTTAGGTTACGAGGTGCAAAGTTGAGGGTCTTGGGTCTTCATGCTTCTATTGCAAATACTTTTTTGTTCTGCCCAAAATATCTGCCCTGTGTACACCAACTTTGTGTCAGTCATTCAGCACTCTCTGATCAGATGACTGTCACGGTACAACTGTGCTTGTGTTAAGGTAATCTGTCTGTTTCCTAACAAGGGCTCCAAAGCATGAGACAGCAACACTGGCTTTGTGTTTGTGCTGTGAAGCTTTTATTTTAAGCAAAAAAGGCAGAAGTTTTCAACTTAAGACCAAAACACCATACCATACCATGAGGTTGTGAAGATGCACACTAGAAATGGATCTTCTGAGAACTCCTGAAGAAGTAGAAATAAGATCATGTGTGTTTTGCTGTAACACCTCGGACTGGGGACGGCAGAGCCACGGAGCAGGGTGAGCACTGAGGGAAGGGGAAAGGCATCAGTTACAGCTTGGTCTGCCTGTGCTTTCAGGCAGAGGGTGTGGTCCAGCTTGTGCTTTCAGGACTCTGCTGTTTATCCTAGAGTATAGCTGCTGCATAAGGAAGGGGCTACTATCTGTGAACTACGTGCTTTATCACCATCAAATGCATTGCCCAGAAAAGTTTCTTTACACTTCTCAGATGACCCCTTAGCCGGTGGCTCTCACTTTGCAGGCCCTGCATCCCATATGTGTTGTGACCCTTGACACAACAGGAACAGTTACCAGTGTTTCTTTCCTTTACATATTAGAACAGATTCAAGATTATTCCTGGAAAAACAACAACAGGATGGCTTTCATTGTTATTGCCTGCTTTCTTGTCTTTAAAAACGGTTTACTATATTTTATTTAGCTTTTGTGTGTGTGTGTGTATGTGTGAGCATTTGAACGCCATGGTGATCATGTGGAAGCCAGAAAACAACTTTTGGGATTTGTCTCTCCCCTTCCACCATGTGGGTCCTGGGAATTGAACTTAGGTCCTCAGGCTTGGCGGCAGACCTTTTTACCAGCTGCATCATCTCACCAGCTCCTGCAATTGCTTTCTCACATGGGCAAATATGTATAGCGACAATGTGAAGTGCCTCAGCAAATGTTCAAAGTCTCAGGCTGAGGTTGTTTCTCCTTAGATCAAAGGCTGAGAAGTGTATTTACCCTATATTTACCCTATGAACAAGTCTTGTAAATGTGTAGCAGAGGCAGATAAAAGCCCCGTGGACTCCTGTGGACATTGGTGTGGCCTCCAGTGTCACGTAAATGCACAGATAAAACCCTGTTATTCCAGTTTCAAAATAAGGACAGGCATAGAGAATGGAGACTAATAGCTAGGAATGACCTAAGAATGGCAGAATCAGCCCACATAACATTTCCTACCACATTCAGCCGCCCCTGCCACCCACACCCCCCAAAAATTCAGGGCCTTCGAGAGGTAGTTCCCCTGGTCCAGTAGTGGCCTAATATGCAGGAATCCCTGAATTTGATCCCTAGCACAAAGGGTGGTGGAGGTAGGAGAATCAGAAGTTCGTTGCTGTCTTCAGCTACATGGTGAATTCGAGGCCAGCCTGGCATACAGGAGATACTGTCTCAAAGGGAGAAAAATTGTAAGAATGCACTCACCTTTCTAACAGCACAGGCATAATGCCCTGGGGAATCTGATTTTAAAATCGAGGGTTTCTCTTGTCCAGATACTTCAGATACAATGAGGGTTTGGCCAAGGATACTACAAAGAGCAGCAGCCTGCCGCAACTAGAGGCTGTGGGTCACCACTGGCAGCATCAGATGCGATTGAGACAGGGACGGATAATATGAGTGGGTACTTGAAGGTGATTAGGACCTCAGCAATCTCCCCTGCACTATGCTTCTTGCCTCACAGTGTGCCATTTGACTTGCCAGCTCTGGAATGGAACATGATCAATGCTGTGAGCACACCCACCACCGTGGGGCTTTGCCTCCATCGGTTCTTTCTTCTCTCTGGGACCCAAGTGCTCATTGATGCTTTTATGCTCCTCTTTCCTGTGATGCCTGATGGATTCCCCTGGCAGAGCTTCGCTCCTTTCTTTACACTTTAGCTCCATTCTCTTAGCTATTTCTCACTTTGTGCTGTTGTTCTCTGTGTAGGGCATGTGGATATATAGAGGTCAACGTCCACGACTCATCCATCTCTGTGTCCCTACAGGAGCATGTTGTACTTAATGGGCCCCTGATAAAAGCTTCTTCCGAAGAAGCGAGGAGAGAAGGTTGGCGAAAAATTACAGAGGCAGAAATGGCAACAGATAGCTGTCAGGACGAATTTTAAATACTGTGGTGGTTTAGCTAGGGTGGTTGCTGAGCCCTGTGACCTTGGGAGTAATTTTGCTTGCAGTCTTTGATCTACAACAGTAGTGATAAATGTACTTGTTGCAGAAAAATTACTCTTCATATGAGATGTTCAGCTGTTGCTGGCAGTGAAAGTATGCCCACCTGCCCTCTCTAGGCCTAACATAACCCCCAGGCCCCCTTTTTTATGGTGAAACATCTCTCCTTTTCTTTTTAAAAATAATTAAAATTTGGTCACGTTTCATCTTGATTGTAGCCCCCTCCTTTGTCTCCTCCAGGTCTCACCCTCCCTCCCCTTCCCCCCTCTGCTCCTCCCCTAGTCCTCAGGAAGGAGGAGCCCTCCTCCCCTATCATCTGATCCAGCCTTGCACGGCTCATCTGGACTGCCTGCATCCTCTTCCTCTGTGGCCTGGCGAGGCTGCCCCACCAGGGAGAAGTGATCAAGGAGTGGGCAACAGAGTCCAGGTCACAGACAGCCCTGCTCTTCATATTAGGGGGCATACATGGAGACTGAGCTGCTTATCAACTACAGCTGAGCAGTCAGTCTAGGTCTTCCCCCATGCTGCTCCTCGCTTGGTGCATCCGTCTCTTCAGATCCCCTCGGGCCCAGATGTGTTGGCTCTGTTGGTCTCCTTGTGAAGCTCCTGTTCCCTCCTGGTCCTTCTGTCCCCCAACTCCCACACAAGACACCCTGCGCTCCACCCTAAAGTTTGGCTGTGAATCTCAGCATCTGCTTTGATCCCCTCCTGCATAACGTCTTTCAGAAGACATCTATGGTAGGCTCCTGTCCTGTCCCTCTCTTAATTCACTTCCAGTGTCTATTCTATTTGCCCTTCTGAATGAGAATTAAGCATCCTTGTTACTTAGCTATTTTAGGTCTGTGGAATGTAGTGTGGTTATCCTGTATTATATCCACTCAAGAGATAGCACATGCTGGCAAGGATGTGGAGAAAGGGGAGCACTTCTCCATTGCTGGTGGAAGTGCAAACTTGTACAACCACTTTGGAAATCAGTCTGACATTTTTTTTCAGAAAAATGGGAATGACTCTACCTCAAGACCCAGCCATACCACTTCTGGACATATACCTGAAAGATGCTTCACCAACAAGGACCCTTGCTCAACTGTGTTCAAAACAGCATTATTTGTAATAGCCAGAAACTGGAAACAACACAGATGTCCCTCAGCTGAAGAATGGATAAGGTAATGGAATACCTCAGCTATTAAAAACAAGGAATTATGAAATGTGCAGACAAATGCATGGAACTAGAAAAGATCATCCTGAGTGGATATTAGCTAATTTGCCTTTTGACTTGACTTGCATGGTGAGCCTGTTGCTCCACATTTCATGCACGTGTGTGTGTGTGTGTGTGTGTGTGTGTGTGTGTGTGTGTGTGTGTGTGTTATGAGCACATATGTGTGAAGGCCAGAGGTCAACCTTAGGTGTTATATTTCAGAATTCTGCCCATATTGTTTTTCTGAGACATGTTCTCTCTCTTTCTCTCTCTCTCTCTCTCTCTCTCTCTCTCTCTCTCTCTCTCTCTCTTTCTCTCTCTCTCTCTCACTCTGTCTCTCTCTCCTTCCCTCCATCCCCCCTCTCTTTGGCTTACAATTTACTGATTCATCTAGACTAAACTGCCAGCAAAGCCCCAGAGAACCAGGGAACTCTTGTGTCTACCTCCTAGTGTTATGATTAAAGGAGTGCATCACTATGCCTGGCATCTTATTGTAATTCTGGGGATGGAACTTAGGTCTTCATTCTTGCTCACAAGCACCTTCCCAACTGAGCTCTCTCTCCACCCACATCTCTTTCCTGGAGACAATCTTATTATAAGACAAGCTCTTTGGTAAGACTTCCGCTCCTTTTCATTATTTTCCCTGAACAGAATTTGCTGTTTAGATTCCACTATCAAGAGGAAGGGTCATTTGATCCCCTTTTCACCTTAGTGTCAGCAGGAGTGTTTTGAGAATGTACAAAAAGAGAAGGAATCTGAAGCAACCTGGGCTTTCAGAGGTAGATAGTTGGCTTTGTGTTGCTTTGGCCAGGGAGAAGTAAAGTTCCCACTCACCACACAGTCACAGCCCGTGAAACGTGTGACAGGGCTTGCTGACCCCCAAGAGCACATGTCTTTGGTTGGTTGATTGCAAGACACAGGATTGACAGTGTTACCATAACTGTCTATGGCTTGATAACTCTTCAGGGACTTTCTCGAAAGCTTCACACACAGTGGCAATTTGACCCTTTTATATCAATGTGTACTTCAGCATTCACTGCAGGTTCCTCAATACCTTTTAGGTATTATTTAAGGATTTTAAAACACTTACATATGATCATTATCAATGAGAAAGCTATATTCTCATGTCATTTTCTCATTTTGTAAAGACAAAGAAACGATTTTAGATGAGAAAAAGTAATTACAGTAATAAAAATTCATCATATGCCAGGTTTTCTTTTTTAAAAAAAGCAAGCTTATTGTTTGGACCAGACACATGGACTTTGAATCTAAGGGCACAGATTATGCTTTTTGAGATGAAGAAACGATGGTACTGGCATATTTCTTGTATAGGATTAAAAATAGAAAGTATTGACGTCAGCCATCAATTAGTGCTTGAGTGCTGAGGTGAGGGGACAGATTGGGCAGAGTCAGCTCTTCTGTCTTCTCCTTGATCTCACTAGGTAAGCATGACCCTCTGTCCCCTGTGTCCTGCGCTGCCTCTCACCTGCTGGTCTCGTGTGCTTCTACATGACTTCTACTGTTTGGTTTTACTTGTTAACCTCAGACTATAAATAAATTCCCCAGAATTCAAGGCTCTAATAATAGCAATGATGGATATTTTCTCAGGTGGAATTATAACTTTTTGGTGGCTATTTTTCAGATATTTAAAATTGGGTAGAATTTTGCCTTCCAATGCTACACAGCAGTGGTATGTCCCTCCTAACTGTTATGCACTGATAATGTTACTTTTAATCATTTAATTTTAACTGGAGACTGGTTTACCACTCTATGTGAAGATATGACTAGTTGTCACATCTTGTGGGGCAGAATAATATGTACTATAGGCTTCTTATAGTTAGGGGTCCTATAATGTATAGGGCAGTCTCCCTACAAACTGCAACTATTTGACTCAATATGTCTTTGGTATTCACTTTGAGTTATTTTTATTTATAATATGGATTTATGCAACACACATATGTATATATATCATACACATACAGATAAGATTCATTACTGGCCATGTGAATCTTCATATCTTCATGAAATTATGGGGGTATAGTACTATATTTATTCTGCTTATCATAACCCTCAATATGTCAAAGGTGTGACTTGATGCTTTACTCCCAAAGAAGTGCAAAGATACCGGGATAGAATCTGGTTTAGTGGGTAAAGTGCATGCCAGCAAGCATGAATACCTGAGCCCAAATCCCTGCCCAGGGCCTACATAAGCAGTGGGGTCAGGTGCCACATACTGGTAAGCACAATCTTAGGGCTGCAGAACTACATGCATTCCTGTGGCTCGTTCGCTTGTTATCCAATTTAGCCTATTTGGTGACTTTCAGGTCAATGAGAGACTCTGTTTGGAAAAAAAGGCAGATGACATTTGAGAGATTGACACTTGAGGTTGGATGCTGCTTCGGCATGCACATGCCTGTATCTGCATACCTTTGTATTCTCACAGCATGCACTTTTACACATAAGAACATGCACCTCTCTCTCTCTCCCTCCCTCCCTTTTTCCTTCTCTTCCCCCCCCCCCCCCCGCACCTCTGAACAGGTCTGTTCTCCTTGTCAAATACAAAATGAAGGGATTTTGTGATGATTCCTAATTCTTTGGTCCACTTTTGATCAGGATTTTTAGCATTTATGTCTCTGTAAACATTGATTCAATTATTAGACACAGTTAAAGCTTCCTAACTGTCTCTAGGCCCTGGTATGGAAGCAAGCTGGTTTTAACAGGCCCATATATTCACATGGTCTGCGATGCTGTAAGACTTCAATGCTAATTCCGTGTTTAGTTACTGTTCGGAGCAACTATTAATGGAGAAATGAGAGGGAAACATTGGTTTCTTTTAAAGCTAACATCTAGTGCTGCAGTGCCCCTGTGCTGTGATTTTGCCTTTAAATGGAATCTCACAAGAGCTGCAATGGCAAATTAGTTTCTTTCTATTAGTCAAGTGATTATACAGCAATCAGAACTGAATGCACACACTATTAGGTTGTTAATTATATCTGTGAATGTCACAGCCCACTTCATCTTCTTTCAGGACTCCTGAAGATCTCTGTGATGACTTTCTTCCTCAGAGGCCTGTTTTCCTGATGTTTGAATATGGATACTGCGATGGAGATTCTTTACGTCAGTATCAGAGGTGTGTAGACGCAGAAAAAGCATATAAATTATTTCTTTTGGAGGCCTTGGTTGGAGGACAGGTAGATGGTGGGTCACATTCACAGTTGATTGCAGTTTTCTGGCCAAGGCTACTGATTTGGCTGTCCATGGCATCTGTCCACTTTTAGAGGACAGGGCTTTGGATCCCTGCCATTTCTCTGTCATAACAAAAATCAAAAAATAAGGGTTTGGCCGTGACTCAGTGATCACATTTAGAGAAAATTCACTCAAGCCCACAGAAATAACTACAAGGAAGTGGTCGCTATTGTCCTTTCTAGGGAACAATGAGGTAAAGGCGAATATTCGTTTTATTAGGTTGGCTTTCCATAGTACTTCATTTCTGTAGCTTTCACATTGCAGTCCATTTATAATGTAGCCTGTTATTGTATACAGTTAATTGTTTTTAGTTAATGAGTATTTATTAGGAGCCTGCCGTATCCTTCAGTGTATAGCAATTCTACACAACAGGAAGGTAGGGAAAACACTTGTCAAACCATCTCTAAGTGTCAGCAGGAAAACTTTGTGACATGGAGTGAATGCTCAAGCTCTAGAATCAGGAAGATATGTATTCAGAACCTGGGGTTTCCCCACATGTGACCTTGGGGTGTCCCTGAGCATGGGTTTCAATGTAGTTAAAGTCAGTCTTCACATACTCAATTATCTGTTCTTCCAATGTGACAAATGCTCTAACCACTGAAGGTTCCAATTTCCCTACTGGAGTAAGGTTGAATATTATTATGCTTTTAAAACTTTTAGCATAATGTGTGGGCCAACTGCTATCACCATTTATACATTTATATCACTGTATTATTATCATTATATCTTCACATCATCAGCATAACATTATTTCACCATCATCCTCATTACATTGTCACTATTACATATTATTGTCATGATGACTATGACCATCAATATCATAATCTGCTACATCACCATTCTCATGTATCACCACCACCACCATCATCATCATCATCATCATCATCATCATCATCACATCATTACTATTATGTATCACCACCATCATCATCATCACCATCACTATTGCTATCATCAGCACCATTATCATTACGTCATGGCCATTACATACCATCATCACCATGGTCATCATCACTATCACCATCATCCTCAACATCATCATTGTTATCAGCATGAGAAAGTGAACACTCCTTCACTAGAAACATTTGTTCAGAGAATAACTGGCTTTTATTAAATCAACATCTATACTATTCATCAAACTGCATTAGCTTTATCTGTATACTTTTGTGATACTATGAATAACAGTCTGCTGGTTAGAGTGTCTGAAATGTAGCAAGAAGGCAGCTAATACTTGCATGCTAGAGGCCCTTCACACAATGTAGGCCAGCTTACCTCCTCTGGGAGTACATGAGGCAGACACCCAGGAATCCCAATTAACTGGCTGTAGCTAAGGCCAAAGTACTCTGCATTAAAACGTGTTTGTTCCACTCAAAATCATAGATAGTTGCTCCTCTTAGCCATCTCTAAGTTCCACATATTTTCCTTGAATTACCTCAGCCACACATTCCAGAAATGCTGCATGAATTCCCTGTGCATCTGGCTCTCTTGCTTGAACATCCCAGGGGCACTATTTGTTTTCTCTCCAGCCACAGGGCTGTTCTTTTTTTTTTTTTTTTTTTGCATTTTTTCAGTTCTCTTTTATTAATTTATTCATATTACATCTTTATGGTTATCCCATCCCTTGTATCCTCCCATTCCTCCCTCCCTCCCATTTTCCCCTTACTCCCCTCCCCTGGACGGGGAGATCTGGTGGAACTCAGAGGAAGGATAGCAGGCTACTAAGAAGAGACTTGATACCCTATGAGCTTATAAAGGGGGAGGAAGTGCCCCTCAGTCACAGTCACAGGGCTGTTCTTGACACCTGTGTTGCTGGAGGACAGGGATGTCTGTGCATCTCTTTGGGACTCCATAGTCTCTGTTGGTTCTGATCTTGAGCTCTCACGCATTGTTTCTCACTTCAGAATGCACTTTGACACAGCTTAAAGTTGTTACTCTTATTTGCTTCCTCTGCTAACAGGGTCATTTGGAAATCTAATTCTGTCTTCTCGGGGTGAGTGACTCACCTTCTCCCCAAACCCTCATGGCCACGTCACCTGTGCATATGATGAAGAGCACTCCCCCCTCCCCCCAGCCAAGTGATGGGAGCAAGTTACAAAAAACTTCAGGCCCAGTCTGCTCTTCTGCCTGAATTTTAGTTTTCGAAACGAAAACTGTGCACGAATTTTAGATTTCAGAAATGTAAGGTGATTGAAATAAATGAACACAAATAAAAATCCTCGTTTGAGTCCTATGGCTGTGTGTATTTCCTGTGCCTAGGGCAGGCTCTGTCTGTGGCTGTGTGTGTTTGCTTCCTATGTCAGGACGTTTCTTCGTGCCAGCTGAGCATCTGTCATTCCAGACAGGTATATGCAGAAATGAAGGGTATTTCAGTTGTATACATCTTAGGGTGCCTTACCCTTCCAGCCCAGAGGGAGGAGAAACTCCATAGTGATCCCAGCAGAATGGCTTATGGGCCATATCTCAAGTATTTCATTCTTGACAATTAAAAATGTTTCCAATGACCTAAGCAGTCATTCTTATTGTTAATTTAATGAAACTTCCATATCTTGTTTTCCTGACTCAATTCCATACTTAAATAACAGCAAGGCCTATTAGAACACACCGAAAATTGTAGCCTTCTAGCTTCCTAAAACAGTAGGTATAAAAGCAATCTTGGGGGCTGAAGAGATGGCTCAGTGGGTCAGAGCTCTTGCGGTGTAAGCAGAGCCACCTGAAGTCAGATCCCCAGCATGACACCAAAAAGACAAGTATGGCTTCTTGTGTTTATGACCTCACTGTGGGGGTGGGTGGGAGGTGGCAAAATCAGAGGGTTCACGTGGGAGGGCACTGGTGACTGCCAACCTATTTGGGTGGGTGGGAAGAAGGTGAGCTTCAGATTCAGTGAGAGGCACTGCCTATGTAGAGATCAGTAGAGGACACCTGATGTCCTCTAGCATAAGCAAGGGACACACCCCTTCACACGTGCCCCATGTGCATACATACACATACACACTTCACAATATACACACAAACACAAGCACACTCACACACCACTCTAAATAGAAAAGAACAATTACTGGCAGGGATCCTGTCGAATACCGTGCACTAGTAGAGACCATGCCTTCCTAGCAAGCGATAGAAAGTTTTAGCAGGGCTGGGGGGTGACGGCACAGACCTCATGTGCAAGCACCCAAGAGGCCAACAGTGGAATTGTGAGCTTCAGGCCAAGCTAGCACAGTGCAAGGCTGTGCTTTAAAAGAGAGAGAGAGAGAGAGAGAGAGAGAGAGAGAGAGAGAGAGAGAGAGAGAGAGAGAGAGAGAGAGAGACAGAGAGAGACAGAGACAGAGAAAGAGAGAAAGAGAGAGAGAGAGAGAGGGAGAGACAGAGACAGAGAGAGAGAGACAGAGACAGAGAGAAAGAGAGAGAGAGAGGGAGAGAGAGACAGAGACAGAGAGAAAGAGAGAGAGAGAGAGAGAGAGAGAGAGAGAGAGAGAGAGAGAGAGAGAGAGCGAGTATGAGAGAGCTTAGCTGCGCGAGCGAGGGATGCGAGAGTTGTATAGCTGGGTGTGGTGAGTTTCATACCTGTAATCTCAGCACTAAGGAGGATGAGGCAGGAGGATGGTGAGTTGAAAGCCTACCGGGGCTACGTAGTATAAGATGAGCTTAGACTATGAGTCATAATTTTGCCTTAAAACAACGTATAAGTAGGGTCAAACTCAACGCCCCCTTGTTTCCCTCTTTTTGGAAATTTCATCCATCCTCTGCTCGCTTTCTGTTTCTGCATGTGCATGTATGCTGGTCTTGAGTGTACATAATCATTCTGAACCTGTTATTACAAAGGCTAGTGAAGACTACACAAAAGAATAAATAAGCAAAAGAGGAAGGCTCCACAGAGAGCCTTGAGTGTTTCTTATTTTTAAACACAGAGCAAACCATAACCTGTAGATTTTGCTGGCTTCTTGCTGCAGATAAATAAATGAGCATCGACTGACACCACGTATTTGGAGGCAGCTTGCCTGCACAGCACAGAACGTGACTTTGGGTGTTTCCTCCATCTTTGCCATTTGGTACTTACATAGCTTACTACAGCATTCCTAAGGATTTGCTCTCTGCGTAGAAGCTGATGAGAACACTTGCTCTGGGTAGCATGCCACTGTGTGCTACGAGTGCAAATATATCATCCAATTGAGAGCTGACTGCTTCTTTCTTAGTTGGAGAGTGAACTACCCATAGTTTCACGTCCACCTGCACAGGCATCATCCCATGGCCAGAGGGATGCTGTGGATCAGCAGCTCAGCCTGCTCCTGTGCTCTGTAGAATCAGCCATGGTATTTCCTTCCTTCGCTCAGGGCGTTTATCTCAGGGGCTCGAGCTCATTGAGTATACAATAAATAGTTGTTGAATTGATTTGTGTTGAGGATAAAATGCATTAATGCATGTTAAATCCCTTAGTAAGACACTGGCCACATGAGAGACAATAAGAACATCTGTGTGGTGGTGTGTCGAGAAGGAACACTGTTAGAAGTAGGGTGTGAGGTCTTTTTCAGAGAGTCAACACAAGATGAGAAGCAAAATTTCTACTTAAAATGTTACTAGTAGTCATTAGTGAAGAATTTTCTACTAAAACTTTTCTAAGACAAAGGAGAAAAGCTAGGATCCTACAGCAACATGGAAAACAAAGGTTCACAGAAAAAAAAAATCAGAATCTGGGACAAAGTTACTCTCAGTAAGATGACAATGCTCCTGCCAGTTGGATAGGGTACACGTGAGGGATGTTTAAACAGTGCCTAACAGGTGAGTCATTAGCAGACAGACCCCAGGTAGCTCTTCTTTGCATAATTATCCTGGGCATCAACCTGAGAGCCCCAGGTTCCCTCCAGCTATTTTTACAGTATCATTACATGCTGGCATTTTATCCTCAGCCTTTCCAGCTCATTGTCCCAAGAAAGCTGCTGCATCTTCAAGCCAAATTCCGACCCAAATGTGTCTCACACAGAGTAGGGAGAAATAGACCATCCCCTCACCTGTGGCTTTTCCTTCACGGAGGGGAAGCTCCTCTCCCAGCCTCCAGCTCCAACCCTTCCTTCCCTTGTTTAGGCCTGGGCCCTGTGAGGACTTGTTTCTATCATCCTTTTCAAAGGTAAGTGGACTTCCAAAGGAGTTGTGATAATTAATCTGGCCAATTTGATGGGATTCAGGGTCATGAAAGAAACCACTGGAGATGTCTGCATAAGAGTTTCTAGGCCAAGTAAGTGAGGTTAGAAGATCCACCCTGAGTGTGGTTGGTACCATGCCATGGGCTGAGATCCTGGACTGAATAAAAAGAAGGCGAGATGTGCACCAGTGCCCATCCCTGTCTGCTCCCTGATTATGGATGCAATGCTACCAGCCTCCTCAAGCTGCTAGTCTCCTCTATGAACCCTCAAACTTTAACAAAAATAAACTGTTATTTTAAAAAGTGTGTGTGTGTGTGTGTGTGTGTGTGTGTGTGTGTGTGTGTGTGTGTGTGTGTGTAACTGCATGAGTTTGTGTACACCATGTTAGTGCAGATGGATCCCCTAGAGTTGGGATTATAGGCAGCTGTGAGCTACTTTATGTGGGTGCTGGGAACTATGCCTGGGTCCTCTAGAAGAACAGTTAGTGTCTTGACTACTACCAACTTTTTTCTCCAGTCCCAAACTCTCCTCTTTTTTCTTTCAGTTCTTCCTGTTAGGCATTTTTGTCATGTCAATGGGAAAAATAGCTAATCCTGGGGTAGCGATGTACAATCATAGAGCTATTATAATTTTGCCAACAAAAGATGTGAAAATGCCTGTGGTGTAAACATCCAAATGTGTCTGTCATGAAGCTGGATTCAGAAAAGAACTGTGTCTGCACCTGTTTGAGACAGGAGTATTAGAATGTGCTTCTTCCTTGCTCTGATTCCTGTACCTGAAGAGAGAAACTAAATTAAGAACAACAGAAAGCTCAGCCATGTTACCAAGATGTACCATTTTAGATAGTTCCTTGATTGACCCATATCTCTACTGGTCGATGTTCTACTTTTAAGACTCAAGTCAAGAAGATAACACTGTATGATCAGGCAGTGACTCTCTGTGATCTGAGAAATGTCATAGCTGCAAATAAAAAGACCATCTGGTGATGGGGCATTCCGTTCTGGGGATGATAGCTCCTAGTTATTGGAATATCAAACTGTGGTATTAGTGAAAGTCCCATCTTTGGATTATTAAAATAAATGTCAGTAGGGATGAGGGCATGCTACATCCTGGAACTGAATCCACCTGGGACACATTAGTATGTCTAGAACTAATATTTTAGAAGGTAAAATTATGATAGTGATAATGCATTGTAATTGTGCATTTTAATGAGTCCCTGACATTTCCACACACACACATTGATTGTGCTTTCCCTCCAACTACTCTTCTTTTTCCTTCCTTTTTTCTCCCCTTTCTTTTCACATACTACAGAGCAAGAAGAAGGTACTAACATTGGGAAACAGACTTTTGAAGGTGGTCTACGACAGGTAAAGAAGAATAGTTCAAATGCTCATTCTCTACCATCTAGTACCCGATGTGAGTAATCACGCGAACAGAGCAACAGGTACCAGCAAAGTGAGATGGAGGTAGAGAGCAGCTGCCTAAGGAAACAATCCTGGATGGGCCACCTTCCCAGGCACACTGGGCCACCTGGGTCTCTTGCAGCTTTCCCTTTGCTTCCTCCCAGTTCCTCAACAGGAGGAACAAATTTGTGCAACATTTGTAACTACACAATCGACATGAGTTGATTCACTTATTTCAATGAAGTATAACACAAATTTAAAAAGCTCAAGATTTGTAGATTTCAGGAAGATAATGTAAGTCAATAAATCAATCTGGAAATATGCATTTGTATGTGTACAATAAGTTCTCCCCATCTTTCACTGTCTTAAAGTTATTCCCTTAGTTTTTTATATTTATTTATTGGTTTTTAAATTTATTACTTAGTGTGTGTGTGTGTGTGTGTGTGTGTCAATCCCAGGTGGGCATGCATATGCCACAGAACATGTGTGGAAGTCTTTCTTTCAAACTCAGGTCTCAGGCTTGGTGGCAAGTATCTTTCCCTGACACGCCATCTTTCTGGCCCTAAAATTATTTCTTGTTCATGTTTCACTTCCTGTAAATGCCCCAGAGAAGCTCGTCTTTACAGATTTGCATTTCAGGATACTGGTATTTGAGGCCTCCAGGATCCGAAGCTTTTCCAGTCATTATAGAAGAAAGCAAATGACCTTTGGATGGATAAAAAATTTTGTTACATACTCTGACTCAGAACTGATTTGTGTTATTGTTATTAATGCCTCATTTTCCAGGTTTGGTTTAATTCCCCCACCAACCAGGAGGAAGCCAGGCATAATAATCTTCCTGTGAGTGAAAGGCAGGTGACTGGAAAGATCTAGTGACCATCACTCAAGATAGCTGCACTGCAACTATTTGGGCCCAGATATTTGCTTGATGTCTTTTCTCTTCTGTCCTAGGGTAGAAAATGCAAAATTCCAGCCAATCTTAACACCAAATCAAAGCTCAAGTTCTTCAGGTAATTTGCAGTGGTTTCTAAATTATGGAGCAGAGCCACAGGGATTTCTCTCTTAGGTTTAGATGTGGATCTTCTTCAGTCATACATCTTTGAACTAAAAGGAGTAATGTGCTAACCCCAATCTGACACACAACAATGGGAAAGGACAATAAAGTGACACCTGTGGTTTGGAAACAGAAAGCAAATATGATTCCTGAAGGTTATGTGTTAGAGCAGTTCTGAAATTCCAAGGCCGGCTGCTCCATGGACGTTTGAGCTTAGTGTTCCAGTCATCGCTCTCATTGTGCCCCGTCTGAGGTTCCTCCTTCCATAAAAGTCTCTTTCCTTCGCTGAGAAGTGGGGCTCAGAGAATATGCCTTGTCTTGGATTGGGCTGCTTCTCAAATGGCTTTTTATACAGAGAGTGTTGGAGACTCACCTCTTTCTAGCTCTCTTCCCTCTCCTTCACCTCTTCTTCGCTTTTCCTCCATCTCACCTTTCCACTCCTTTCTCTCCTCATATAATCCTGATTTGTTTGGCATCATAAGTTTTTTTTTTTTAACTTCATAGATTTTATTTTTATTTTTTAAAATAATTTATTCAGATTACATCCCCATTGTTATCCCCTCACGTGTATCTTCCCATTCCCCCCTCCCTCCCTCTTTCACCCTGTTTCCCTCCCCTAGACCTCTGACTGAAGGGGACCTCCTCCCCCACCATATGACCACAGCTTATCAGGTCTATTTCCATGTAGGCTGCTTCCTGGTAGCACTCAGAGGAAGAGGAAGCATGGTATTTGAACATCATAGATGTTTTTACTTGTTTATTTCAGTCACCGCCATCTGGCAACAGACACACTATGCATATGTGCTCGCATATACTCACATCATCTTGACGTTGAGGTAAGGATACGCCTTAGCTCCTTTCTCTTTCTTTCTTTCTTTCTTTCTTTCTTTCTTTCTTTCTTTCTTTCTTTCTTTCCTTCTTTCTATAATACTTTTGACCAAATCAAAGGCTTTACAGGGCTTCTTTATTCAGAAAACCGTAACAAAAACTTTAAGGACTTTCCCTCCATTTACCACTTGGATGAAACTAGGTTTTCTTAGCTTTTGTCTCTAAGACTAAATCTTAGTTTTATCCTTCCTAATTTGGAGTTGAGAACCATTTGCCTCCTGTAGTTCTACTTATCCCTGAAAATGTGCCTTTCCATCTCTGCCATTCTGGCTTCTAGATGAGTCTGTTTTATTCTCCTCCTACCCTCCTTTACAGTGAGAAGTGCAGTAAACATCCACTGTGGCTAATATTCCAGTCAGATACTGGCCATTTTCAGAAAAACACATTTGTTAGGTGTGGGACTTGCCCTTAAATTACTGTAGTCACTGTTGTGGTGATGTTTAATAGCTAGCTTTTGAGGAAGAAAAAAAAAAAAAAAACAACAACAAAACCCCCAAATGTCATGATTTGTAGTGCTTCCCAATTTCATTGGTATAATTTCTACTGCTATGGCAGGTCCAAGTTAGCACCCTGATATCATAAAATTCAGGGTTGGGCAGATATTCTATTAGTGCTCTTGGTTGTAAGCCAGCTCCAGCACAGTACTGCTTGTAGGTGATAGTTTTACCAAGCGCTGCCCATCACTTAACATGGGGTGCCAACTGTCTCTCTATCTTATAGCATGCTGCCTATGTCCATGCCAAAACTATTTTATTAATTAATTAATTAATTTATGTATTTGTGTGTGGCAATGCTCCACTTCTTGGTACCAGTTTCAATATTAGGGTGAACTATATTATGCTACAGCACTAAACAAAGACACACTTTTAATGACTTGAAGATGAAAGCCTTATTTCCCACTCACACAACCAAACTCATTATGAAACATGCAGGCTCTGTACCAGAGGATACAGTGTGTCCCTGGAAACTATGCAAACCACCGTTAGAAGGAAGAACAGTGCAGGAAGGCACGGTGCTCACTGCTAAATAAGTCATCCTCCACAGTGAATATGCCATGCCCAAACTGTCAGCCAGAAGTGTGGACGAGGCTGAAAAGAGGAAAGGACGTCTGACCCTACCACACACCTAGGAGGCAGAGGACAGAAAACTGGCTTTGTAAACATTAATGGCCATTACAATCCCCCAACAGAGGTACCTTGGGCAGCACAACTTGCCAAATGACATGAAGTACATCTTCTCTCCTCTCCCTGCCTTCTCGTCTCCATTCAGCATAGAAGCTTTAGTCAGTAAAACTCAGAAAATGCACAGTGGTAGTAACTATGATTTGCCAAGCTCTTCCCATCATGATCCAATAAAGACTATGCATTATCCTGGCAGTACCTGTTTAAAATAGAATATACAATATAATAGCCAGGGTTTAAATACATACACACTTAGGCACATAGTTATAAAACAGAGAAGGAAAAAAGTTACTATTAAAATAGAGATGGTGAGTGACTTTTTCAGTCATAAAATTTATTCTCTGACAACTGTTTTCTGGTTACTGTTACTTCAACTTTCTTTTCTCTCCCTTCTACTCTATCAAGCCTTATTCTGAAATTGTGGCACTGAAATTGTGCCACTGGGCCTTATGACTTCTCTCTGGGCCCCTCTTCTTGAATGGTTCCCTATGTCCCAGCATTGCTTCAGTGACAACACTTCTAGCACAAGGACTTTTGGGGACAAGCGGCCATCTTGAACTCATAACAAGAAGAATTCTAGAAGAATTGGTCTAAAGTTCCCACTTGAGGTAAAAAGTACTCAGTGAAGCCTGCTAGCATTCACAACTCTTACATTTTGGAGCTGTCTCTTGTAGGCATGCTCATAAGGATCCGCGAAGCAGCTGAGAATTGCCTTTATGCACTGACGTTCCTGAAAGAGAATAATTTCTTTGAGGAGGGAATGGGAAAACCAAAACTGTCTGCCCTACAATTTGCTTACATGTCAGAAAATCTGGTAATAAAATATTGAATTACAAACACAGTGTTGCAGGGTTCTTCTTGATTAAGGATGTACTGTTGTGAGAACCTTTTGTAAGTTGTTCTTTCTCTTTATATTGTGTGTGTGTGTGTGTGTGTGTGTGTGTGTGTGTGTCTGCGTGAATGCCCGCACGTACACGCGCACACACGAAAACGCACGCGAGCATGCACACATGTGTCCCACATCTGTGGTAACGGACATTATGTGACAATCAGCTCTCTTGTTCTATCATGAGGGTCCTCAGGATCAAACTCAGGTCATCAGGCTTGGTGACAGGTATGTCTGTCCATGGAATCATCTAGCTGGTCCCTTAAAGTTGTTTACTTACAGCTGCCTTTCTCCTGAGTCCCCACGTTCATAAATTAGAAAGACGCCCTTTGAAGAGATTGATATTTTCTTCTTTCTATGTCATGTGGCGGAAAGGTTTCCCTGCATAAGCCATTCCCTACCAGGCACATGTCTGAGCCCCTTGGCATTTTTACCCTTTTCACTTACAGCTATCTAATATCCAAAAACAAATGACTTTTATGCTGATATTTTTGCCTGAAGAGTATAAGTTACACAGTCGTTTATATTTGTTTCATTCACACCAGCATTCCTCAGATCTAGAGTAGTATTTGGCACATAGTAGAGGTTCATCCAGAGTTTAAAGGAGAATAAATTAGTTTACCTGTTGAGTTCCTACTGTCCTCTGAGGTGAACTCATGAGGTTATGCGACCTCCAGCAATGCAGCTGCCTCTATGGATGATCCATTGAGGATGGCCTTTTCTGCTCACCACCCCTGAAGGAAGGCTCAGAATGCCAAGTGCTTGGCTGAACTTATTAGAGCCTTCATTTGTGGCAGGTACTTCATGAAATGAGCAAAGCAGTGGAGGAATATGCAAAATGGTGATTGAGACTTTTCCTCACATCTGTCTTCAGAATATGTCTGGGTCTGAGGAAGCAAATCAGACTAATAAGGTTCTCATCACATCTTGCTTTTCACCAAAACCTGGCAGGCTCACTGCGATGCTGCAAGTGGACATGAATGACCGTGCCATCATTTTGTTTACAGATGACCTTTTCATACGGCCTGTTATTAACAATATAAGGAGGGAAATGGCACCAAACATATCTAAATCCTGTTCAGTGACCATCTTATAACATTTGATTTCAATTACATATATTGGGGGTACATGTGGGTGATGAGCATTGGGCAAGCCATCTTAAATTTTACCATGGTGTATCAATAGCCCAAGCTAGCTGTCATTTTAGTCACTAAAAGGCCCTAGAGCAAAGTGGAAGCTTGAAATAGTAGACATTCTGACCACATCCCCTGGATGGAGAGGCCTGATGGCACTCAGAGGAAGGATAGCAGGCTACCAAGAAGAGACTTGATACCCTATAAGAATATGCAGGGGGAGGTGGTCCCCCTCAGTCACAGACACAGGGGAGAGGAGTAAGGGGAAAGCAGGAGGGAGGGAGGAATGGGAGGATACAAGGGATGGGCTAACAATTGAGATGTAATATGAATAAATTAATATTTTATTTAAAAAAAGAAATAGTAGGCATTCTTAATGAAGCTACCTGGGTTTACTGTGCTTGAAATCTGATTGGAAACAAATGTTCCTCTCTTTAGTATTAATGGTTGATTTTTAACTAAACCACCAGGAATGCCAAGAAAACCTAAACTACTTCATGTGTCTAACCAACTTGAATCATTTGACTTCTGCTCACAGCCAAGAGTTGTCCATTTAGACATTGTGGTTTCTGAATTCAAAGTACTGTATTATGCTGCGGTGGTTGGTTTCTTTCAGAACAGATCATCTGTGGCACCAGTCCTTTATGTTAAACCACAATGCCAAGAGAATTTTGCTCAGAATGTCCTATCAGCATCAACGTGCAAATGTACAACCCCACTGGGAGAGGTCATTGTACATGTTCCACAAACATATCAGGCCTGGAAAGTCTTTCTTTTTATGACAGAGCTCTTGATTAATGGTCCATAAAATCCAGTCACGATGGTGTTCTTAGACATGTCCTATGGTCGCCGCTATTTGATACATTTTTATGATAAATATTGCTTGGCTTTTTGTATTCCTCCAATATTTTAAAAGAAAAAGTTCAAACCTCTAAAATATGGATGCAATAGAATAATAAATATTTACATAAAACATTAAGATGTGAAGTAAGAGTTCTGAGTCTGCTACAATGAAGTGAAATGCACATACCATCTACCTGAAAAAGTATAATCAACTGTGAAGCTTAGGGACATAACAAGAATATAGAATATCATCCAATTAGCATTGCAAGTTTATTCAGATATTCCATAATGTTTCTTGTAGCTGCTCGGAAAATATAGAATCCAATTAAGGTGCATAAAATTGACTTTTCTGAGTATGTGTGGGTGAGATGTATTTACATATATATGTTCATTTGTATTTGTATTTGTTTTATTTTATTTTATTTACTTTCTTTAAATGTGAAGCATTTCTCTCTCCTGTTATTTTTCTGCCTTTGGATTTGGAAGAGCTCTGGTCTTGTAATCTGCCCATGTTTCCTAACCGCCTTTCTTTACTGTGTCAATTAAATTTATTCCCTTCTTTTTACCTCTCCTAGAAGTCAGATGTAGAATTGTGATGAGACACCAGATCACCACTTTGACAAGACAGACTGATAGAAGATGATGCCTATCTCATGGCCTATCCTTTCTGGAAGCACAGGGCATCAGATGACTCTTTTACTTGTCATGTGTTTAATCTCCCAGTTAAGCAGGTAGCTCTCAAAAGTCTCGCATGCCAAGGTATAATTTTTTCTCTATAAAATTTAAATGACCCATTGTATAATTCATCAGAAGTTGTGGATCTTTTTTCTTTTTTTCTTTTTTTTTTTCATTTTTTTATTAATTTATTCTTGTTACATCTCAATGTTTATCCCATCCCTTGTATCCTCCCATTCCTCCCCCCCATTTTTCCATTATTCCCCTCCCCTATGACTTTTCCTGAGGGGGATTACCTCCCCCTGTATATTCTCATAGGGTATCAAGTCTCTTCTTGGCTACCAGCTGTCCTTCCTCTGAGTGCCACCAGGTCTCCCCCTCCAGGGGACATGGTCAATGGATCTTTTTTCGTAGCCACATATTTATCACTGCTTTCAGTATTCATTGATAAGTCCTACTTAGATCAAATGCTATATTGATTAAAGTAAGTATTGAGTTTTCAGACTTTACTGCCTCATAGACATTTATTACTAAACATTTTTTCTGTGGTGACATTACAGGTGTTGTGACTGATGTCTGACCTAAGATGGAATAATAGAATGGCATAGAGCACCAGATACACACACACACACACACACACACACACACACACACACACACACACACACACACACACAAACATGAGGGAGGAAGGGGAAAGGGGAGGGGGAGAGGAAGAGGGAGAGAGACAGAGAGACAGAGAGGAAGAGAGAGTTTCTATGTATCTACATAAGATTATCTTCTAAAGAAAGTCCCTGAAAAGAAGCCAGCAAACCAAGATACATTATTTATTGGTGTATAATGTCCCCGTCTCCTGTCCACACACAACTCTTTTTTTTGTTGGAGCACAAATCCTGTGTTTCCTATTAGCTAATGACTGTGTTTTCCCTGGGTGCATAACTCTTTCCTATATTTCCTATCCTTGAATCACATATATATCTCAAGGACCTATGTATGTATGTATGTATGCATGTATATACGTATGTATGTATGTGTTATATACTACATATGTATGCATATATGTATGTATGTCTCCTAGGCCTATCTTTCACATGTAAGAACATTATTTTCTTCATCACTATTAAAAAATATCAGGCAGAAACAACTTAAAGGAGGAAAGGTTAATTTTGGCTCACTGTTTAATGGGCTAAAATCCAGGCAGGTAAGGAAGAGGAAGATATTCCAGATGGGCTCTCTCAAGGCATGAGCTTGTTGAATGGCTTGTCATCTTTTGGGTTAGAAAAGAGATTGCTTAGGTTGGAAGCAGAGCTAGTATATAAACCCCAATGCCCAAACTTATGGCATTCTATTTAGCTCATGTCCCAAAGGTTCTATAATCTCCCAACTCATGCCACAGAATGAAATGTTCAAGTACACAAGGCTGTGGGGGAATGTTTTCCATCTAGACTGTAACTTGGTGCCAGAGACAAATAGGAATCAAGAGCTTTGAGGAAGCCACAGGTAGGGTATCCAGGAAAATAACATGTGACACATGTGCTCAGACATGAGGAAAATTTGGTAAAGGCCTGGGCATAGAGTAACACCAAGGACACTGCAGTTCTCTGAACAATGACAAGGTCCAATTGTAAGCTCCTGCCACCGAGGCCACCGCCTTGGCCGCCGCTGTCGCTGCTGCAGCAGCCGCAGCAGCTGCAGCAACAGCCGCAGTATTAGCAGCATCAGCAGTAGCAGCATCAGCATCAGCATCATCATCATCATCAGCAGCACCATCATCATCATCATCATCAGCAGCAGCAGCAGCAGCAGCAGCAGCAGCGAGAGTAGCCCTGTGGTGAAAGATGTTCGAGGGATCAACAGATGGGGGCTAGAAGGACATAGACAACATTTTAACCTTTTTGGGGACAGAGCTTGTTAGCGACTCAACCAACTTAGGACTCCTCTGAGCTAAAATACGTGTTCTACAAAAATAGACCTTTTCCCCTCCACAGAAACCTTGCCAGGCATGTAGGATGTGCTTGATTAATTTTGTTTGTTGAAGGAATGAGCCAGAGAAAGGGATAGTGGATGAAGAGTGAGGTAGACCCAGAGGATTCATTCTGAGGATTTGGTCTTAAAACCACAGAAGCAAAATTCACTTTCCTTGCTTTACTAATGCCTATCAATGGTGAGAGATCTTATTATTGTATTTTTAGAAAAAGTGATCAATGAGAACACTGTACCAGAGGACTCTCATTGGGACTTCTGTGTTGAACATGCTATTTAGCAAATGCTAACACAGGAACTTGAGGATATTTACCAAATGTGCTGAAGTCATCACATTAATGCAATGGAAACCAGTAGAGAAGCAGGTCGCTATTAACCTTGTCATTGTGGGGTCTAACAAAGCTTTTGCCCACCACTGGGCTCTGTAACTTGTAAAATAATTCAAAGCATAACAACAGTTAACCTCAGAGACCTCTTGATTACCTCCTCAGGGCTTGTGTTTTTTAAAGGCAGCGAGCTCAGTGGAAATGAACCTTTGTGCCGATTCAGCACGTCTCCTAAACCCCAGCCTTGTTACTTAGCTGTCACATCACCTAGGACCATGACTTGAAATCGTTAGAGGTCTTGCTTTCTCACTTGTTAACCAGGCTAATCTCTCCTCTTTTTCAATAGTGTGTCAAGAATGAAGTGAGATTTTTTTTTTAATGTCCAGTGTCTTCTATATGGTGTATAATATGACCATGATAATTTACTGCTTTCCTCAGGGTAATAGGACTTGATTCATCCATGTGAATGCACATATTCCTAGGAGTTGAGGAAATGGGTCAGTCAAGTTGTGCAAGCACTAAGGACCTTGGTTCTGAGGCTTAGAACCCATGTGAAAAAAAAAAAAAAAAAAAAGCCAGGCATGGTTCTACGTTTCTGTAAGTATGGCGATGCAGGTAGAGATGGGAGGATTTTCAGAGCTCATGAGCACTGGACATAATAAGAAACATTGTTTCAACAAATAAACAGAGTGATTGATCAAGGCGGTAGGCATTGACCTAAGGCCCCCACGTGCACACTCACATACGTTATACGCATACACAGAAGTTAAAGCAACATTACGATGACACTAATCTAATTTTATTTCATTAATTTTTCTTGATTTATGCAAACTTTCAGAAAACCGTTGATGCTCTCCTACAATTGCTCATTAGAGAATCAATTTCCATAACTTCTGCTGTTGTAGTTTGGTTTCTATTGTTATGATAAAACACCGATCAAAGGCAACTTGGGAAGGAAAGGATTTGTTTCAGCTTACAAGTGACAGCTCATCCTTGAAAGAAGCCAGAGCACAAGATCTAGGCAGGAACTGAAGCAAAGAGTATAGAGGGATACTGCTTGCTGCTTTGCTCTTCATGACTGGCTGAGCCTGCTTCTTTAGCTATCCTAGGCCTTGCAGTCAGAGGCCCACAGTGGTATGGGTCCTCCTGCAGTTAGCAATTAAGGAAACATTTCACAGACATGGCCACAGGCAAATATGATGGAGCCTGTTCTTTCAATAAGAGTTCCTCTTTCTAGGTGACTCTCCTTTGTCAAGTTGACACAAACTAACCTGCTCATTTCCCGATGGAAGAATAAAAGCTGTATGTTTTTGCAAGCTTACACCCTTTGGGCCATTGACTTTTCAAATACAACTTCTAGATAGAAATTTAATCTTGAGATGCTACAGGCACAAAGCTCACCTGGAAAATAGAAATGAAGATAAATATCAGAGCTGTGGATACCTAAATTCTTCTTGTAGTTAATGGAATTGGGCAGAGGCTTCAGGTTTTCTATAGAAAATTTAAACATGTCCATATCATCCTTGGAGTACATGCTCAGCTGGAAACAGAAATATGACCAATTTCAAAACTTACTTTGTGATACTGGAGTTTTGACCTAGAGTCTGAACCATACAGGACTAGTTTAAGCTCTATTTTAGTTCCTTAAAGACTTATTTATTTTTATTTTATGTTAGGAGCATTTTGCTTCCATATATGTTTGTCTACTTTGTATAAGCCCAAAGCTAGAAAAAGCCAGAAGATGGTGTTGAGTCCCTTACAACTAGAGTTACAGATAGTTGTAGGTGCTGGGAACTGAACTCTGATCCTCTGCAAGATCAGTATGTGCTATTAACCACTGAGCCATCTTTTCACCCTCACAATTTAAATTGAATACAGGATCTTCTTAAGTCTTCCACATTGCACTCGATTTACTGTCTAGGCCAGGCAAGCCAGGAGCTCTGTTGCTTTAGCTTTCCAAGGAGCTTGGGTTTCAGGCCTGTGCAGAGACCCTGCTGAATTTTTTTTTATGATGAGAGTCTTGGCTGTTAGACAACATTGTTGCACAGCATACAGAACAGAACAGTAGTTCTGTGTTATGTTTCTTGTGAAGGGTGAGAGTCAGCACTGGCTTAAGGTGCATTAACTACTTTCTATGAGGTAACTTTTTTTTCAGGCTCTCATATATTGTACATTTTGGAGGAGAAACAGAAGTTTAGAGAACAGATCTATAATATTAAAAGGTAGTAAACTAGGCTGGAACGATGGCTCAGTGATTAAGAGCCTTGACTGTTTATTCAAAGGACCTGGGTTCAATTCCCAGCACCACAGGGCAAACCACAACCATCTGTTAACTCCAGTCCCAGGGAATCTGGTACCCTCTTCTGGTTCTGTGAGCACTGCATACATGTGGTGCATACACATATATGCAGACTTTTTAAACATCTTTATAAACAATTAATAAAATAAAAAGGTTACAATACTAACAAACATGTGCTTTAATAATGATAATTTCTAGAAGGAAGTTTTAAAGTTCTTTTCACATAAACTCCACTTAGCTCTCATATACAACTTACTTTCATTAATTTTTCTTTAAAATTTATTTATTTATTTTTATATTCATTGATGTTTTTGCCTGCATGTATGTCTGTGTGAAGATGTCAGATAGTCGGGAACTGGAGTTTCTGACAGTTTTTAGCTGCCATGTGGGTACTGGGGATTGATGCTGGGTCCTCTGGAAGAGCAGCTAGTGCTCCCAACTGCTAAGCCATCTCTCCAGCCCTCCATTAATTTTTTAAAATGATCATTATTCACCAAGATTCTTCCTTTCTCAATTTCTGTCATAGTGCAAAGTGGCTTTTCTTCTGGAGCTCAGCTCTCCTCTCCTTACAATTCACATCTGGAGAGAGTGAGCATTCCTTTGCAGAATCCCAGGGAAAGCATAATTCCATGTGCTTGCTCAAAAAGTAAAAACCAGAGTCCTTCTACCAGACACTGAAGGGCCAATGTGAAAGAAAACAATGGATTGTGGATGGGACTAAAACAGAAGTGACACAAAATGATACCAGTAACTCTGTCGCTTAAGGAGAGGAGAGCTGTGGCTGCTTCAAGAGCCAAAAATAATACTTGGGGATAAGATGCAGGTTGTGACAGAGAGAAGCTTCTATGATATTCTGTGCCATCTCTCTTGAACCCTCTGGGTCCTTCCATGCCCGTATTCTTTCATACCACTCTCAGTGCTCCACCCAAAGTCCAGCAGCAAGTCTCAGCATCCACACCATCTGTCCTCAGCTTATCACATCTCATCAGGATAACCTGCCTCCCCTTACTCTGTGTGTCAGAGGTCTCCGGGAGGGAAATAGGGCGCAGAAGGGAGGAAGGGTGGGAATGGGAAGATAAGATCCAAGGAATAACAATCGGGATGTAATCGCAATAAATTATAATAAATGAAAAAAATTTAAGAATCAAACTATTTAGCTCTCATGAAATAAAGCGACTGATGAAGCCCCAAAAATGTGTGGTAGAAAGCAAAGGATAGGATCTCCCAGAGTCACACCAAGGTGTGAAAACCCAGGGCATTGAAATAATGGCTTATTTCATGTATTGTAGTTTCCTCAGAGGAATCAGTCAGCTTATCAGCTTCTTGTCACCCAGTTTACAATCTCTGAGGAAGATCATTTCCCCAGAATAATGAAAGCGTGCATGCTGTGTATCTATACTTTGTACATAAATTGCTGTCTGCCCTCCTGAGAAATGCTTGCTAGAAAAGTCTTTCCAGAAAGCAGTTCATTTCTTTCCTTAAGCTGTTTAAAGAACATTGTTCCTGGTTTTCACATTGCCCAAAATATATTTCCCTTGCCACACAGGAAGTACTTTGTTTCTCAGCTTTTTTTCTTTTTGTGTAGCTATTATGAGTTTGAGGTAAGATGCATGTGAAATGTTTGGGTGTTTGGCAGGTATAATGTACATGTCATGATTGAAAACAGACTAGAAACTCATTTTTCAGACCTCCTGAGTGTCCTGTATGAAACATTTTGACCGACACCATCAATTTAGAATTATACAGTTTCATACTGAATTTCACTAAAAGTTACCGAGTTCACACTTTCAGAAAGAAACTCTTTGTGAAGCTTTTTCTTCTCTTACTAGAAATAAAGTTTAGATGTATCTTTGCTGGAAATTTCTCTCCAAGTGGTCAGAATTAGAGGACTAGCATACAAAAATGTTTGTTGAATGACTGGTTGATAAATGCTGCTTCTCACGCTGATGATGTGGATCACTGTGCAGCTGACAAATGACCCTCAGTCATATGTTACTGTGATCCTATTTGTAAAAGTCACAAACAATGTGCATTTGAAGAGCAGTTTCTTAGCACCTGACTCCTGCACTTTTCATCTGTGGTTTTGTCTTCATCATCCCATGTCAGGACCATCACATGACTGTGGGAGATATTCAGAAGTCTAAGAAAAAGGGGCATTTTTGACATAACTTGGGTTTGGAAGAATTTTTGCATAATGTTCAGTGAGTTCTGGGTATGGGTGAGCTGTTGCCATGCGTGGGTTCTAACTACCAGTCTCTACCTCAGCTCACCCTGGATAAGGTCAGAAAAATACACAGCTAGAGATCATAGGGTCTTACTAAGCCCCTTGTGGTACTCAATATGTGGTGTGAGCAAGACAATTTGAAAAAAAGGAGCCCAAATTGGACCGAGAGCACATAATTATGAGTATATTATGCTTTAAAGATTTAAGTTGGGACTTATAAAATAGTATTGAAATTTGTTAAATAAAAATATAGTTAGCTGTAAGGAACCAGAGTCCCATGTGAAGAAGTGTAAAATGGCATTTAATATTCAGTGCTCAGGTATGTATGTAGTAAGTACTGTAGTCCTCTGGGGCAAATGTGTAGATCTTTTTAAACATTTTGCCATAATTGCACAAATTTTTTTTGCATTTTACCTGTCATTGTTTCTTGTAATAAAACCTTTTCTGATTGGAAAAAAAAATATAGTTAGCAGTGTGTGAACCTGACAGAGCTCATGAGTCAAAGAATGATAGCTACTTCCCAAAACTGACACGTAAAAAACCCTTACTTCACCGTTTTGAGATTATACTATAATTACGTCATTTCTCTCTTCCCTTTCCTCCATCCAAGTCCTTCCAGTCATCTCTCCTTGCTCTCTTTCAAATTCGTGATCTCTTTTATCATTAATTGGTGTTACATACATTCATGTTGTTATACTGAGAACGCTCAGTGTAATACCGAGCTCACCCAGATCACAAAACCCCCAAAAAAGGACCACCAGGACTCCATACCGGTGCAACAAACACAGGATCCTGTATTACAGGCTCAGAGATTCGGATCACAATCCTCCCTGACACAGCAGGATGGCAGAGTGACTCCGAGCTTCAAGGGCAATGGACTTATAAAGGGAAGTGGGTGGGGGGAGGGTCCCAGGAATAGCTGATCTTTAGGCAGGTTGGGTGGATGCTGGTCTGGAGGGGAAGCCTTTTTTTTTTTTTAATCTCAGAGGAACATTGGGATCTAATTATATGTAATTGCTCTGGTGGAGATTCTGGGGACTGCTGGCAGGTGTCATTCCCAGAACGCAGGGAGAAGGGTCACTCAGAGGACAAGTTCTCATACAGACCATCATTAATTGCAGAACACACATTACATATAGAATATGGCATTGATTTTGCCCTTACAATGTCTATTTATATACACATACTTTTCTAAGTACATAAATACAACTTGCTCAGTCTGAATGCTGTTACTTGTATGCACATTGCCAGGGCTGGGCATTTGGGACTGGATGACCAAATGGTATGCTCTTCCATGGGGAAGACTATTTCCCCTGCTTTCAGAAACCCTTAGCTGCCTTCAGTTTTCTGTGTGGGCTTGAGGCCTTGTCTTTCCACATCCACTTTTAGTTTGTGGTTGCCGTCCTTGTTGGGCTCGTGCTTAGGCAGCCATGTCGGTGAGGTTTTATGGGCGTGGCTTATGAATTACCAGAAAACACAGTCTTACAGCTAACTCCCTGGTCCTCTTGCTCTTAAAAATCTTCCTACCCTCTGTTCCTCAATGCTTCCTGAGCCTTAGGTGTTGGGATGTTTTGTAGATGTACCATTGGGACTGGGTTCCATACTCTACATTTTGACTGTTTGAGGGTTTTCTGTGATGGCCTCTGTCTGTTGTAAAGAGACGAGGGCAGAGGACTGCACTATCTGGGGGTGTAAGGACAAATGTTTAGAGTGTGGTTAGGGAACGTGCAAGTTGTGAAGTGGTGATTAAAGGTTTTCTCCAACAGCTTATAAGGTCACGTGACCTTGCCAGTGCACAACAATGTCAAAAGATGCTTAAAACATTCTTCGGAAAGCAAACACCCCAAGTTCATATTCGATGCAAAGTTAATCAAAGGCTATGTAGTCAAAAACTGTAGGAAGAAGGATGTTCTAGAAAGACATAACAAAAATCTTTTTTTATTTTTCAGAACATATTGTTATTATTTACAATATGTTTATGTTTTATTAGTTTAGCCTCTCATTTTAAATAGACACAAGCTTTAACTTAAAATAGAATTATTTTATATATAAAACTTAATATATGTTGTACATCCATTTATCTATCTGGTTAAGTTTAAACTAGTATCTATTTAAAATTAGAAACCAAATCAATAAAACTAAAATTTATCAAAAATCTGCTAAAACCAGAGTATGAATCATGTAGTTGCCACCATAATCAATAAATTTTTTTTATTTTTTATTCTTTGCAAAACTTTTACATAATATAACAAAATACAATCACATCCAACACTCATTTTTCCCTTTCAACTCTTCCTGGATCTCCATAAGACATCCCTCTCTCAACTTTATGCTCTCTTCTTTCATTTTTTTTTGATAGCGCAATAAGTCCATCTAACTAATGTTGCTCCTGTGTACAAGAGTAGCAATAGTTATAACTCTTCTGCTGGAGTTCAGACCAGTCTTTCTGATAAATAGAATCTCTCACTGTGTTCTCTTGCATGCCTCACTTCTTGTGTTTAGGTTTATGGTTTTGAGAATCATCAGTAATGATATGAAACTCAGTGGTTAATTTCTTCTTTCTGCAGCAACACTGGTCCCTATCACAAGAAAGAAAACACAGTACTTAATTACCCTATGGGTCAGGGAAGAGCATCTAGGTATGACTAAAGGTCATTTGCTTAAGGCTAGGATCTCCTTAGAGTAGGGCGGGTTACTCCAGGAATCTCCAGGTGTTTGCTAAACTGTTTTTTTTTTTTTAATCAGGAAAGGGCCTCTGAGGGCTATGTGACTCCCCTTAGGAGATCTGGGAGTCCTAGGACAGATGAACTGAAAAGCCCACTGAGAAAAGGGAGTCCACTATCATAGACCAAGCACCAACAGCTACCCAGAGATGTCAGAGACTTCAACCTTATCCAACACAGTTCCACATATATGGCCAGTGTAATTATGAAACACTAATTTCTAATTATTTTGCACTAATGCTGTACATCTAGCTCAAATAGCTATATACTCATTCAATGAATATTTATGGTATGTAATGGTACTGGATGCCAGGGAATCGTAAGCAAGTACAGCATTAAACTTAGAGAAGACAAGTGAAAAACCTCAGAGTTGGATCTCAGGGAATACGCAGCCATGGAGTAGCTTCTAGGCAAGGACACAGCAGTCAAAAGAGTATTCATGTGTGAGGGCGTGAGGGCGGCCTATGGCTTCAGGTGCTATAGCTGGAAAAGTAGGCATATTAGGTGACGGAACAGAGGTGAGCTGGGTGACTCAAGCAGGACCCTAAATGGCATGCTCCAGGCTTCTGTGTGACTGTGACCAAATGCCTGGAAGAAACAAAAGAGATGGTTTCTTTGGCTGATGCTTTCTGAGGGTGCAGCTCATCCTTGTTTGTCTCCTTGTGCTTGTACAGAGCACCACAACGGCAGAATGTCTGGCAGAGGTGAGCTGGCCACTTCATGGCTAATTCACACCAGAGGCAGAGAGAAAGAAGCCAGAGACAAGGTACCTCATCAACTTGCCTTGTGAGACTAACCTTCCCAGCTATCTCTCATTACCTACAGTTTCCACAGTCTCCCCTAATAGCGCCACCTTCTGGAAGAAGCCTCCAAGCCACAAGTCTCCCATAGTATTGAACCATTGGCACATGGGTTCACTGTGTGTGAGGCCTCTCCTCACCGCTGCAGGTAGGCGTTTATATTTTCTCGGATGCTGACTTTCTTAACAAGCGCCATATTTATAGTATATTTCTCTTAGACACACTGTGTGAGCTTTGCCTTTCTGCTGTATTGTGAATTAGTATGGCTTCTGCTCCCTCCATTGCCCACAGTGCTTAGCTTTATTAGGACATTAGAAAAACAGAGTTTATATGAGAGTGAAGAAATGAAGGGAATTAATGAAGTAGTCTATGCCCTTTGTTGTTAAAAAAGAAGTTCATGAAAAATTCCTTATCACAGACCTATGGAACCATCCTTGTAAAGGCACATTAGAAATGAGTATTTATTTCTCTACTGACCGTGGGTCAGGCATACAATTTTCTTATGAGCCTGATTTATTAATTTCAATTGTTTTTATGATCAATACTGATTTCACAGCCTCATTGACTTTGGAGAGAGCTGCATGGATGGCTGAGGTAGTTGAAATGAATGGATCAAGTGTGCTGTGGAGTCCTTAATTTTGTGGTAAAATTGGCCTTAAGATTGCAGAGCTGAAATGATTGCTTTGTTTAAAAGAAGCTAGGGATCTTTATATATTTTGAGCTTTCTATTTTGTCCATAAATTGATACTGCATTTTCTAATGGGTGTTTTATGTCATGCCATTTCTCATAAAATTTAATCGTCTTCACAATCTTCATTTGCACATGTTTAAATAGACCAAAACCCCGCCTTTATGAAAACACAGCAATTTGTTATGATAGCAAATGAATTTATTTCATTACCCATTCATGTTGTTAATGATAAAATAAGTACACAATGGTAAAGGAAGTCTGAAAAATAAAGAAAGTAGTTAAGAAAAGTAGAGTCAGACCACAAGCAATTATGAATGACATGGGATCTTTATCATTAGTGAACTGTAATTAGTGAGCTACAATCCATTACCTAAACAAAATGCTTCTGAGAATGAAAGGGGCACAGCAAATAATCCTGCCAGCATAACAGGTGGTACGTGAGCTGTCCCAGGTGGAGAGGAAGATTATCTTCCTAGTTAAAATCTCCTCCAAATCCTTTAATTTAGGCTATTATCATTTCATATCTCTGCCATCTAGGATGCTAATTAATAGGTCTAGGAACCTCTTTTAGCTCCTTAAGTTTTAAAACAATGCTCCCAAGGATACTTTTTTTAATGCGAGAACAAACTGTTGTGGAGTGTCAAGAACTATATAAGGTCAGGGACTTGCTAATTTGTTTTTATTTTGTTGGTCATTTTCCTATGTATATTAAAAATAGATGGGATAGCCAGGCACTGTGGTGCATGCCTGTGATCCCAACACTCAGGGAGGCAAGGCAAGCAGATCACTATGAGTTTGAGGCCAGCCTGGTCTACAAAGCATGTCCAGGATAGCCAAGGCTACACAGAAACCCTGTCTTGAAAAAAAAAAAAAAAAAAAAAAAAAGATGAGGCTGGAAAGATGGCTAGAACAGGCACTGTTCAAGCATAGGCATTTACATTCAGATCCCATGCACCCAAGTATAAAGCTAGGCATGGCTGTACATAGCCAGTGTGAACCCCCAAGTAAACTGCATGCTGTGGGGTTTATGGCAGAGACATAATGACCATTGGGCAAGCTGAACAAATCTAGTTAGAAACGGATGGAGTGTTCCAGGTTCACTGAGAGACATGTCTGCAGGGCATATTGAAGAGGAGAACTGATGTGTTACTCTTCCTTCCACAGTGTCTTACATACCCCTCCCCAGAAGAATAAACAGAGTCATATATATATATATATATATATATATATATATATATATATATATATATATATATTATATGTAGTAAGAAAATAAAACTAAATCCAGGAAAAACTAAAAGAATACAAGAGATGTCACAAATGTAACAGTGAGATTCACCTGATATCTGCGAGATATTTTTCCCCAAGGTGCCACCTCTTTGGACAAAACTGGAAGAGCAGATCAGTCTTCCCAGGTCTGTGTGATTAATTCCTTTTAGTTAATAACTAATTAGCTAATTTTTCTTTATATGTTGACTGATCCACAGTCGCTCTGTTGGCTTCTGGCAATACCATCAGTTGTAGCCATTGCTCCTTTGGGACTGGGATGGAGATGATAGCGAGTTAGGTATTCTTAGAACACTGAGCATGTGTGAATTGAACACGCATCCTCACAGGATGTGTTGGAAATACAATGCCTGTTAGATGCTCATATTCTTCTCTGCTTGTCAGTTTGTGTAGCAATTTTATTCCTTCCTAATTTGTTCATTGTCTGAGTATAAACTAGCCTCTTTGGGGAGAGATTTTTGGGAGTCTTTAGAGTTTTTTTTCTGATTCTGAGCACAGCTTGTGGTCCTGATCTTTCTTTTGAAGTATTTAAAAATGTTGTAGAATCCTTTTTAAAAAGCAATTTGAGTTTTATTGATCTGCAGAGCTTTGGTTTCTACTGCACAGACAGACATTTAACTGCCTTTTGGTTATGTTTTGGGATGAGGCAGCTCAGGAGTCATTAATGAGAGAAGTAAGCTTCAGATAAGTCTGTTGTGAGATGAAGAGGCTCCCAGCTCAGGTGTGCAGATTGGTGAGGATGCATTTCCCGTGCTGTTCTTCTATCTTGTTAACTTTTGTACAAACATTGAGAATATTTATCTTTTTTTATTTATTCTATACACATTTTAGACAGCAACCACGTGGCTAAGATGAGAAGATACACATCTAAAAAGGAGATGCCTCCCGTAACATAGCTTGTACTCTAGCAGAGAGAAGTGTAATGTATACTATAAAACCTGCAAGGTTTTATGAGCCTGTATAATCTTTGAAAGGAAGGCTCAAGTGTTTTTAAATTTGAGGCTACGGTGTTAGTCTGCCAAGACACATAACTCTGAATAATTCACCCATCTCCTTTGCCTCACTTATCTGTGTTCTCTTTGTTTTATTAGTATCTACATCGCAGGGTCGGAGGTGGGGTGGGGATTATGGGCCTTCAATGGTTTTCAAATATTGATCAGCCTAGCACAAAGTTCTCTAAATGCTCACAGCACATGGGGCCCTTGATGCTGTTGTTGTGGACCATTCAGTTTCGTTGAAGGGAGTGGAAAGGGCACTGGATAGTCAGCTTTAAGGAATAAGTAAGGGTTAGCAGGATGTCTCAGCAGGTAGAGTTGCTTACTGCCAGACTTCGCACCGCAAGTTCTATCTCTGGAAGCCACCTGGTAGAAGGAGAGTTCTGTTCCTGCAGTTGCCCTCTGACCTCAGTATACATGCTAGGCTATGGGCTCATTCCCCCTCCCCCACACAAATGTTTTCATTTCCCCCACCTCTATAACATTTCCTTTGATTACTGGCTTTTCCGAGAGGCAAGCATGGGCTCATGAGTTCATGGTTACCCTCTTAGCTCACCGCGGGGAAGGAGAGCCAGGGAAACAGTGACTCTTCCATTTAGTTTTGGGATCTTGCTTTCCCATAAAGTACTATTTTTCCCTGTGCTACCT